>NC_022010.1:58337812-58346419 GCF_000317375.1 Microtus ochrogaster
TCAAATAATGGTTCTCAAATTTTGACCTTGCCAGAAGATCTAGAAATGTGTGGGAATCGGACTGGCTTTACCTGCAGGAATCCAATTTTCTCTACAACAATTCTTAAATAAATCTAATAAGCTTTAAAATGATATAAAATAGAAAAGGAGACAAAACTTTAAGAGACAAGAGGGCTCTAGCAGAGCTTTAACAAGGACTTTAAAATGTGATTCAGCTTGGGAAATTGAAAATTAATATAATGAAGAGAAAGGAGAACAAGATGCTAAGTTTCAAATGTCAGAAGAACCTTAGAGATCAGCCAAATTAAAGAGAGATATGGGTGTACCTCAGAACATATGAACAGTTTATAGCACAGCAGCAAATTCTCTGCTCAGGTTATTTTGACCACTGTACAAGGAATAGTGAAACGAGAAATTTTTCTGTAGCTGAGAGTCCATTTGAATGTCTAGATAAACTTTTCCATGCAAGGAGAAAGAACCATTAGAACAACATGTGTATTAAACCTGCTTTTCCATTAGTTTACATGGTTGGTTCCATAGATGGACCATTGCTTATGTAATGCAGTCAAGATGAACAATAAATTGTGAGCAAGCTAGATTCTGGTAATGAGGTGGAAAAGGGATATAGCAAATGTTGTTTTTTCTGACTTGTATAGTTATTGTCAAGAGGGGACTGGAGGAGTTGAGAAATAAATATAACATCTGGGAATCATTAGCAAAGAGGGAATGTGCTTTGGTGTTCTAGTCAAATGAGGGATTTGTGATTGAAGACAACTTTATCTTTATATTCCTTCATATATCAAAACTAGGATTAGGAAGAACTGCCATCTTTCAGAATAGATGCTATCTTCTCTGGGAAGCTACCCTGACCCTTTCAGCAGAGATAAGAACAAGAAGGTTCTTCTGGTCTGTTGCTGTATATTACAGTTTGTAAAGTCAATAGACTATTAAGTGATGGCAGACTTTATGAATGGTCAAGCTTGAAGGTGTTCCCAAAGGCTTATGTGTGGGAGGCTTGCACCAGAGTACAGCACTGCGATGGTGGTGGCACAATTAATAAGTAGAGAGTATTAGAAAATAGTTAAGTTATGGAGACTGTTTCCCAACTAGTGGATCTTTATTGTCTTGGGTTACTGTGTCAAATATCATAGGACTGAATAACTTCTAAGACAATGGATTGCTTTGATTGAGTGTGAACTTGCTGCACCATTAATACTCTTACATGTAGTTTTGTCAGTGTGTTTTTATTTTCCCTGAAGCCCCCACAAAAGCCAAACAAACGCCAATGTCTTTCAGACTCCAGAATTATGAGCTTAACCAACTGCTCTTTATGAAGTCTCCAACTTTTTGTATTTTGTTATAGGAACAGAAAATGGACTAATGTTGTAATGAGGCTGCTTGTTCATTTCCCAGCTACCCAGACTCTTGAAATAATCACACAGACACTATATAATTTAAATCACTGCTTGACCCATTAGCTCTAGCTTCTTATTTGCTAACTCTTACATCTTAATTTAACCCATCTCCATTAATCTGTGCATCACCAAGAGGTCATCACCTGCCAGCAAAGTTTCAGTCTGTCTGTCTTCAGCAGTGACTCCTTGGCTTCTCTTAACTCTGCCTTCCTTCTCCCAGCACTCAGTTTAGTTTTCCCCACCTAGTTCTGTTCTACCCTATCAGGTCAAGCCAGTTTCTTTATTAACCAATTGTATTCATAGCATACAGAGGGGAATCCCACATCAGACTAAAAATGTGAATTCATGTTTAAACCACTGAAAATCAATATAGAGTATGATTTCTAAAATTTCATAAAAGATCAATAAAAGAAGTAACAAATAAATAAACAAATTGTTAAATGGTCAGTGCCATCGATAGGAAACACTTGAACAAGATTAGTTTTTTAAAACAGAATTTAGTAACACAAAAGTATAAACTTCAGTTTTGATGTAGATACTTGAAATAAGTGATTTCACCTGAATTATCAAAACTATTTAAATCGCAGTGTATAGTATAAAATGTTTAAAACAAAACACGTTCATTTTCTCTAGTTTCTCAACTTCTGTACTTGATTTTACTGCCTCACTTAAAACTATACAAGCAACTTGAAAGTCTAAAGCAAAAATGAGTTTGCAATATTTTAATGTCTATTATTTGAAGTTTTTTTCTGAAATGTGATATTTCTTCTAGCAGCCTATTGTCTGACTGATGAAATTATCCACCAACAGCAATCTTATTAGGATAAAGTATTTTCAGTTAACTGTGTGAACTCTAGAGATATTTACTGTCTTGGTTTTTAAACAGGCATAAAAATCTAATGGTATTTTCAATTCTATAGTTTCTTTATATAATTTTTTATTTTTTTTAGTTTATTTTCTCATACATTGCATTCATCCACTCCATATAGCACCTCCCACAGACATTCTCCCTCCCCTAGATCCACTCCTACTCAAGTTTCCTCTGGAAAAGAGTAGGCTTTTCAGGCATATAACAGAACACAGCATAAGTTACAGTAAGACTGGACATATCAACTTGGGACAAAGCAATTCAGTAGGAGAAAAGGGGTCCCAAGAGCAGGCAGTCAAAAGAGTCAGAGAACCCCCCCCAATTTCCACTATTAAGTGTCCCACAAGAATGCCAAACTATACAACCATAACATGCATGCAGAGGACCTAGCTCAAACAGGTTCCATGATTGTGATTCCAGAAAAAAAATATTAAAAAACAATGTAAGTGCTTAGGGAGGCATATATTTGCTTTTCATTTATTCATTGTTTGTGTACATGGTATATATGCATGTTCATTGAGGGAGTGCAATTATTTTGTTAGCTTTGAGATGAAGTAGACTCTACTGATAATGCTACTATTCATCTCTACAAGCAACCTTTCAACTCAGCCTCCTGAGTAGATGGAGCTATAGATGTTCATTCTCGTTTATTTTTGTCCTGTGAGAAACAATAATGCTAATATCTGACCTCAGAGATATATGAGAATGAAGTGAGGCAATTCATGAGAAACAATTCCTTTTCTGAAATTTATTTTTGTTTGTTTGGGGCTTCCCTTTTCTCTGGTTTGCAGGATTTTTGAAACAAGCAACTCATGAACTCCTGATCCTCCTGCGTCTTTCTCCTAAAGAACTGAGATTACAGACTACATTTATTTCTTCTTAGTTTTTTAAGAGTTGTTTGGAGATATTAAATTTCATTTTCCTTGTTCACTCTTAATCTTTGGATGTAGAGGTTGACATTAGTTATAACGCTTCAAATGAGTCAGATGGGGTTCTTTTCTTTCCTTTTTCTTTTGGAGTTTTCAAGACAGAGTTTGTGTAACAACCTTGGTTGTCCTGAAACTATAGACCAGGCTGGTCTCAAATGCACAGAGATCTACCTGCATCTACCTGCCGGGTTCTGGAATTAAAGGTGTGTGCTATCATACCCACATGGGATTCTTTTCTTTCTCTGGGATAGAAATTGTGGGTAGGCTTCAAGTGCTGGTATGTGATATTTGTATTCTTCCATATTTAACAGCAATGAATGTTGGTAGCGGCAGCAAGTGATGTCCTCTACACTTGAAAGCTTCATGAAGACCCCCAAAAGCAGGTCCCTTAGCTGTAGAAGTGTTGCAGCTCTTACATATGCCCAAAGAACTGGGACCATTGGTTCTACCAGGATTGAAGTTATTATGCAAAAGAACTAAGAAGTTAGGTTTCCTCAGCCACTCGAAGCAGATGGCATTGTAGCTTGCTGATAGGCAGGCCTAGGAACCCAGATTCCCTCGCTGCTAACAGTGAACAGTGCTACAGCTCCCAGGCCTCTGTGCATGGAAACTTTGCCTCCATAGATTAACAAATCTCTGGAACAACTCCAAGAACAGGAGCCCCTAGCATTTTTCCTCTGGTTCTTTACAGCCTTCTATCTTTCTTTAGACTCAACTGCTTTCTCATTGCTTCTGCTATTCTGTTTCTGTCTAACCTGCTGCTTCAAGCAGGACACCCACCTGTGGCTCTGACTGCTGTCAGCACTTCTGCAGTTTCTGAGTCATCAATCACTGCATTTTCATTGTTGATGATGATGATTCTATGAACCACCAATCTTTTGGCTGTACCACCAATCATCCTCTGTCTATAGAAGCAGCCACTCTACTACTTCTGTAGCACCATCCCTTGGCCAGCAGTTCTGCCCCTTCACCTGTCATTACATCACTTCTGCTGCTCAGTGTGGCAGGAGCTACTCCACTCTCACAGCTACTACCTCCACCATGTTACCAGCTCAGACCTCAGTACTGAAAATAGGTAGGAAAAGACTTTCATCTTTATTGGACTTAATTTTGCAAAACTAGAGGAGGAGGCACTTATCCAACATGTCTTCCATTTAGTCAGCAAATGAGTCAAACACACTGCTTATGTAGCCAGAGAGAAGCATTTGTACCAATTCAAATAAAGATCTCATATAGGTGAAAGTTTGTGCTTCTATCATTCATAGCACTGTCTCCTAGTAACAGTCAGAGCACTCCTTCCACAATGTAACCAGAAAAGGTACAGACCTTCTGCCTAAGTGGAAATGTGTGATGGTTTGAATGAAGATGGAGATGGTCCTTAAGAGTTTATACCACTGGAGATGGCGTGTGAAAGTTTATACCGATACCCCACTTTCAGTTCACTCTCTGTTTCCAAGTGTTGATGGAAGCATGATCTTTTCTTTCCCTGCTTCACTCATCTGCTCTAAGCTTCTTCCAACAGTATGGACTGTCTCTCTTGAGCCAGAAGACAAAATAAGCTCCTTCTTCTCTACGTTGCTTCTGGTCAGTCATGGTATGTTTTAATCACAGAAACAGAAAAGTAATTCATGCAAAATGTTGGAAAGTTTCACCAAGGGTTGAGATAGCAAAAAGTCCAGCATAAACTAAAACAGACCTGGTTGGACTTCATCCTTCAAGAACTGGCACAGTCAACTGTAACTGTTGTATAATTTTCTTAAAGTATCTACAGGGGAGGAGTATTTCAAAATATACGCCATGCATTGGATAGTCTGGCCAATTGTCTGATAGGACTTTTGTGTAAGGCAGCCAGAATACCAAGGAGGTGCCGAACACATACCAATTAACAACTTGTTAAATTCCACAACACTAGAAAATGAATATCAGAAGGAGTGTTTATAATACTTAAGTTAAAATTAACATTAATAGTAATTTTTAAAATATTTTTTAAAGTATTTAACCCCATGTAACACCTGCACTGTCTCTCAAGGAAAGAAGGGGTTCCCTGATAACATAACTTTCTGGAGTTGAACTGCCATCAGATAGCACCCTCCTCTTTGCATTCCCAACTATCCTCCTATAATCTAGCTTGCTTCCATAAACTCTTCCTGAAAAATCTCTGGAAAATAAGCATTTCAAAGCTTTGAATTGTCTTGACACAGGACCTAGTAAATGCTCATAAACCATCTAATCAAGGTTTGTCCTTCTATGGAACTTGAGGATCCCTGTGGTAAATGACCGCAGAGTCAACGCAGCCCAAACAATTGTCAATATGCACTTTTTTTGAATGAATGTTTAGCTGAGACCTTGACGGAGTTCTCCATGCAGTAACCTCTCATTTCCCATCCTTGTGCTTTACTACAAAGTAATATATATGAGGAAAGTACTCTTTTGACATTTGAAATTTAAGCTTCAACTCAAAACAATTAGCTCTTGCACAAATGTAAAAGCAAAATTTCAGATTATCTAATTTGCTTTCATTGTGCTTGTTTGTTTTTAAAATGATGTTAATTATTTATTTTTCACTCTTTGGAGGGTCTTGTGTATCCAGGCTTCCCTTGAATCCACTATGTGACTTTAAATTTCTGGTTCTCCTTCCTCTACCTCCCAACGGCCGAGGTTACAGGCATACATTGTCATACCTGGCTTTCCACGTGTTAGAGACCAATTCTAGTGTTTTGTGTGTGGTAAACAGGCACTCTTGCAGCTGAGCTACACTCCCAACCTGATGATACCCATTCCTTTAAAATAAATCTTACACTTACATGGTTCTTATGAAAATCAAATAGAATGATATTTTAAAAATGTTTTGGAAACTCAGGTTTTTAGCATGCAATTTGGGAATACCAAACATCAAATTAGACCCTGACGTATATTACCATTCTGTTTCTGGTTATGGTGGTACAAACTGCAATTGGGCAAGTTTCTAGGTTATATGAGCTTCAGCTGTAACACAGGCTCTAAATGGATCTTTTTCTCAGAGGTCTGTGATGAATGAGCAGGTATGGGAAGCACCAGGGAAAGTTCCTGGAGCACCTACTCCACTGAGTGGTACCTAATTGTGTTGTCTCTTCTTCAAGAATAATCAAAAACTTATATAAACATTAGACATAGTTTTAAATTATATAGGTATGCGAAGAATGACCTTCAGCATATAATAATACACCTGTTCTGATACATCATTTGAAGTAATTATCTTTGGAGGCCATTCCTTCCCATGTAAGGCCATGACTTATTTAGTCATATTCTATTGGCAAAGCAGGAAATCTAATTTATTTTTTGAGTGTTTGTTTTCTACAAACACATCTTAAATCATTCTTCCTATTACAATTTTTCAGTTTTCAAATTGCCTTCAATTTCATTATTTTTCTTTGACCTATAAACCAAAGCTTCCTGCACAATGCTGTAGAGATCATACTGTAAATTCCCAAGGATGTCTTGACTAAACGTTTGATAAAATAGTCCTCTTACAATTGCAAAGTACAGTTTTTTTCTGCTGTTCCCTGCATAAGATTATGATATTTATATTATTTAAAGCTTCTTGATCACAATAACAATTAAAAGAAAAGTAAAATTTAACATGTTGATGAATAAGGATCTCCAAACTTTACATATGAAATTATTTTTGACAAATCCATTGCCTTTTCCTATAAAGATCCTCTGGACAGGGGTCATAGTCTATCATCTGTGTAATAAGTAACTGGAAAATTTTTAAGGTCCAAAATAATAGCATGAACACATGCTAGGATCTATTAAAAAAGACTTATGATGTCAATTTAATTTATTCTGTGGGTTTTAAAAGAGATTTAAATAAGTTTATTACAATATATGTGATTATGTATTCAATCCATACAACATCCTTTCAAAACATCTCCTTTGTTTTGTACCTAACCTTGTTGCTGTTGTGTATGCCACAGAGGATTATTGTTTTGTCTCTCCATATGAACTCTTTTCTCACAACCTTCACAGCTATTCACACCAAGGAACAGTTCAGGAGAAGGTTGCGTATCTTTCATTCTGCAAGCAGGTCTCTTTGAAAAGTTTCATTTAAACGACTACTAATGTTTATGTGTGGGCGTCTTTTTCTACTTCACAATGATTGAAGGAACCTTCTGAAATGTATGAACATTCAAGTGCAACTGAGTTAAGGACGCAGGTAAGTACAATATAAATAGGATTTATTTAAAAGGTTTTCATTTGAGCGTAACTATAGTTTCCATGTAGAACATTTTGTTATGAATGTATCTCCCTATAATATATTCTATCTCCATCTTCCCACATCAAGGTGAATATGTGCCATATTTTCAAAAAGCCTTGCTGTAATATGTATTTAAATGACCCTTGTTTTCTATGCTTTTATGGAGTTTATGGCTTGTGACACTCTGTATTTGAAGTTAACCAAAATATGCTTTGGATATTTCAAAGCTAAAGTAAAATGGTATGATCCAAAAACAGAAAACTGATTGGCTGAGACACCTTTACATGCATGTTAGCTTCAGGGACTTTATGAATAGCAGAGAGTATCTCCCATTCTATATGGACTTCTGTTTGCAGGGCTGGCAGATTAGTTTCTTGGAGTCTCTGTGTTATATACATTAGAAACCCATATTAGCAATTTTGGGACATTCCCAAACTAAAGGAACAATTAAAGGATAGGTGAAATTAATTAGCAACAATGAATTAAAATGCTGTAATTTTCTTAAAGCTCTATAACTTACTAATAAGGCAATCTACATAGTTTAGCACAATAAAATATATTCTGGCAAATTCCCCTGTTGCTTGGGCCATTTAGAGTTGAATCAGTTGTTGATACAGGACTTTCAAGCCTTGGTTAAGCAAAAAATTACCCAGTCCAAATGCAGGTCACATCTGTCAAGGGAATAGTGAAATTTTGATGTAGGATTCCCCTCTGTATGCTGTGATTACCATTAATGAATAAAAAAAAAAACTGATTTGGACCTATAGCAAGGCAGAATTTAGCTAGGTGGGAAAAACTAAACTGAATGCTGAAAGGGAGAAGGCAGAGTCAGGAAGAAGACATGTAGCCCTGCCGGAGACAGATGCCAGAACTTTCGTCAGTAAACCACAGCCAGGTGTCAATACACAAATTAATAGAAATGGGTTAAATTAAGATGTAAGAGTTATTAAATAAGAAGCTAAAGCTCATGGGCCAAACAGTGATTTAAAAAATATGGTTTCTGTGATTAGTTTGGGCCGAACAGCTGAAACGAAACAAGCAGCCTCTCTACGACAAAATTTTTCTCAGGTTTGCTTTTGATGATGTTTTCCATTTTTACAACAATATCATACAAAGAACATGACTAAACAACTGGCCTCTTGGGATGGTGGTGGCGCA
>NC_022010.1:58347534-58365186 GCF_000317375.1 Microtus ochrogaster
CAGCTGGCCTGGGTCTGAAAAAGCCTGGGATAAAACCAGACTCGCTGAACATAGCGGACAATGAGGACTACTGAGAAACAATGGTACTGGCTTTGTGGGAGTCTAGGCAGTTTGGATGCTCACCTTACTAGACCTGGATGGAGGTGGGAGGTCCTTGTACTTCCCACAGGGCAGGGAACCCTGATTGCTATTCGGGCTGCCGAGGGAGGAGGACTTGATTGGGGGATGGGGAGGGAAATGGGAGGCGGTGGCGGGGAAGAGACAGAAATCTTTAATAAATAAATAAAAAATAAAAAAGACAACTGGCCTCTTTAGCTAGAAATGGTATAGTTAGTTTGTCCTCTCTACATTACAAATATAAGCACAAATCATGGTTGAGCTTTTGGTGGGTGACAGATTTGCTCATTTGATGAACACAGTATTAATTAGACCTGCCAAAGATCCAAGTCACTATCAGCTAATAAATTTGTCATTTTGCAGTCAGTATGCATCTTGCAAAATGGTGTGTCCATGACACGGTGGAATGACTATGCGACAATAAATAGGTCACTACTGAGATATTTCTCATATCTTCCAATAAAATCATGCAGACACACATGCTCACATATAAAAATGCACTTATACACATATATGCCACAAAATAGGCAAATAATATTATTTATTTTTCTCTGACCCCACATCTGTTTGAAAAATCTTTGAGCTTAGAGTCATAAGAGCCTATGTCAGAACATCAGCAGCTGCAGAAAACAAGAAACATATTAAACCTTTGAAGATTAAAGTTCAGTTATTTTTTTTATTTTTGCTATACCTTCCTTTGTTGTTAAAACCATGAACTCTCATGATGTCTCAGTTGATTTTCCTAATACTGAAATAATTTTCATCTAGTAAATAAATCAACTATTGTTTTGTATCTGAGTACAATTATAAAAGCTAAAACAACATAATTGTAATAAAATATTGTATGAATTAACTTAGGAACTGTATACTACCTCCTCATATGAATCTACCTTTATATTAAAAAACAAGATTTTGCTTTCTTAACAAGAAAATTGCCTTTTCTATTAAGAAACGAATGTAAGTTGGAAAGCATGTACTTTTACTTTCACCAAAGTGAAAAATAAATGGCATTGGATGAATATTCTAGCATTCAAAGATCAAAATACCTAAGTCACCAACTCCGGCCTTTAAGCAAGCATGTAACCAGAATTGGAGGGTCAAATCCCCTTGCTCTCACACTATCTAAAGGCTAGACTCTACCACCTGAACAAGAATACCAATTCTGTGTCATGCATTGGAAAGAGGAACAGATAAAAGGGTCCGGTGATATTAAGCCTACCAAGCCCATCTTCAGGATGCTGACACATGTTTTAAATGGAGAAAGACTCAGGGAAAGTAGAAAGTATTCATAAGCAATTCTGATGAAGGTGTGATCCTATACAACATAGTATAAGACCTCTATCCTTCAAGGTGGCCCATAGATTGTTAATCTGCTAACCAAATTGGTGCCTAGTTTTCACTAGATGACCTACTTCAAAGTGGTAATCTCTCTGTCATACATGATGGCTTTTCATCATGGCGTGATCTGTAAACAGAAGTTTCTGTCCTGCATAGTCCCACAACTGTTCAGTCCCAGAAAAACACACTGAGTCTTATATTAATTATAAACTGTTTAGCCTATTAGTTCAGGCTTATTATTAACCAGCTCTTACAACTTAAATTAACCCATAATTCTTATCTATGTTTAGACATATGGCTTGGTACATTCTCTCAGTGCAGCATTTCCATCTTGCTTCCTGTGCATATGGATGGTGACTACACACTAAACCTTTCCTCTTCCCAGAATTTTTCTATTCTGGCCACCCCACCTAATACTTCCTGCCTGGTTACTGGCCAATAACATTTTATTAAACCAATACAAGTGACAAGTCTTTACAGGGTACAAGAGCATTATCCCACAGCAGTGATCTCTTTTTCACATAAGGATTCACTGTTTCCAGAATGCCAGGAAACTATGCTTTATTACAAGGATCTTTTATGCCTTCTTACTTGCAGAGGAATGGGGTAATAGAGATTGCAAAGCCTATAAATCAACCCGGAGTGTGGCTTGAAGTAAAGAAAAGAGGTACAACATGAATCCAGAGATATCTGGCTTCTGCCCCATTTTTTGATATATTGTGGAACTGAGACATGTAAAGATTGTTGGATTTGTTATTGTTTTGAAAAACCAGCTTCTAGGTAACCCTCACAGTGTATTATACAGCACAGCGTATATTGCAAGAGCTCTCTTCAGTCTTCCCTGGTAAACTACAAACACCATCACCTTGGCTCAGTGACTCTCAAAGTTCACTCGTTCCAGGACAACCAGAGAGAGCAAACCTGGGTATTGAAGGTTTTCACAAAGGCCTTTCCATTTGCCATTAAGAACATTTCTTACTCTCCTCTTTTTCCAGGAAGCATTATTCTGTATCATCTATATTTCATATGATTTTTAAACTTCCTTTACTTTTCTGAAATGCGTTCAAATGAGTTCTGCAACATTCTGCTGCAAATGATAGCCTCCTCTTCTGTGAAGTAGTATCACTTTCAATGTGTTTGCCATCAATGTCATTATCCTTGTTCTTCATGTTTTTCTTTTGAGATATCAGTAGGTACATAAAACAATGTATTTGTTTAAGGAAAATTATTTACCAAAAGAGTAGATCAAATGTGAATATCAAGCAAGTCCAAATAATTTATTTGAAAAAAAATACCACAATTCTATTTAAAGCATATGGGAACATGCATTAGACATATGAACATAGTACAGATGAGTAGAAAGTTAATTATGTAGAACATGGTCATGCCATGGTTCAGAATGCTTTGCACTGTGCATTGAGCTACCACTAAATAATTATCTTGGGTAACTTTTCTCCATATCCATTATTGTTTCTTAACATCATCAAATAGGTTATCTCTGCACATCTGATAGTGAAGCTGAGCTGCAACAACTCCCTTAACTGGCCTCTGTCTCCAGTCTTTGCTCAAGGAAAAAGTTCTGTTAAGACATTACCAAAGTCAGTGAAAACAGACAGTGACTTTTGAAGCAGGCTTCATAGCATAGGGAAAGAGGAGCCTGCATGGAAGGTACAGGCTGATATAAGTACAGAGCTCCTTGCAGTAGAACATCATATGACTGCTCAAATAGTGAAAAAGAAAGCCACAAAGACCGGCTGGGACTAACTGTCCTTTCCTTTATTGTAATGCCACCTTCTTGTCATTACCCTTGTAGAATTAAATATCCTGTAATATATCAAACAACTTGATGCATCACCCCCCCCCAAAAAAAACCTTCATAAGAATAAAGGCTCCTTACCTCTTCCATACTACAGAACATAAATAATTCCCTCTGACACTAAGCTTGCACATTAAAAGATGTGCCCAACCTCAGTGCACTACAGTCCCTAGGAAACTTGGACCACACAACTCTAGTTTGCAAATTCCTTCACTTTATTATAAATACTTTCCTCTATTCCTGTACAACTCATCTCTTTACCTTTTAATCCTGCATCTCCCTGATGACAGCAATTTTAAGAATTTCACCTTCCTTTTTTCTTTCTTACTTCCTTTTTTCTTTTTAGTATACAAAGGTGTTTACTGAGTAGAAAAGATCTGTGCAGCAAAATCTGAAGGGAGTCAAGGACAGGTTTCAGAAGGGCTGGGTATGACAGCAGCACAGACAGAAGAATCGGTTCTTCACTAATATGACCATAGGACTAGCAGATGAGTGAAGATACAAACCTGAGCTATCCTATTCAACTGAACTGGAACCACTAGATAAGTTGGATTGTCCTATAGTGTTCTGTTGTTACCAGCAACTCTGTGGAACTTCATTGCCCATGTTGTTTGGTATTCACATTCTGTGTAATGGTTTGATGATTTTTTTTCCTGAGATCACAAAGCATTAAAGATACCATAGTTGGACTAGTATGACAATTTGTACGTGTCCTCTTGCTGCAGGCAACATTTAAACTGCCACACTCATGAACAATATCAACAAAACTTGTATGAAGAAAAGTACTTTTTTTTTCTTGTTTTGTCTTTCTAATCTGTTAACTACCTGCATTGCAGCATTGTGCTAGAGGTTATTCCTATTACTTATGTGTGTTCAAACTTCTGGGAAGGAGTTAAATTCGGCAGGATCTAGAATGAGGCAATGGTTAATGACAAGTTCCAGCAACAGCAAGAAACAAAGTCAGGCTCAGGCAGCTTCACACCCAGGTTTCCTGTGAGAACACAAGAGAAGTTACGACGACCCCATCTTGTCAGTTTTCCCTATCTCCTCCTGAAGGCTTCTGCTGTCGCTGTGGGCCCATAGTTCCATTTCTCCCGGACACTGCCTCATCCCTGCCCCTTAGCTCCCAGTCCTAGAGTTCAGCATCTTACCCAACCTGTATTGCGGCACCCGTGAGAACGCAATGCTGCTTGGGCCCATGCATATACAGCAGGCCCTGTGGGTGGAGCTGCCTCAGAATTCTTTTGATTTTTTGATTTTTCTTTTTGACAGATTTACACTGAGTAACTCAAAAAGGCCTCAAACTTGCCATCTTCCTCTTGAGGGCTGACGGGTATGCACTCCCACATTTAGAATTTTAGGGTCTGATTGATTGGTTTTCATCATAAATGCACACAAACAATTTTAAAATGCCTTCAAATAGTAGGAGCATTGCACATTTTCTTTTCCACTAGTGATTTTCCTCCAGGATAATGACCACACTTAATGGAGACTATGATTCATCATTTTTATCCTAAAAAGAAAGAAAGGAAGAAAGAAAGAAAGAAAGAAAGAAAGAAAGAAAGAAAGAAAGAAAGAAAGAAAGGAAGGAAGGAAGAAAGAAAGAAACCTGGAACATTTAAAAACCCTACGTGGTTATTCATGCTCATAATAAATGGAATAATGTGCATGTTGAGGTTGAGCCTGCTAGACTTGTTTCCCAATTTATTACTTGAGGGATTTGTGGTGGGCATGTTGAAAGACACATACCTCTAAACACATTCTATTTTTTACTCTTTATTTATTTATTTAAATAATATTTATTATCTTACAGACATTATGCTTTATGAAATTCAGTTCTATTTGTGGCTCAGAGGGAACTATGTTTTTGTCCACCCTAATCTTCTTTATAAACCAATATCTATTTACACAACCAATGCTCAGTTCAAGGAGACTGGGTTGAAGAAGCTATCTCCATTCATTTTTTTCTGAATGTCTAAGTTAAAAACAATGCATTGCTTTTCCTCAAAGACTAAGATCTGAACGGGTTCCTCTAATGGCATGTCTTCCCACTGCCTCCCAGAGACCATTACTTCACTGCTTCTCTTCCTGGAATCTCCCTCAGCACAGTCTGTCTTCCCAAATCAGTGTTTTTAATTATTCATGGTAAGTGTTTCACAGCAGGATTAATGTGCCAGCACTCAGTGTCAGTTCCCCGGCTCCCTAAGGAAACTCTTTTTCATACATTAGACTTGATTTTTACAGATCATGAAGTGCATCTGGTTTACTAAACCTGGATTCTCAACTTTTTGTGATTTTTCTGTTATCATATTACATAATGAGTAGATAGCCTTAAGGCTGCTTCTAAACATTCTTCGTTTTTAATTGGCTTGTTGCAAGGAGCTCTGAGGAACACTCGATTCAAGAAGCAAGCACTCCTTTTGACAAGGAATTCATCATGTTTCAGACTCTGATTGAAGTTTTGCATTCTGCACACTAGAAACAAAATGCACAACAGCACTGTATATTCACGTAGCACACGAAAGTGACCTTAATTTTACCCTCCACTTTCTTCCCAGAGTTTCTCCAAAAATGCTGAAATTCTAATTAACTCACCAAGCGTGCAAAGAATATTACCTGCCTTTCATTCCCTATAGTCCACTTTTTTCAATTCTCCAACAAAACACTATTGAAACATACCTTTCAAGTCAGAAACAAAAGTGAGCAGCATACAACTTAGGTTTTAGCTTAAATCAAAACTGCTCTCCTGCTACCAAATTTCTTTCTTTTTTTAATTACTAAGGTCTTCAAACTAGGTTATCAAGAACACTGTTACATGTCTTCTGCTGTAATATAAAAGTCGATTGGTTTACACGGAATGGCTATGTTGCATAGGTTTCAGGTGTAACCAAATGTAATCTGGAGGCTTGATTAGGCTGAAATACTGTTGCTGGACTTTCCATATAGCTATCAGATGCTATAGGTTTCCTGTCTTTGAATCCAGATACCACTGTCAACCAGAATGACCTACATATTCTGTACCCAGGTAGCTTGGCTATTTCACACTGTGATACCTAGTTCCAAAGAGATCTGTCCCAATGTGTTTCCAGCAGTCAGGAAACAAATTCCCCAACATTCAGGAAGACTGTACAAAAATTATGCTTCTGATATTATCTCAGTAAATGCTTGCAAAGAATCAAATTTTATTATCTGATCGTGCAGTAATCCCAAATAAAACTATATAAGTCTGTTTATAGATGAAGGAATCAGGTTAATGATATACCTAGAGAAGCATTATATATTGGGGATACAGCTGCTGAAACAGATGTAAGAACATGCATTTCTTACAAGGCTGTCCTTGTGTATCTGTTCCTACAGTACAACAGGCAAATTCTGTTACCAACGTGACTGAAAAGGAAGGTATATGAATTTTGCAGCAAGGACACACATGAACACAAAGATATTTTAGCTTCTATCTCAGAATATTAAAATAGTTGTGCTAGGAGAAGTCATTTACCATGCCACAAAAGCACAGAGCACTGTGGAGAGGCCCAAGTAGAGAGAAACGGGGGCATCTGGAAAGAGCCTGCATCAACCTTCTAGCTATCTGATAAGCTATGGTTATTAGCTTTATCTAAGCTTCCACATAACTCTAGTCATAGCATTTATCTGATAATCTTGTCAAGCAAACAAATAATCCACCTTGTCAAGATCATTTACTATCAGATGCCAAAGCATAAAATGTTGGTTACTTGTTTTAAGCAATTAAAATTTGAGATGATTTGCTTAGCAGAAGGAAAGTTTAAGCATACATACATTTTATATGGCAGAGGGTGCCTCTTTAATAAAATCCCAAACATTTAAATCTAAGGTACAGACTAGACAGCTAAAAGGATCTCAGAGGAAGTATTAGTGAAATTCAGAAAACTAGAAATTTTGAAAAATTCAAGTTGAAAAGAGATGTTAGCCAAATAAAATGGCTCTTTAAAAGACAGAAAGAACTCAAAAGAAACTAAAGAAATGTTGCTGGGAACTGGAGAAAGGGCGAGTATTATGTAGTAGTAGTGAAGGTTTAGAAACCTTGACACCTAAAATAAAGTGGTAAGCACAGGAGCAACTTAAGGAGAAGAATCATTTAGCTAAAAATAAATTGTAGGTAGAGTGTGTTGGGGATGGTTTTCTGGCTTTGCATTGTCTATAAAGAAATTGAGATGAAAGACAGAAACTAAAGAAGTAAGGGTAATAAAGAAAATCAGCTTTTCTAGGCTTCTCATATTCAAAATAAATCTAACCCCTGCTTCTCCAGAGAATACATAATGCTTCCAATAAGAAAACCATTTCTAGAAAAAGGCTAATTCCAAGACATTATTAGGCCAACATTTTTACTGTAAAATCCTTTCTCAAGAACTTGGTAGTATATAAAATGTCAATCATATAAATATTTTACTAGTACTAGAGGTAGAAAATGTAGACTATTGCTCTCTCTTAATGGGAGAATATCTGGTGCCTCTTAGCAGCCATACAGGGGGTAGAAGACAGAGTTTATTGTAACAAGATTTATTAATCAATGAGACTTTTATCAACTGTACAATCCCCCAATAAAAGATATAAGAACCCACAGAGTTTTTAAATGAATTGTATTTGGTTTAAAAGTAGGAGAGATAATAGAAAAGTAAAAGATGGCTATAGACTTTGAAATTGTTATGGGCTATAAAAGGCTGAAAAACTATTCAATTACAAGTAAGAGTCGTTTCCAACAGAGCAGAAAGGATGGCTGTGGGGGTAAAATCAGCACCTTGCATAGTAGAAGTTTAAAAATGAAGAGTTCCAAAGTAGTAGAGTTTTGTTTTAAGAGTTGGCAAGATGTCCACATATGCATTACAGGAATGTTTGAGAAAAAGTGTTCTGGTATCCTATTATCCACTACTGTTTGAAGGGGAGGCTCATGGAAATCTAAGTCATTTTAACATACTAGAAATGCTTAGGCTAGTTGGGCAATACAACCTTGTCATGGTGAAAGAAAAAAGAAGAAATCTCAAAATTGGATGGCAAGAGAGGAGATACAGGAGATAATGGTTATAAGAAGAGTTGTGGTGGTAAATATGTTTAAAATACATTGTATAGAAAGAATGTCCAAAAATTTATGAAAATGTTTTAAAATGATGGGTACATGATTTCTATCATTGAGGAAAGAAAAGCCTAAAGGGTTTTGATTGAGCTCAATCAAGAAGAAAACAAAAAGATAATCATACCTATAGATAGCTGCAGGAGGAGGCTGCTCTCTTGTTCCTGGTCACTCAGACCCAAAATAATAACAAAGAAACTAATTAAAACACTGCTTGGCCTATTAGCTCAGGCTTCTTATTAACTAACCCTTACATCTTAAATTAAACCATTCCTATTATTTCCTATTTACCATGAGGCTCATCATGGTTTACTGGTAAGGTCCTGGGTATCTGTCTCCTTCGGCAGCTACATGGTATCTCTTTGACTCCACCTACTCTCTCTGGATATATCTCTCTTTCAGTCTGGATATATTCTGTCCTGCTAAAGACCAAATCAGCTTTATTCATTAACCAATAAAAGCAACACATATACAGAAGAACATCCCACATCAGACAGCCCTCAAAACTATACTGATCCAAGAAAGGTGAAAAAAAATGATATTTTCTATCAGATGGGTGGAACTGAAAAAAAATACAAAAATGCATTCATGCAAGGCCCAAAAGACAAACACTACATGTTCTCTCTTATATGATTGTACTAGCTTTAAATCTCTTGTGTTTCAAATATAGTTCATTTGGAAACTAACAAACTAGAAGTGGGCTGTTGGTAAGCAGGATATATTCAGGGAGAAGATATTAGAATGTATGTGAAATGAAAGTGGAGAAGGGAATCACTGTGGGCAGGAGAGCTCAAGCATGTAGTAAGGTGATAGGAAAATAAAGGGCCAAGTAAAATCTGAAACAAAATTAAGTGTACAAGAAGATGCTACTTGGGAATCTGTGATGTTGAAATCTGAGTAAAACTATAATAAAAATGTATAAATAAACATATGTGATATGGAAGAATAGGAGAATATCGAAAACTAAGTGTAAATGGGGATAGGAAAATGGGGGAAGGATTAGAAGGAAGTTGGTTGACCAAACTAAGACCAGTATGTAGCAGTCTTATGAGATCCCATTAGCTTTTAAGCTAATAAAATAAATTTTGAAAAGGAGTTTGAATAGAATTACCCCACATTAGTAAACAATGCTGCTTCTAGAATACATGTGTTGTTAAATTAAAATCTCTCAAGCCAGGCACAAGTTATCTCTCTCTCTTGTAAATGGCCAGAGCAACCCCAGAGGTAGCCAAAACAACACAGGCTATCTCTGTAACCATTGCTCATGATTGCCTATTGTAACTAGATGATAACACCCTGTTGCTGAAGACACCACACACTGATTTCAGGGTTCAGAGAGATCAGTCTTAAAAACATCAGGGAACTGTCCCTGCTACCTGTAGGTTCTATGCAAGCTTCTGAAAAGGAAATGACATAAATGATGTCACCCCGTACTGTGATCATGGTGCTAGAAACTCCACTGTCAGGAAAGACGGAATCACTAGAGCAATATTGAAAAGACTTATAGGATAACCAGCTACTTTCTCCCTGGATTGGAAGTGTGTTTCTACAGGAAGGAATTTATGCCAGGTACTGTAAACATGATCAAAAAACATAACTAAGGAATTCATAGTCCTTATGGGTTACTGTTGATACTGATTTTATAATGGTCATATTATTAAGTTGATATCTAAATATTTATGCTGAAACCCACTATTTGTACTGTTCCCAATCTTACTATAATGGCTACTGACTAAGACAGAAATGAAATGCTGTTTAAAATACTGAGAATAAGCTGTGAATGCTTAACCATAATTAGGATATCTATAGCAACAATTCTCCAAGGCTCAGGGAACATCCTGGAAAAAGAAATAGAATAAAAGAGCCAGAGGATGCAAAGGAATATTAAATGCTGTCCTCTGGACATTATATGTCTCTCCCACACATGAAGACACAGCACTTTTGGTTACCTTCACAATATCTGTATTAGATCAAGCCAACTAAAAGCTCCAATATGCAGTGAGAATGTGGAATAAGAATAACACCCATATATTGCTGGTGGGAGTACAAACTCATGCAGCTACTGTGAACATCAGTGTGGTTTTCCTTAAGAGGATGGGAATCTCACTCCTACTCTACCTCAAGATCTAGCTATAACATTCTTAGCCATATACCCAAAGGACAGTTTATACCACTGCAGAGATAACGGTTCAAACACATGTGTTATGCTCTATTTATAACTATCAGAATTTAGAAACAGCTTAGATATTTGTCATTGGATGAATGGATAAAAAAATGTGGTACATTTACTTACACAATGTAATATTCCTCATCCATTAAAAATTAAAATCATGAAATTCTCAGGTGAATTGATGGAGTTAGAAAACATCATCCTGAGTGAGGTACCCCAGACCAAGAATCATAAATATGGTATATATTCATTTACATGTGTGTGCCATCTGTTAACTCTTCAATAAGCAAACTCCAATTTGTATAACCACAGAAGTCAGGTAAAGAGTAATAAATTAGGGAGAAAGGATAGAATAGTTAACTATGGATGGAAAAGAAGGGGCTGGAGTGGGAAGATAGAATGAGGATCGGAAAGAAAACAAGGAGTAAGAGAAAGAATATAAGGACTAAAACCAAGGACCATTTGAAGGATCATTTGGAAGCCTAGTACAATAAATCTTTCCTGAAATATATACATGTATGAGAGTGAACTAAATGAAGCTGAAATTGCAGGAGAGAGAATATCAATAGGTCATCTCTTTCTTGTCACAAAATGACAAAATATCACCCAGATATTCAACTCATTGAACACAGAGAAGTCAGGCTGATGCCTGTCTAGAGCTTTTACCCGCATAGACACTGGAAGGCACCTATCAGAGGAGAAAAGTAAACATCAATCCAGCTACAAATTTGTTAATCTGTGATGGTGACCTGCCTATAAAATACACTTGAGCAACAGTCACACAAAGCTTGTGGGAGTAACCAACCAATATATGATTGGATTTAAGCTCCACTCCATTATAGAGAACACATCCATGACACTACTTAGATAGCCAACAGCATGAAACAAGGGAAATTATTTTTGTACTATTGTTGCTAAATTGAGCTGAAAAAAAAAGAAATGCTAACATAGACTATCAGCATCTAAGTAGAATATTTTGTCATTCCAAGAACAGAGATTAGTAAGTCCACACCATGAAATGTGCCATTGGTTAGTAGAGATCACATGGAAATGGACTTCAATTCTGACTTGTCACTTACATTAGGTATATCACCAGAAGCAAATAACTTCAATGCCTTAACCTCAATGTATGAACCAATAGAATAAAGACAATAGCCACCTTTCAGCACCATGGTAGGTATTAAACAAGTATTAAAACATAGTACCTACTATCAAATGGATGTATTAGTCACCTTATACTCCCATAACATATTTTTGTGGCTTAAATAATAGAAATTTATTTCCATAGTGATATAAAGCCTGTATATCTGAGGCCAGTGTCCCTGTGCCTCTGTATTCTGCTAATGTCTCTCTTCCTACTTTGGAGATACCTACCTTCTTTCTATGTGCTCACATGACCTTATTTTGCATATGTGATGCTGGAAGTATGCCTTGCCTTTATGACATCATCCAAACCCAATATCTTTCCTAAATCCCATCTCTAAACACCATCACTTTGGAAGTTTTGACACGTGCAAATGAATATTGGATGGAGCACAAATATTTATTTCATAAAAATGGGAAGAACTTAAAAGAGAAAAGCAAAGTAATTTTAGCAATGATTGCTATAGAGACCATTAGCATTTAAGCCAACTGGGGATAATATGAATCCTAGAACCTTTTGTGGCCATTTTTGTTTGTTATACTACATAATACTATGAGAATGTTTCTTCCCTTCACAGAGTTTCTAAAATTTATTCTCAGAATGTGTTCAACATGGACAGACTAAGATTGTCAAGCTTTTTGAAGGCAGTGGTTGTGCCACATTCATTTTAGAAGTTCTAATACTTAACAATATGTATCAGACATAATGGACATGTTACAGCTGTTTGATGCATGAATGACTACAATTGTGACATGTACATTTGTTCAGTTAATTCACTGATATCTGCAGTGAACAGATAGAATCAGAAAAAGGCAGCATAAAAGTCTGCTAAAAATCAGACAACAGGTAACTTGTGATAAAGAAAGGCAAATGACAATTTTATAACATACAAATATAAAAAGAAAAATTCTATTTCTCTATTACAAAACAACAATTTTATAACATACAAATATAAAAAGAAAAATTCTATTTCTCTATTACAATCTTAAATTTTTTATGCTGTCTGTTTGTTCTCTATAAAGAAAGGTGGTTCTTCACACTGAACTGGGCGTATTAAAAATCTAACTGCTATTGGCAGGGAAGTTAGCAGGCTGACTTGGCTCTGGTCTTTAATGGAAATGTAATCAGCCTTCTGCCTTTATGAGGGTGCACTGCTACCACCAAATATCCACTTAGGAGGTGAGGCCAAGGCAGCAGGCAGTAGTCCAAAAGCATTAACTTCCCCAAAGAGACAATAAAAGGATGAAAAATGCTCATAGGGAGACAGATCCATTTCGAATTTCCTATTATTTTTAAAGTAAAAGAGAAAGTTGGTCATTTTATATCAATTTAGTCTGCTGAGGTTCTCTAATTTGCCGATAAAAGACTTTACCATCATAAATCCAGTGAGAGCTCATGGTGCATTTGTTGGTTGAGGGATGTGTTCCCTTGCAGCCATTCAAAATGAACTAACTAGCTCTCAATAAAAAGCTGTTGAAATATTCCTAATCACAAAGTACTGATCCCAATTCATCTCTTGTTTGCTGGTGTCATTCCCTCTCCTGGTATCATTCTCCTCAAAATGTATATGACAAGATAGTGAGTCTGCTTGTACTTCCTAATTATGTATCTAAGTAGGTAACTCTGTGGCCACCCATTTTGTCTCTTGTCTTGCAATGTCTTTTTCACTGTCTTCTCTAGTCCTTCAGATCACCCCAGATTAAGACTAGGTGTCAGTTACTCTACAGAGAGAAATCGCCCTCAGTGGATCTGAGAGAAAAGTCTCTTTAGGTTATCACATCCGTTGATATTTTGCATTGGGGCAGGATACATTTCCTCTTTTATCTTCTGGATTTTAAACTTTCATTTAAAAAATTTGTCTCCAGCTGAGGGTAGTGGCACATGCAGGTGAATTCACTTTGTGAATTTGTGGCTAGCCTACTTTGAACAGTGAGTTTCAGGACAGCTAGAGCTTCGTAGTGAGAGCCTGTATGGAAAAAAAAAGTTTAACTCCTCTGTTGGCTTTTCTATATTTCTTCTAAAAGACAGGGCCTAAGTACAGTACAAGACAAAAACATTTTGAATTTATTTGCCTGAATTAATTTCTAAATATATAGTGCAATAGAGTTTGGATATGGTTTAAAAGAAATATGAACAAGTAGCTTTCATGGTAAAAGAAACATCTAACTCTCTATATATAGTGCACCAAATAAAGTTTTCCAGGGATCATGAATTAGGAAGAGGTTCTTAGCCACTGAGTTGTAACTCACCTGAAGAGGGAACAGGTCAAGAATACAGTAAGTACAAAGGACAACTTGTCTCCATAGAAGAGAAAAATTTATACTCACCACCTATTATTCAACTACATATTTATCTAATTTTGTTCAACATTCTTGGATTAAGTGATCTAAGGAGCCAGGGTGTTCTCTCTAAACAATGAGTGAGGTATTGTTCTCTCTCCTCTCTCTCTCTCTCTCTCTCTCTCTCTCTCTCTCTCTCTTTCTCTCTCTCTCTCTCTCCCTCAAACCAAAGGATCGACAATGACCTGAGATGCAATTCTGGACAGTGTACTTCAGAAGGACAAGTCTTAAGAATTCCAGGAAAGTTGACAGCTTCATGAGCTAAAGAAACACCTTTGCAATATCTGTAGACCCTCTCCCTTTTGCTGGCAAATACAATTCAGAGCTGAGTCAGCCAACCTGAGACCATGAAGAGAACAAAAATATCACGATAAAGATGGGAGACTGCAAATAGGAAAGAATTCATCATTTCTGATGAATCATCATGTCACTAAATCAGCCAACACTAGAACTACCCTCTGTGGATGTTTTATATGCAACAATACTATGTTTCCCTGAAATCATGGTTCTTGACAATATCCTAATTAATATAGTCTATTTGGGTGATGGCCAAATGTCATTTGCTACTGCAGATGTATGTTAGAGGAATGAAGTTTGAAAGAGTGAATTTCAAGGGAAAAGAAACAGATGCCAAGAAACACAGTTTAAATTTAAGACCTGAGGGAATTTCTCCCTATGGTAAAGAATTCTCTATCTTACGTCTATGAAATCCTGAGCATAAAATGAAGAAAAATGAGCCTCAGCAACACTGGTCTGTGACTGATTCCAGAGATAGAGATCTGACACAATTAAAGAACAAAATGAAAATAGAGGGAAAAAAGAAAACTTAAAGTGAGTATCAGGAAAATTACCATCAGAGGAGCATACAGAAATTATTTTTTAAATGTATCATGAAGATAAATCTTCCTTGCAAAAAATAATGATAGTCACAAGTGTTTCAGAGTAAAAATTGCAAGTTGAGTTTAAAAAGAATCAAAAACTGGAAAAGAATTTAGGTCTCTGTGTTTGCAACTAGCATGATTAAACACATACATGTGAATATATTATAAATATAATTATATACAGTATTCATAAAGATATATATAACCACACATAAAATATATATCTCATATATGTATCTATGTGTGTATATATGCACAAATAGTGTATATACACCTTAAATAGTGTCACCAAGATAAAACTGAGTAAATAGTTACAAAGTAAAATATTAATTTATAGAAATCATCCAGCATTGGTTCTATTCAATACTAGTGTATGATTCAAGAGAATAATCTTGCTTACATAGTTATAAAATCAATTAAATACTCATGAATAAACCTATAGAGGTGAAAAATCTATGAATCGAAAATTATAAAACATGATAAGAAAAATTAAAATGACTAATGTTTAAAATATACATATTCTAAAACAATTGTTTGTTAAAATGTCTTTCTCCACAAATACACTCTGTTAAACTATGAATTATAGTTGATGAAACAATAAAAATCATATGGAACCACAACGTTAGAAAAATGGAAATATCGTAGTCAAAAAGAAGAAAATTGAGGCTGTTGGAATGACTTGTCTGGGACATCTGTCACCCCATTGATTGCCAAGATAATCTGAGCTGGCTGTGTGGAAACTGTCCTCTTCTCTCCCACTGATTCATTTATGTTCTTCCTGAAGTTGCACCCTGTATTAAAAACCTTATGCAACAGAGAAATTGCTGTATTCTCCTGCAAGATCCACTAAACAAGTCTGAAGAAAAAATTTATATATCATAATACATGACTACAAAGCTATAGTAATCAAAATACAATGTTGTTGCTATAAGAAGATATACGCCCATAGAATCGACAGCCCAAAAATGAATTAGAAAATTATGTAATGTATAAATATACCTGTATGCACAAAGTGTAATATTATCATATCTTAGAAATCAAAAGGAAAGCCAGGCTTGGTAGTAAATGTCTTTAATCCCAGCACTTGGGAGGCAGAGGCAGAGGGAGGCAAATGTTTGTAAATTAGAGGCCAGTCATTTCAAACTGTGTACGTGTTTCCAAAAACATAGTACATATGAAAACTCCATGTGATTTTTATTTATCAACGCACACAACAATTTGACAAGATTCATGAAGTTTTGAGTTAAGCCAGGGGAGTAATAAGTAAACTATGGTATTGGTCATTATATTTAATAACCTTTATACAGTGTTATTGTGTAACTCCCGCAGGAAACTGTAACTGTGCTGTAAAACCTCTGACATGCAGTGTGAGGGAACCAGAGAGCCAGCAGGGAGTGTTCCTGGGGCTGTGCTTTCTTTCCCAAAACCCACCCTGCCCCCAAGCCCACCCTTTCACCTGTGAGGTTCTGGGAACCCTGCAACACAGACTGCTATAGTGCTGAAGGGACCTGAGAGGTGAGTCAAAGGCACTGGAAACATCACCACTCTGCCCCCAAGCCTGCCTTTTCACCTGCAAGGTCCTTGGAACTTTGCAATGCAGCCTGCTCCAGTGCTGAGGGGACCAGAGAAAACCCTGCAAAAGAGCTTGCTCCAATACTGAGGGGACCTAAGAGAGGGAAGACCAAGAAAAACTCCCAAGTACTCAAACACCCACAGCAAAAAATCAGACCAAAACACCAAGACAATACTGGCCTCAATTGAAGGAGGAGATGGTAGGTGCCAATGCAAGAATTCCTCCAACATCCTAAAAAGCAACATGATAATAGCAGAATCCAGCAGACACACAACAGGAAGACTTGATTATCCTAACCCAGAAGAAGTAAAAGAAAACAACTTTAAATGTAACTTTATAAAAATAATGAAGACCTTAAAAAAGGAAGTAAAAAACTCCCTTGAAAAATGGAAGAGAAGACAAACAAAAACTTAGAAGGTAATAAATCCCTCAAAGATACCCATGAAAACCAAGAAAAAGCAATCAAACAGGCGAAGGGAAAAGTTAAAGACTTGAAGACTGAAATGGAGGTATTAAAGAAAACATAAACTGAGGGAAAGTTGGATATGGAAAATCTGGGTAAGCAAACAGGAACTTCAGAGATGAGTATAACCAACAGAATACAAGAATTGGAAGAAAGAATCTCAGGCACTTAAGATACTGTAGAGGAAGTAGACTCACTGGTCAAAGAAAACATTAAATCCAACAAATTCTAAACAAAAAAACATTCATTAATTCTGGGACACCATGAAAACACCAAAGATAAGAAAAATAGGGGTAGAAAAAGAACTCCAGCTCAAAGGCACAGAAAATATATTCAACAAAATTATAGAAGAAAACTTTTTCAACTTAAAGAAGGATATCCCTATGAAGGTACAAGTTTACAGAATACCAAGTAGGCTGGATCCAAAAAAAAAAAAATACACTAGCCATAAAATAATCAAAACAAAAATCATACAGATTAATTTTTTTAATGTATTTATTTATTAAGGATTTCTGCCTCCTCCCCGCCACCACCTCCCATTTCCCTCCCTCTCCCCTGATCAAGTCCCTCTTCCTCATCAGATCGAAGAGCAATCAGGGTTCCCTGACCTGCGCGAAGTCCAAGGACCACCCACCTCCATCCAGGTCTAGTAAGGTGAGCATCCAAACTGCCTAGGCTCCCCCAAAGCCAGTATGTGCAGTAGGATC
>NC_022010.1:58374383-58380112 GCF_000317375.1 Microtus ochrogaster
GAGAAGGGTGGGAGGAGGGGGAGGGAAATGGGAGGCTGGGAGGAGGCGGAAACTTTTTTTTGTCTCCTTTTCTCAATAAAAAAAAAAAAAACAGATGTTGACCAATGGAATCTAATCGAAGACCCGGATGTTAATCCACAAACCTAAGAACACCTGTTTTGACAATCTTTAGAAGAATGAAAATAGATCCATATCACCATGCACAAAACTCAAGTCCAAATGGATTAAAGACCTCAATATAAGCCCCACCACATTGAACCTGATGGAGGAGAATTGGGAAGTAGCCTTCAATGCATGGGCATATGAGACTACTTCCTAAGTATAACCCCAGTAGCACAGACAATAAGAGCAACAATAAATGGGACCTCCTGAAACTGAGAAACTTCTGTAAAGCAAAGGACACAGTCATTAAGACAAAAAGGCAACCTACTGAATGGGAGAAGATCTTCACCAACCCCACCTCAGACAAAGGACTGATCTACAAAATATATAAAAAACTAAAGAAATTAGACATTAAAATCTAAATAACCCAATTAAAAAATGAACTAAACAGAGATTTCTCAACAGAAGAATTTCAAATGATCAAAAAAATACTTAAGAACATGTTTAACTTCCTTAGCTCTCAGGGAAATGCAAATCAAAACAACTTTGAGATACCATCTTACACCTGTCAGAATGGCTAAAATCAAAACCACTAATGATGGCTTATCCTGGAGTGGATGTGGAGTAAGGAGAACACTCACCCATTGCTGGTGGAAATGCAAACTTGTGCAACCACTTTGGAAATGAGTGTGGCAGTTTCTCAGAACATTGGGAATCTACCTACCTCAGGATCCAGCAATACCACTCTTGGGCATATACCCAAAAGATGCTCAATCATACTATAAAAGTATTTGTTTAACTATGTTCATAGCAGCATTATTTGTAATAGCCAGAACAACCTAGATGCCCCTCAATGGAAGACTGAATAAAGAAATTGTGGCACATCTACACATTAGAGTACTACTCAGCAGTAAAAAACAATGACATCTTGAATTTTGCATCCAAATGGATGGAAATAGAAAACACTATCGGGAATGAGGTAACCCATACCCAAAAAAATGGATATGGTATGTACTCACTCATAAATGAATTCTAGCCATAAACAAAGGACATTGAGCCTATTGTTCATGATCCTAGAGAAGCTAACTAATAAGGTGAACCCAAAGAAAAACATATATATGGTATGGGACAATGGTCTGGATTCTGTCAATTATATTTTAAAAAAATGCTAATTGGCCAGTAGCCAGGCAGAAAGTATATGTGGGACAATTAGACAGGAAGTAGAGGTGGGTCAATGAGAACAGGAGAATTCTGAGAAGAAGGAAGCCCATTCCTCTGCAGTCCTGATCCAGCCACAGAACAAGCAAGATGTGACTGCCTCGCCAAAAATGTACCAAGCCACATGGCTAATGCAGATAAGAATAATGGGCTAATATAAGTTATAAGAGTTAATAAAAACCCTCAGCTAATGGGCCAATCAGTTTATATTTAATGTAGAACTCTGTGTGATTTCTTTGGGACTTAACAATTGCAGGAACTGGGCAAGACAGAAACCTCTGTCAACATATATAGATTCACCTGGAAATTGGAAGCAGACAAGATCTCCTGACAACATTTGGGAGCATGGCGTCAGGGGATAGAGAGAAGGGGAGATGGGAAAGAAGAGAAAAGTTTGGGATAGCTTGAGGGAATGGATAATTGAGATTGAGGAAGGACAGATATGGAGAGCAAGTAAAGAGATATCTTGATTGAGGGAGCCTTTTTGAGGTTAACGAGAAACCTGGCTCTAGAAAAATTTCCAGGAATCCACAAGGATGACCCCAGCTAAGACCCTAAGTAATAGAGGAGAGGGTGCCTGAGCTGTCTTTGCCCTGTAGTCAGACTTTTGTTTATCTTAAATATCACCATAGAACCTTCGTCCAATAGCAGATGGAAACAGAGGCAGAGACCCACATCAGAGCACTGGACTGAGCTCTTAAAGTCCAGTCAAAGAGTGGAAGGAGTGAGATTCTGAGCAAGGAGGTCAAGACCATGAGGGGTTTACCCACTGAGACAATATGCTTGAGCTACTGGGAACTCACCAACTCCAACTGGACTAGGAATAAACTATCATGGGATTAAACTAGTCCCTCTAAATGTAGTTGACTGTTGGGGCAGATTGTGTGGCAAATGACAATGGCACTGAGATTTGTCTTTACTGCATATACTGGCTTTTTGTGATCCTATTCTCTTTGGATGTATACCTTGGTTAACCTAGATGTAGTGGGGAGGGCCTTGGACTTTCCACAGGACAGAGTTCCTTGACCTCTCCTAAGATTGGAGGGGAGTGGGAAAGAGGGGAAGGAGGGGAGAAAGTGGGAATTTGGATTGTTTTTTTAAGTAATTTTAAAAAGAAATTAAAAAAAACCAATTCTGACATCTAGATGGATGACGGATCACACTTGAGTGCTGGGGCCTGCTTATCCCAACTTTCTGAGGAAGATCAATCTTTTCTGTAGCTTCTTAATTGTGTACACCAGTAGAAAACGAACTGACAAGCCTCTCTATTGTCATCTGTACTGTTGAAGACCTGTGGAGCAATATCTACTTAAACTTGCTTTAACATTGTGATTAGAATTCACAATTGTAAGGCTTCTATGGCTTCTCTCTATGTTGCACTTTATGTCCTAGAAGGTTTTCACATGCATTTATTCGGTGAACATTTATTGGGTGACAAATATTTGTTGCTGATTCTGTTGGAGTCTAGAGAAAGAATAGTTTACAAAACAAGAAACAATTCCTGCTTCTCTTGTGAAAAGATCTTCCCAGTCCCAACTGTAGAGTCCCCCAAAAAGATGGAAATTTTGTAATTCTGAGCTAAGGATGCTGTTTTTACCTATCTCTTAGTTAAGCCAGCATAATCTGATAATACAAATTCTTATTAAACATGGTATTCACAACTTTCCTAGCAAATGCAAACCTGTAATCTTGGTATCATAAGCAATGTCACCTATAAACCAAATAATTGATTACTGCAGTTTTCTTTTCTTGGTGAATAATTCATTTTATCACCCTTCTTTAAAAAGATTTGAGAGTCAGAGAGGTGAAGTTTTCAGACTTAATCCATATATAAAACAATTCATTATTTGTTTGACTTCCTTCCAAAAGGATGGGCTAGAAGGGATACATGATTTTCACAGGCATCTGTTAGAGCAACTTCGTACCCATTTTTTTCCAAGCCCTAAATCTCTTTTATTAATTTGTATTCTAAATGTTCTGTTTACTTTTACTTAGGTCAAACTCATTACTTTTTGGAATCGTCTCTCCAGATCCATACCCCAGACTCAAGGAGGATGTATATGGGAAGTGTAGGTCAGAATTATTGATCAGCCAAGCAAAATTGTGGAATTTTTATTCATGGTGTTTAGATTTTTTTTGCTGAGCTATTCTATTTACAGCTGTCATTCAACCTACTGAAATGCTTTCTCATTATATTTAAAGGTCATGTAGAATGTCAGTTTGTCTCTTTAAAGAGGGATAGAACAGTCATGGAAGAGGGAAAGGAAACTGCCTGCCAATTTATGACAAGCATCAATACAAACAATTGCAAAATTAATTACATTGTCCTTAAACTATTTCAATTTTAAAAATGAAGGATTTATTTTTCCTCAGAAAAAAATGAAAATGTCTTTATATTCCTAAGATTATTCTATGCAATGAGTATTCTAATCATTAATTCAGCCTTTGTCTAGAAAGTTTGAATCATTTTTATTCTATTAGATAAGTGTCTTTAATACAATGCTCGGATATTTTAGACAAATTTTATTAATAAATACACATAAACATAGACGTTATCCATTAGGAAATGGTTCTACCAAGACAAACACATCCAAATGTAACCATGAAAAAGTCTTTTGTTTTTGAGGCAAAAAAATGTTTATTAACCAGTTTCAATATGCTGCTGTAATTATCTCTTAAAATCTTAATATGTTTTGACAAAAGGCTTTATATCTGACCCATTTCAATTTCAATTACTTACCGAATTTGATTTTGATTCATTTTTGTATCCACATTGTAAGAGCAATTATCAGAGAGGGAGTGGCACTGCTGTGACAAAAGGAACAGTGTATATGAACCACGTGCAGCCTATGAAATGCTCTCCTTTAAAATGATATACAACATTTCTCTTACATTTCACTGAGTACAGAAAAACACAAGGTAAGGGCTTATGCCAATAGAGTGAGAGAGGCCGCAGTCAATCAAAGACCCAGAAAAAAAATCTACTCAGAATATATATATGTGTGTGTGTGTGTGTGTGTGTGTGTGTGTGTGTATACATATATATACACACACATATATATATAATCATTTCAAGGTTTAAGCTAAACTGGCACTCCTGAGAGTAAGATTTCCCTCAATTTGACAAGATTCTAAACTTCCCCAGCTTTCCTGGGGATATTTGAACCTAATTTTTATTCACATGTACACCCAGTATTGTAACAAAACCCTGCCGAAATGTCTCTGCTTGTCCCAGGGAGGCTATGGGAAAGAGAGATAGAGGCCAGGAAGGGTGCTATTCTCGACCATCTTAAAGCTACTTACTACCCTGAGCTGAACAAGTGCTCTGCTGCCCCTGTCAAGTCGAGGCAAACTTCTAGAGACACAGCTCCTACTGAGAAATATGAAACATTCTGAGGAGGGAGAGAAACTCGTGGCCTCTTAATCTGATGCCTACAATTTGGTACATGTATTTATTTGGGTACATGAATAGTTTCACATTAAACTGAGTTGAATGCTAGAACCAGATAGTCATATTAAATAAGAGTAGATCACTAGAACCAGATATATTCATTTTTGGATATTTTGGGAATCAGATCCCAGATAGTTCGATTTCACCAAGCACTTCCTAAAGTGTTTGAGGCAGTAAGTCAGCCATGTATGCTCCATACATATATGAGTTGCTAAACTAAAAACTTCCAAGTTAAAAGACAGGTTTTTTGTTTCTGATTAGTAAATACTGCAGTAAGCTAGTTGGTAGTGTGTGATTGGTTAAGTTTATTACATTTTCTTATTTACACTGGATTGAATTTGCTGAGATGGTAGCCCAATGTTCTGAGATTTTTTGCCTAATTACCATACCACTCAATTAACCTTTTAAAACAGTGTATACAAAAATCTTTCTTTCCTTTGATCTTATTAAAACATATTAGTAATGATGAGTCTCACATATGACTTTTTCTTAAATTAAAATTTCTGATCAGGCCCATAATGAGTTTGGGCAATATTGAAGACAAGTTGAGAATATTGCAAGAAGTTACTTTTAAACAAAATGTATTGCATTTATTTCTTCATTTTCCATGAAGACAGTGCTTACAATAGCATACATATGGAGGTCAAAGGTCACCTTATAGGAATACATTCTCCCTTCCACAATTTGGGTCAATCCACAGAGACTGACCTCAAGTCCTAAGCTTGACAACAAGTGCCTGATCCTGTTGAGCCATCTCACTAACCTTATCACACAGACTTTCTAAGCACTCATAAAGCAGAGTTACTAATATATCTTGTGAAATGGCCACTTTCATTAAAATTAAAATCATTAAAAATTTAATGATTTAAAATAAATGATACAGTGTGGGTGTTGTTTATCAATTACTGGCTACAGTAACAAGAATAAAGTACTTTGGAACCATATCTTAGGCCTCTTC
>NC_022010.1:58380243-58395529 GCF_000317375.1 Microtus ochrogaster
TTTGCTCTGTTTTCAGTGCTTTAAAAAAATGAATCAATTTAAAATATCTATCTCCATCCAGGGATATTGCTATCTGCTTGCAATAGAGGCACTCAGGAGTTAGGGGTAAGAGGATTGAGTGGGATTGAGTTCTGGGTAACTAAGTAATGAGGTTCGTGCTCTCTCTTTCTCACTCCCTATCAACAGAAATAAAAAATAAGTTCAGTGCAAAAAAAAAAAATTTAATGATTTTAAAATAAATGATACAGTGTGGGTGCTGTTTATCAATTACTGGCTACAGTAACAAGAATAAAGTACTTTGGAACCATATCTTAGGCCTCTTCCTTGATAGTCTTTCTCGTTTAATATTCCAGCACACCATTTACCCAGGGTAAGGATACCATATTAGAAATAATGGAAAAATATATTCAAATGCTTGGAGTCTAGAGATAAAGTTCATACATTCAAAACCCTGCTTAAATTTTTATTTTATCCAAGAAGCATTAAGCATAGTAAATTTAAGATGGTTTTACAGGATATAGCTTAAGGAACATAATAATGGATAGAACTTTGATTAATAATCAAGTCAATTATATCTTTCTGCTTAATTTATACAGCATGATATTAAGATATTTCAACTGAGATACTTCCAAAGCACCAACTATACATTTTGCTTAAATCGTATAGTTTCCTGAGGTCAGATACTCTGTCTTCTCATAGGAAAATACCCCAGTAACTTGTAAATGTGCTCAACCAAGTTTGTTTAATTAGGAAATAAATGAATAATTTATTAAAAGGAACAAATTTTAAATGTAATAAACTTTTAGAAATCTTAATATTTAAGGAAAAATTCCCTTACTTCAATATTCATTAAACTTACATGCTGCAAGGAACATAATGTTGTCATGGTTCATCTGCTGCAAACTGACTTGAATGTAAAATATTTGGATCTCTGAATGCAGGAGTGTCAGGATCACCTGAGTCCAGTCTGCCTACTGGCAAAACTATTTCAATGTATGAAACTATTCTAATTGGTACAGATACTGTAACATATTAAATTCTCCTTTTTTTGTTCAGAGAAACAAGACAATAATAGTTCTATATTATTCAATTAATTAATTAAAAATGATTAAATTATTTTCACTCCTTCTCTTCTGATTGGCTACTGTCTATTAGACCAAACAGCTAGCCTATTCTTGTGGGGGGTAACAGTAACGGAAATCATAACTTGAGAGCTGAACAGTCACGAGTTTTGTGTGGATTTAAGACTATTTTGTTTGTCTGTCCTGATTAAAGAAGTTAAAGCTCTATGGCACCCCCTGCAGGTACAACGTCACCTCCTTCTGAATGATTAGTGAGTAATGTTCTACCCTTTACTTTCTCCTACAAACCTCCTAATGTTCTCCTCCTCTGTTTCCTGATATATACCTTCTAGGAAGGCTGAAAATAGTACACAATGAAACAGGAGAGGAGGAACTGTATGAAATAAGTTTAAGGCTCTACTTAAGGAAATGTTTTAATTTATATATTTTTTTATAAATTGGCCTTAAATTTTATTTTTAATCTTCGACTCTATGATGCTACAGGGCAGTAAGACTTTGACTTAATATGTCAGCTTGTTAGTTTTTATATGTACGCTTTGGCATGGTTTAGTCGTATTTTCTAAAAATCAAAGGTAACTGATTTCACAGTAAACAAGGTTTTTATAAAAGCAGCCTGTTTTTCTCTTCGGAGTGGGTGCAGTGAAGTATTCATAGCTATAATTTCAATTTTGCCCATGACATTTATCTGGTTGCATGACAGTTATAGGATATAAGTGTCTCATGAATATTGTCATCTTTGACTCCTTGTGGTGCCCATTGCTGCACCAATAAAACTCCAAATCGTGCTGGTTTATTATTGTACAAATATGTTCTTTGTCTACAGAAGGCTTCTCATGTGCTATTTCAGGCACTGATCTCCACTTTATAATTTTATTCTTTTTCACGGTCATCTCTGAATTCAGAAGGAGTTCACAGAGCCAACTCGTACAGGGCCGTGATTGAATAAAACAAATGGGATATATAATACAATAGGTAGGAGTGCTGTAGAGCACTTAAAAACTATTCTCTTAAGCACACCAATGATTTCAGGGCAGAAAAACTTGAACATTATTGTCAAGGTTTTGCAAGAGAAAGAAATGTATTGTTAAACATTAAATTTCATGATCTTTAAAATTAAAGCAACAAAGTAAGGAAAATAACTGAAGCAGGGTTATATACACTGCATAAAAAAATTTGATAGAACAGTTGTGGCCCCATTGAACAGATGTGGCTCAAAGAAAAAGGGCTAGCAACCTTCAGTGTACAGTGCACTTTCCTTCTGATAAATTCTACATCAACAGCAAGCTGCAGAATGGTTTTGACCTCCATAGAATCAATGTTCTCCAAAGGTCTTTTAGATGTACAAAAAAATGTGGAAGAAATCCACTCCTAGTGCCTGCTGCTGTGTGTGCATGTTGCAGATATGTTGTATTTGTACACAAATCCACTTACTAGAAGATGTGGGATACTTTCAGTCTCAAGAGATGCTGATTTCTCAAGACACAGGAGCATCTAGCATGAGGTTTAATGATGTGGAAATAAATCCTCCCTTTAAATAATCTTCAGAATCTTATCTTTAAGAAGCTTCATGGTGATTGTTTTTCTACATAACCTTGCACCCGATGAAGAGAAAATGGGAATTAAGATAGACACTCTTTTCTCCATGCTACCTCTGTCTATTTATTTTCCATGGAAATTTGCTCACAGAATTTGGTCTTATCCTTTCCTTCAGATTGTTAGCATATTGTATGTCACCGAATCATTTTTGCTCCATTTTTAGACTAAAAATATAGTGATAGAAATTTTAAATCTTCCCTGCAACTTATTGCTTTCTCTATACTTCATTATGCATATACTGCATTTCTCCAAAGATTAAAGCCTTTCTCTGATGAGGTAACAACTAGAGTATAGTTCACAAATATGCATAATTTTATTTATGGTCCTATAGTAGCTATTAAGTATTCTGTCACTTTGAGAGAGCATATTTTTGGCTTGTGGTTTTCCAGTAAGCATTTATATAAAAGGTAGAGATAACACTGTTTGGAAGATTAGAGAGAAATTTATTAGCTAATCATGTTACCAAAGTATTTTCTTGGTAATTACCGCAGCAAAATGCTAGTTAGTATAAAATGAGATTTGGTTTTTTAGTTGGGCTGAATCAAAATGAAATAACAGAAATAAATATTAAAGCTAGGTTTTCAAGTAATTGGAGTACAAAATGTATAAAAAGGATACAAAGAATGGCTCAATTTCTTGTTCCAAATTATGACTGACTCTTCATACATAAAAATGAACACATGCCACGAAGAGCGTTGCTCGCTAAATAACGACATGCATTTAAAGTTCACAGGTGGTAGGCAATCAACACAATCAGGCAAAAAAGAGACCTCTTTTCTGTTCTACAAATAAAAGGGGTATTGTATGAAATTATCCATGTGAGAAGGTAGAAGGAAAAAATCCAATTATCAAGTTTCTAAGGCATTCTTTATATTGTTCTTTGACAAGTTATTTCTTTCCAACTAGAGATTTTCTTTCATATTAGAAATCACCTGACATTTCCTAAATGAATGCTAATTGCACCTAGAACCTTGGCTTATTACATTCTGAGCCTTAGTGCCACATATGTTTTGAAAGGGGAAGTCTACTAAATAAATTATAAGTCACATTTTTAATAGTGGGGAGTATATTTGCAAATATTATAGTATTTATTTGCTATTATATCTAGTAAGGAATGAACCAAACTTTAGAATGAAGTATAATATATATATATTAATGCATCATCTATCACTCATCTATTACCTATTAGTCATCTATGTATACCAGATGTCACTTTTATATAAGAACTTTCTTAAGTTATGCATTATTGCCCTATTAGTATAGTGCCGAAAGTCAAAAGTAGTGAGAGTCTTGACTGCATCATTACATAAAGTAATTCTCAATGTGGACCATATATAGATAACATGTGTGTGATATATATGCATATATTTTACATACTAATACCATATATGCATGCATTGCTTTACGAGAGGCCTAACACTCCATACTTATTGAACGAAAGTATTGGTTGTTATCCAGCATGCTTCACAGAAACAGAGTTTTTACCTTTACCTTTTTTTTGCTTAAGTGTTAAATATTTTTATAGTATCTGTTCAGTTATTATGTCCTGATTATATGATCAGTTAGGTGAGCTGTCAGTTTACAGGTCACATCACCGAACATAGAAATCAAGCTAACACAGCTCAACTAAGCACACTTACTGATTATGACTTAATTACTTGATGGCCTATTAATCCAGATATTTTTATTCTAGATCGGTACACACTTCTTTTTGTTCTCTTATGTTTTCGTGTTGAATTAATGTGCTAACTGCCATCCTAAAAGAGATCCAGAGGATACCTGTGAAAGGGAAAACTGATGAAGACCTCTCTGCTCCCTGAAGATCTTTTAGGGTTAGCATAAAAACAGCTACTAGAGTTTCCTGTAGCTGAATGAAGGGATTGTCTAAGGCAAGAGTATTGTCTAAGGCATGCCTATGAAACTAAAGAAATGTGCACTGTAATTTCATGATAGTTAGATGAAAAAAACATTTTTAATGCAACAGGAATAAAAGAGTTCACCTCACCCTCAGCTCTTTCCCAGGAGGACAGGATTTCATACACTCCTAAAGGTTTTATTTTGGAAGAAGTAAACTCACATTCCTTTCTTCCAAAGAAGATTTTTCAAGATCTCTTTCCTATGATGTATTGAAATTATTCTGTAAAGCATGAACATCAGGAATCAAAAGTCATCTGTGAAAAAGTTCATGAAAGGTGTTGTCACAAAGAGTTTTGCTTTACTTTCCTTTGGTTCCTCATTGCAATCACTTAGCCTCAAACCAAAATCCTTCCCCCAACACCCCTGTTGGATTGGAATGGTGTGCAAAAGTCATGGTCAATGAATGACATGGCTTTGGTTTAAAGTATCCAGATTTTTACTTGTTAAACAAATAACTTATTTGTGAGACAAAAATTATTGTTACCGATAGAATTGTAATGCTGATAAATTGATAAAAAGCATATTGGAAAAAATAAAGTTAAAATTCTAAATATCAAATTCAACTTTAGAAAAAAGTCCTCCAGAACATCTGAAACTTACAAAAAAAAACATAAGATGCAATTTTTCTATTAAGAAAACTTTTCTTTTGATGGCTTTTATACCTTGGAGAGATAGATTACTAAGGGTAATATCTATACTCTCTTGATTAAATTGTCTTCTTGATGTTTTAATAATTAACTGGAAAACTTTAGACAATAGTTTATAGATCAGTTTTGCTTTAAAATGGTATCTTAACTTTTTTGAAAATTACCTATTATTTTACTGCCTATTTTTTTCAGCCATCTCTTCTAAACAGAGAGATGAGGCACTCCTCACATCTAAATAGTAGTCAGAGTTCTTGCTTCTTACAACCAATAGAACTGACTGACCCTGCTTAGCCTAAGTACAAAGGGGAATATATTGGAAGTCTGTGGGAATGACTGAATAAAAAATAAGCCTGGGAACTTGCCTTTAAAAATGATCAGGAATCAAGGCTCCCTTGGAGCACTGGGAAACAAAAGCACAACCTTAGGAGCAGTCTTGCCTGCTGCTCACAGTGAGCAATGAACTCACAGCTGACATTGGCATTACTCTCTGAAGATTTAAGGTTCTTGACAAAAATAATCAGTTTCCAATTCCAGGTATGTTCCTGACGTGATTTCTCCCTCCAGCAAAGAAAAAAAATCAAAGGAACTGTAGCTTCCACCAAGATCATACGTGAGTGTTCCAGAATTACGTCAGGATAGATTAGAGACATAAACCTGAATATTGTTCAAGCAGGAAGCTTTTTGAGGACTCACTAGTTAAGAGCATTCATTGATTGAGCAGACAACCCAGGCTTGGTTCCCAGCACCGACATAGTGGCTCACAAACTGTTTGGAATTTCATTTCCAAGGAATCCAATGCCCTCTTTTGGCCTCCATGGATACCATGTAATCATGTGGTACACACACAAATATGGATTCAACACACTCATACACATAATATAAAAAACAGTAAATCTTAAAAAGTTACAACTTCCTAGCATACATCCTTAAATAATTTCAAACCGATTGAGTCATAGGCAGTTCTTATCAAAAGATACTATGTTTTGTAGTGCCATAAGTGACCACAGATGTTGAACAAATTGAACATGGCCATTTTTTTCTTCCTAATATGCAGGATATGAGACGTTCTATGAGGAAATTAACTTCTTCAATCCTGCTTCCTCATCAATAAATGCTCTCAAAATAGAAAATTTTTGAAGGATTAGCAGTAGCCCACTTGGCCCATAATAGAGAATAGATGATAATAATCTGCAAAGACCTTCTACCCTTGGCATCATAATTACCTTCCCTGCCATTAGTCTCTCTAAACTAATATCCTACTGACACTTTATTTTCAAGACATGAAAACACTATGCTTTTCACCAGTTTATTTGAAAAGACGACAAACTGACATTTATTCTGCCAATTTTCCTTCTAAATCAATAGAAAATCTTTATCATCATTCCTTTTTAATGGCTACACATTGTTTTTCCTTTACAACCAAGACCACTTATATTGTTTGAAAATATTATCTTCAGAGAAGTGATAGCTCCACACATCACTAACACCTTCATGTCACAAACATTAATTTATTTTATCCTAATCAATGCATAGAAAGATAGATGGGATCTTTAAAACTAAGGTTCTAGTTGCAGGAGAAATAATGTACAGATAGAATCTGGAGATAGAAATCCTTCCTGATACAGGAGATTTGCATTTCAAAGAGAGACTAAATACATTTCACAACCATATTTTTCACAGAAAGGTAGTGTTGATGATATAACCTACAATTATCTTAGTTATGTGGAGCTTGAGAATGTATCCATGTGCATGTTCCTCAAGAGTCACTGGCCATCTGACTCTTTAACTGAACAAATGGACCTCCGTAAGTGCTAGAGGCCCAGCTCTGCCTCTAGTTACCCTCATCCCAGAAGGCGTGAAAACTTGCTCTCCCTGTAGTCAGCAAGATGAACAGGCCCTAAAGCTTGTACTATAAAAGAAACACATATATTGAGGAACCTAGGGAATTAAACAAAAGAAACATCCAATTTATACCATGGATTATTACCTCAATTACAGGTAATTAGCAGAGAAACAAATACATGTACATTAACTCAAGTTATCATTAATGGGAGGTGATAATTACAGTTTACATGGTGTTAGTATAATCTCCTGTAATCCTTATGATCCCTTGAATACATGTCAATTATCTCCACTTTGCAAAAACATAAGGTAGGTTAATGCACGTGATTGTACTTTATACTTATAACATTAACAGTAACATTTGTTATACAACCTCTTAGCAGATTAAACTAGGCAGCTAGTCTTTTCCTGTTATTTGCAAAATTGTTTTATGTGTTAATATGCTAATTTGTGCTACATGCAAATATCACTCAATTTAGAAAGCAGCAGTGGATGGCACACTAGTTTTGAAAGCAGACATTTGGTTTGTCAAATGCTTGTTCAAACATAAGGTGTGTGATGTTACATACTAGTTTTCCTTTTCAGTGTAATATGATAGCATTAGTTCTCTTCCTTGCTTAATGAGAACACATTAAAATGTAGAAAGAAAAATAACACTAATTGTGAGAAAACATACTTACTATTTTAACATTACTTATTTTTTAAAACTTCTTTGTAATCTAGATTTACACTCTCACACACATACATAATAAAGATGAAATCAGAAGACTATTATTAATAGTTGGAACAAGAATAGCAAGAAAGGTTTTATCCCATGCTTTTTCAGTCACAGTCCACCTGGCTTTGGTGAGTTCCCAATAGATCAGCCCCACTGTCTCCGTGGGTGGGTGCACCCCTTGTGGTCCTGACTTCTTTGCTCATGTTCTCCCTCCTTCTGCTCCTCATTGGGACCTTGGGAGCTCAGTCCGGTGCTCCAGTGTGGGTCTCTGTCTCTATCTCCATCCATCTCCAGATGAAGGTTCTATGGTGATATGCAAGATATTCATCAGTATGGCTATAGGATAGGGTCATTTCAGGTTCCCTATCCTCAGCTGCCCCAGGAACTAACTGGGGACATAGCCCTGGGCACCTGGGAGCCCCTCTAGGACTCTCTGAATATGGCAGACAATGAGGGCTGCTGAGAAGCTAAGGACAATAGCACTGGGTTTTGATCCTACTTCATGTTCTGGCTTTGTGGGAGCCTAGTCAGTTTGGATGTTCACCTTCCTAGACCAGGATGGAGGGGGGAGGACTTTGGACTTTCCACAGGGCAGGGAACCCTGACTGCTCTTCAGACTGGAGAGGGAGGGGGAGAGGAGTTGGGGGAGGGGGAGAAGAGTGGGAGGAGGGGGAGTGAAATGGGAGGCTGGGAGGACGCGGAATTTTTTTTTTCAATAAAAAAAAGAATAGCAAGAAAGGGAGAGAGGGAGCTAGGGAAAAGTAGTGGGTGAACAGACAAGACAGGTGTAGTACAATGATATTATATATGTATGAAAATGTCCATAGCAGGGAGATAAAGACAGCTCCGTTAGTCAAGTGCTTGTCATGAGAGCCTGACAACCTGAGTTTGATTCCCCAGTACTCTCATAAAAAGCAGGCATGATGGAGCACACTTTTAATCTCAGAAAAGCAAAGACAGGCAGATTGAGGGGGCTTGCTGACCAGCCAGACTAGCCTACTCAGAGATTCCCAGATCCTAGGGAGGTATCTCAAAACACATGTGGATAGTTCCTGAGGTATGACACCCAAGGCTAAAATCTGATTTCACATGAAAATGTGTACACATGAACATTCACACACACACATACAGAATCTTATTATTTTGTATAGTAATTTAAGAACTTAATAAAAACAAATAAAACTGCTCTGCATTTTCCTGATATTCCATTAGACTGTAAGATGCTATCAGTATAGACACCATGTTCTAATTCATTATAGGTAATAATCTTGGAGTTTTACATAGAAAAAAAAACACAGTCTGGGCCATCCAATGGATGGATACTTACTGTACCCCTGTGACACTCCTATGCCAATTTTCATTCTTGCATCAGCATACTATCAAATCCTTTACTCTTAGCCTTTTGGGGGGAAGTGACTAACACAATGCCAGTCATAAAACAGTTCTTCATGCCATATATAAACTAGCTTTGTTCTCTGGAAACACATTTCAATACATTCAAAGGAACCTTTGTGTTGCCAAGAAAGAAAACTTCAACAGACAACTTATAAGAATGCAAGGCACTGTGCAATTCAAAGGGCAACATAATTTTACCTATAATGTTCATTAATGATGAGTTAAAATACAGCATAAACAGCAGCTTCAAAAAGAAAATAAACCCTGTGGGGGTGGGCGTAGAACTCTGGAAATTCCTAAGGACGTTCTATGTGCAGCATCCATAAAAACTAAAGTCAGGAATGTACAAACATTTTGTATTAGAATGTTCTCAGTAACTGAGCCTAAGGTAGTTTTTCTCAATGATGCAAGTATGGTTTTCTTCGTTCTCACAAGATAGAGTGAAACACATTCCTTTTGTCTATTTTCTACAGCACTGGCTCTAAACAAGAGGCATCTTTATCACCTTTCCCCCAGGAACTGTTGATAATAACTTTTTCATGCTAATGTAAGGACTGTAGAGCCAATGGGTAGAGGTCAGCCCAGCTGTTAAATATCCCACAGTAAAGAACTGTCTGTACTCAAGTATTAGTACACTGGTGCTAAGAACTCTACACAGAAGAGAAGTTGACAAAGAGTTGCTTTCCCATATTATTTCATATGAAATAATAATGAATCAATGAAATCCTGTTTATGCTGAAGCACTGTTATATCTACTAAAGGCACAAACATAGAGCTATTTCTAAGTCTGAGATTTGTGTAGTGTGTCTGAGAATCCAGAACATAAACTGGATAACAACGGCCAGGAGAAAAAGCTCAGCAATTAAGAGCACTTGCTGCTCTTGTAGAGAACCCAGGTTTGGTTCCCAGCACCCACATCATGGCTCATAGAGTCTGTAGCTCTAGTCCCAGGCATCTGGTGTCCTCTTCTGGATTCTGTAGGCACTTCATGCACAAGTTGCACTTACATAGAGGCTGGCAAAATAGTCAAACTCCTAAATTAAATAAATAAATTCTTAAAAATGAACAGCAAGAAATTAATTTTTGTTTTATGTGTATGTTATCCAGCCACGCTGGTCATTGTTGTGGTTCACAGATATTATACCTGGGTAAGACTCTTAATTGCTTTCCGGTTTGGAAATGTGTGGTACCTTAAAAGCTAGTCCTCAGGGAGGAGGCATTCAGGTCAGTTCCAACTCAGGTACATTTTCATAATAAAATGTTGGTAAGATGTAGGAAGACCCATAGGTGCAGACAGCCCCAGTGCATCTGATCTGATAGGACTCTACAGGAAGCAAAATGGCTGCAAGTGACAGCAAGAGTCACTGGCTCCTTTTGGATACTTCCTCTCTAGCTCTGACAGTTTAGGGGGTTCAGCTAAACACACTTTCCCACAGCACCCAAGGGACTCTGCAAAATCTGCAAAAGTTTGAGAGAGAGGAAGGTGAACAGCAACATTCATCACTCTGCTTTCTGAGTATGACTGTGATGTGAGCAGCCACCTCAAGATCATGGTTCCGTGACCTCCCCACACGGATGAACTGGACCCTCGAACTGTGAACCTAAATACACCTTTTCTTCCTTCATTTGCATTGTGTCGGATGTTTGATCACAGTAACAAGAAAGGTGACTATCATAATGGAGCATTTCAGGGGCTGTATTTCTAGTTATCCTGGAAAGTAGCGTTTAACCAGTTGAGGGAAATGAGACTGGACAGCAGAGCTAGCTGCAAAAAGACCATCTGAAAACGTCGGGAAAGAAGCTGTAGACAATCAGAACTAAGCAACCCAACTCAACTGGACACTAAATTTATCTTAACATCTTTTGATAGTGAAGGCGAAAGAGAAGTCTGGACTTTCTAAAAACAAAATGTATACATATTCATCTCCAGACTTGGTTTTTATCCCTAGCATTTAATTCAAACAGACAGCTTCAAAAATAAGGGCTTTGAGTAGCTTGCTGAAGAAATTTAAAACTATAATTGTTTAAAAAGAGGTGTCTTGTATATAAATTGCTCGAAGTTTTTCTGATGCAACGTGAGCCCTGTGCTCACTCTTCATAAAGTTAGCCGAGGTAAAAGTTGTGATGAATCTTTGGGTTTAAGGATTTGGGAGTCATGTTTACTTGCACAAAAGAATAAAATGACATACACATAATTTTCTGTGGCTTAACTGGCAAACATCTCCTTACCCTTAGGTCCTTAGAACTACTATAATATTTTAAACAGTTCTAAGTTCTTCTGGAAATAGAAGGTTTGATTGGGTTAAAGACACCAATTCTCATTATCTTTTGGAAGGAAAGTGCTTAATCTCTACACTACAAATTGTATTTCAGATTTGAGAAAAATGGAACCCAATTCTATTGTGTGTGTCCATATGTAAGCTTATCTAATAAATCTAAGTTTTGTCTAGCAAAGTTAATAATACTGTAGTTAATTCTGGAAGGCGATTTAATAGGTACAACACTCGTCCAGTACCTGAGCTAGACTCTGAGGAAGTTGATACAACAGTAACAGTATAGTGTGTGTTCTGCCTTGTAGAATTTGCGTTTCTTTGATTATCCAACTCAATCTTGTTTTGTAGATATGGGATACAACTCCCGTGCCTTGGTATTAAAGAACATAGCCTAAATTTCACAGCTAAGTAGAAAAATTACAACCCACCACGTCTGTCAAAAGTCCAGCCTCCCCTAACACTACACTGCTACTTCTCGGTTATTATTGCATGCTTTTAAACCATCTAAATCATTTCCCAAATTATAGGATTGCATGGCTTCCTAAATTTTAAGCCCATCATTTTGCATTATAAAAGGTCTGTGGATTTCACATTCTAAAAGGTGGGAGTCAAAAGTTGATGCCATATTTGTATAACCTTGTAAAGGCTCTCTCTCTGCTCTGTTTTCTAACCTTCTTCCAGGTTTTCTGTCTCATCTTTGGCAACACATGCCGGTCACACTACCAGACTTCATCACTGGAAAATGACACTTGTCTTTGCATTTTTTTTCTCTATACAAGACCCAAGAGATCAGCCTATATTCTAGATAAAGCGGGTTTGGTGCAACAGCTTTAACTCCAAACTGCATGCCTTAACCTCAGATACAGGAACAGGGAATCCAGCTGTTAGCAGTGCTGGTAGGCATTTGTTGTCTGAAGCATTAACTGATTTTCACTTCTGCTGTCACTGCGACTATACCTAAGATGCTCAGTAAACTCAGACATTCCAGAAACAAAATATTTTTTTTAAAATAAGATGCCAGGCACTATCAAATTAAAAACTACTTAAAAAACCTTCAAGGTTTTAATTTGTCAAATTGATAATTTAAAAAAAAAAGAACCTCAAAGTAGTAAAGAGGCTTCTTCCTGCCCCACAGTCTAAGTATTCATTAAAACCAAATAATGTGATCAGGTTCAAGCTGCTGTGTTCCACAGCTGCTTCTAAGCAGCATCTGCAACCATGTCATGCAACCAAGCAATGCCACAGAGACAAGGAGAGCTTGCTTGTGTAATCTTTTCTCTTTTGCCCTAGTTCCATTATTATCATGGCTGACGTCATTTATTTGGTATTTTTCCAAGACTAGTGATTATCTGTGCTATCGTTCCTGCTCTTAAAGGGTACTGACAATTGAACTCCTTTGTGTTTATGTTTTTAATGATCTGGATGCCGTTTCAAACATATCCATCTTTTGAGTTGGGGCTATTGTCTACTTTTATTCAGTTATTTTTTTAGTCATGATATTCATTTTGTTGAGTAAGGGTAGAATGGGATTGGAATAAATTTTGATACACGGAGTTTCATTTGGTTAATATAGAGATGAATCATCATTCCAAATTTTAAAATATCAACATTCTTTTCTACTGAAAAGAAAGCACAAATTACTGAACATTTACACTCAATTACTGAATAGACATTGCTTTGTGTTGCTTACCTCTGATATGACAGGCACTGTGCTCACCCCTGAGACTTCAAGATGTGGTCCCTGGAAGGTGCGAAGGAGATTAGAGCTAAGTCAGTGAGAGTTTCATTTTTGAATTTAATAAATTTCTGGAGATAGATGGTTGCAAAAGTGAAGGTACTAAACACCTCAGGACAACATACCTAAAAAATTCTTAGTTATTGGTCATGTACATTCATCTACAATAAAACAAATGAGTTAGGGAGTCCTTGTTGAGTTTACAACATAATAGAAGCCACAGAGAAGTAAATTATTATCAATTACAATACCAAAAGCTTGATAATAAGGGTATCTTTTTTATTTATTTTTTAATTAATTAATTTATTTATTAAAGATTTCTGCCTCCTCCCCGCCACCGTCTCCCATATCCTTCCCTCTCCCCCAATCAACTCCCCCTCTCTCATCAGCCTGAAGAGCAATCAGGGTTCCCTGCCCTGTGGGGAGTCCAAGGACCTCCCACCTCCTTCCAGGTCTAGTAAGGTGAACATCCAAACAGCCTAGGCTCCCACAAAGCCAGTACGTGCAGTAGGTTCAAAACCCAGTGCCATTGTTCTTGAGTTCTCAGAAGTCCTCATTGTCGGCTATGTTCAGCGAGTCCGGTTTTATCCCAGGCTTTTTCAGACCCAGGCCATCTGGCCTTGGTGAGTTCCCAATAGAACATCCCCATTATCTCAGTGTGTGGGTGCACCCCTCACGGTCCTGAGTTCCTTCCTCCTACTCTCTCTCCTTCTGCTCCTGATTTGGACCTTGGGGTTGTAGTCTGGTGCTCCAATGTGGGTCTCTGTCTCTGTCTCCTTTCATCGCCTGATGAAGGTTAATATCCAGGAGGATGCCTATATGTTTTTCTTTGGGTTCACCTTCTTATTTAGCTTCTCTAGGATCATGAATTATAGGGTCAATGTCCTTAATTTATGGCTAGAAACCAAATATGAGTGAGTACATCCCATGTTCCTCTTTTTGGGTCTGGCTTACCTCACTCAGGATAGTGTTTTCTATTTCCGTCCATTTGCATGCAAAATTCAAGAAGTCCTTGTTTTTTACTGCTAAGTAGCACTCTAATATGCATATTTTCCCTACTTTCTTCATCCATTCTTCCATTGAAGGGCATCTAGGTTGTTTATAAGGACATCTTTTGACCAGTATATGAACACAGATAAAATATACCCATCCAATTAGGGTAGATGAGAATCATGGAAGATTTAAAGGAAGGAATAAAAATGGAGCTGAAAGGATGGAGTGGCAAGACTGTAGACAGAAGACTAGCTGTGCAAGCATCCCAGAGTAAGAAAATGTACCAGAACCCTGTTCACCAAAGCCAGCTATGCTCCACAGATTTCTAGATTTCTCCTCTGGTGGGGTTTCCACTGGTTCATCTAAAATCTTTTAGCCTTGCCTCTTTTGCCTAACAATTACCGTTGGCATTCTAATGAGTTCTAATATTATCCATCTGTAATACTCACATGCGCAAGCATTTATACCTACACACAACAAACGCACAAACACACACATGTCTCTACTTTTCTATAATTAGACCTTGATCTAAAGTTCTGCAACAAAGAGTATGTTCTCAGAGATATGAGCCCCTTTAATTTCTAGCCAAGCTGCCAGAAGTTCTACATAAGTTTTGCAGGGTTTTGATTTTCTGTTTGTCTAGCTATTGTTATATGCCCACACTGTTTGGGGTACTTGATAAGGAGGATATGGAGAGAGTTGAGCTATGAATCAGCTCTATGGAACAAAAGAGAATTAAGGCTCTTAGAATGACAAAATATGAGGACAGCTAGAAGGAGGGATTTGAACATGTCATGTTGTAATAGGAGCGGCAGGCTATGTTTTTGGCACCCGGCCGCCTGCATGGCTAGCTTTATACCCGAAATAATTACTAGGAAACTGTATTCTTTTGAACATTGCCTGGCCCATTAGTTCCAGCCTCTTGTTGGCTAGCTCTTACATATTGATCTAACCCATTTCTAATATTCTGTGTAGCACCACGAGCTGGCTTACCAGGAAAGATCTTAACCTGTGTCTGTCTGGAGTGGGAAAATCATGGCGACTCTCTGATTCAGCTTCTTTCTCCCAGAATTCTGTTCTGTTTATTC
>NC_022010.1:58396169-58405716 GCF_000317375.1 Microtus ochrogaster
AAAACAAAAAAAAAAAAAAAAAACTAACAAGAAAGGAAGGATGGTGTCACGGGGGTGGTCAAGTGTAAGAATGAAGGAACACATAGTGACCAACTTTCTAAGAATAGTTAGAATAACATGGGAGAAACTGGGGAATGTAAGCTGTTTATGTCAGGTGGATTATGTAGCAATAGAATTAGTATTTCTGCGATTAATTTTATTACTCTATTTCAATGCTTGATTGATGTGGTTAAGCAAATAGATTAAACATATTTGGGGACACATTATGATTATTTCAATGTTGAAAATAAATCTATCTTATGTAAGACATGTTTCTACAAGGTCACAAAGAATCCCTTACAACGATCACCTAAATTCAAAAATTAACTACATTTAGATAGTATAGTGTTTTAAATAATAACACATGCTTACACCAGAATTAAATATTTAAAATCTCTGATTTTCTGGTAAGATTGACCATTATTCATATTATTTTTATAAGGGTCACTAAACCCCTAGGTGGAATACCCTACACTTTTATCCATATCACAGCTAGACAACTGCACATTTGCTCTATGATATCAAACCACATGAAAAGCCACTTATACTTTTCTCTAAATCAATCACTTTGTTTCACATAACAGTCATAATATCCATGCCCTGAAGCATTTTAAATATTCATGCAGACATGTTAAGATGCCTTCAGATTTTAAGATAAGTGGGTTCTCTGTGTAACCTAAAGGAATTATTCTAATTCCACAAAGGAAAACAAATCACCGAGCAAATCATAAATCTTATATATATACCATTGCCCAGAATCTCAGCACAGAAATACTTTTTGCTATCATAAGATGAGAATAACATAATAACATAATGATATATATATATATATCCTCTAATGATTATCAACTCATTTATCTTTTTGACAGGCCTGAGTAGTAAGGGGGGAAGTAATATTATTTCTTTTACAGAATTAGGAAACTGAGGTAAGGAGCTTGTGAAAATTTTTCAAAAGGTCAGAACTTATTTACAATTAAATTAAAAGTGGGGGGAACAGAGCAATATAGAAACGTGCAGAAAAGTAATCAGGATTCTCTATCATTAAAGGAAATAATGGTTTGCTTCATTATTGAAAAATAAAAGGAGACCACTTCTTAAATATAACCACAGTAACACAGACACTGAGAGAAACAATTAATAAATGGGACCTCTTGAAACTAAAAAGCTTCTGTAGAAAAAACGACATGGTCAACAAGACAAAACTGAAGCCTACAGAATGGGAAAAGATCTTCACTAAACCCACATCAGACAGGGGACTGACCTCCAAATTATACAAAGAACCATAGAAATTGATCATCAAAGGAACAAATAATTTTAAAAAATGGGATACAGACCTAAACAAAGAAATCTCAACAGAGGATGTGAGATTTCCCTCTGTATACTGTGATTACCATTATTGAATAAAAATATTGCCTTAGACCTATAGTAGGGCAGAAATTAGGTAGGTGGGGAAAACTAAACATAATGCTGGGAGAAACAAGTCCGTGTCAGAGAGAAGCCATGTAGCCCCACTTGAGACAGACACCAGAACTTTAGCCAGTAAGCCACAGGCACATATAGATACACAAATTAATAGAAATACCACATAAGGATGAAAATTCACAGAGAGTTTGAATTATGTATATTATTGTGTTATCTTTGGATTTTTTTTTTTTTTACTTCAGAGAGACATTTGATTCTGGGGACTGTTAAGCTAAGCCAACATATATGTCAAAAGTATCTGAAATTCAAATTTTGAGTCTAAGGATGTGTTGTTTTGGAAAAGAGGTTCTTCTTTATTTCCACAGAGGATGAGAACCTGTGGATTTCTCCCAGAGTAATGTGGTTTAATGGACCAAGACCCACCTGAAAGGTTGCTGTGAACACCCCCCCCCCAAATTACTTTACCCAACGGCTGACAGAGATGAACTTAACACACAAGGTATTCCATGAAAGACATGATTAACAGCACCTTCGATCAGCAAGGACAGAATTATGCCCATATTCCCAAATATTGTTTATAACTGTTCTTTTAAATTTAAGGATATGCTATAGAGATTTGCATTGGTATGAATCTTGGTTTATTGATACAATCTTAAGATCAATTTATATATATATATATATATATATATACTCTTGATTAAGATATTGTGATTGTGCTGCTCATTTAAAAAATGTAATGTGTAATTAAGAAATACAGGTTAATAGATAATCATTTATAGTAGTCAAGCTTATAGTCATGTTAGTTTTCTAGATGTACAGAGGTGTATTTCAGATGGATAGCGATTCTTCAAATTCTTCAAAGACTACAGAATATGGCATTTAAAGTGTTTTAAGAAGTTAGGACTTTTCATAACAATGAGACACATCTGATTTTTGGCAGCACCAGTTACTTCAAGAGGAAGATGGGCATCAATGAGGCTCCTTGGTTAGCCATTTAGGCAGTAAACTGCTCCTGCCTGAACTGCTTGATGAACTAGACATGCAGGACCCACAGAAAAATGGCTGCTAAACTTATCTAAAGGTGAGATGATCCTTTGGGGTTCCTGTTTTATTAAAGAGTCTGCTAGACATTCTGCATGATACAAAAGAATGTCATTGACAAACTTCCAGAATAGGTGGAAATTTCCTGCTTCATGTAAAGGCTGCTGGATACTATGGGCCTGTGGGCTGAAGATGGATATGTCAATGATACAGAAGAACATTGGGTGACTATCCAGGAAGCAAGATGTCTCTGTCAATCCTAAAGTTTTGGAAGTTGCTTATAATAAATTTAGTTTTTACTTAGGTAATGTCATATCCTTCTGGAGTCTCTGATAGAGTTGAAGAATTTATACTTATAGTTTTCCTTAGTTGTGATAAAAGATAAAGTAGATATAAATATTTTAACTGTAATTCTTGCTTGATACATGTTTTGTTATATGTAATTTTACTGTTAAAGTTAAAAACTTTCCTTATTATTTAAACAGAAAATGGAAGGTGATGGGTGATTTCCCTCTGTATGCTGTAATTATCATTAATTAATAAAGAAACAGTTTTGAACCTATAGCAGGGCAGAACTTAGGTAGGTGGGGAAAATAAAATGGAATGCTGGGAGAAAAGAGGCAGAGGTAGAGAGAACCCTTGTAGCCCCACTGGAGACAGACACCAGAACTTTAGCTGGCAAACCACAGCCACATGTTAATACACAGATTAATAGAAATGGGTTAAATTAATATGTTAAGAGTTAGCCAACAAGAAATTAGAGCTAATGGGCCAAGCAGTGACTTAATTAAACAGTTTATGTGTGATTATTTCAGGTCTGAGCTGCTGAGCAGCTGGGAACTAACTAGCAATCATCCTCCTACAAACAGAGAAATCTAAAATGGCTGAAAGACACTTAAAGAAATGCTCAACATCCTTAGCCATCAGAGAAATGCAAATCAAAACACTCTGTACCTGTAAGAATGGCCAAGATCAAACACTGATGACAACTTATGCTGGAGAGGATGTATGGTAAAGGGAACACTCCTGCATTGCTGGTGGGAGTGCAAGCTGGTACAGACCCCTTGAATATGATGATTTGAGTATGATGAAGTCTCAGAAAATTAGGAAACAACCTACCTCAAGACCCAGCAATACCACTTTTGGGTATATACCCAAAGAATGTTCAATGGTGCCACAGGACAAGTGATCAATCAACTATGTTCATAGCAGCATTGTTTGTCATAGACTGAACCTGGAAGCAACCTAAATGCCCCTTGACTAAAGAATGGATAAGGAAAATGTGGTACATATATACAATGGAGTACTTCACAGCAGAAAAAAATAATTGACATCTTGAAATTTGCAGGCAAATAAATGGATCTAGAAAACATCATATCGAGTGAGGTAACCCAGACTCAGAAAGACAAATATCATATGTACTCTCTCATAAGTGGCTTTTAGGTATAAAGCAAAAAGGGGGAAAAAACAGCCTACAATTCACAATGCCAGAGAACCTAGACAACAATTAGGACCCTAACAGAGACATACATGTATCTAATCTACATGGGAAGTAGAAAAAGACAAGATCTCCTCAGCAAATTGGGAGCATGGGGACCATGGGAGAGGGTTGAAGTGGAGGGGAATGGAAGGGAGGGGAGCAGAGAAAAATGCATATCTCAATAAAATCCGTAAAAAAGAAAAGAAAGAGAAAGACAGAGGGGATTTTATTAGATGAAAACCCATTTATACTGATTTCCACAACACACTTGCTAAAGCCCCTGTAGATAGAAGGAGCTATTCCACAGGCACATAAAAACCATGAAGTTCCAGTTTAAAACACCAAACTTGGCTTCTCCTTTAAGCTGGAGACAAACAAAACTGGGTGAGTCTCTTTCATGCTGTCTCTCAAGAACTCTCTCAGGCTTCCAGACCCTACACGTGCAAACTGGGCTTTCCAGTACAACCAGTTTCTAAGGTCTCCGAAGAAGGTGCAAAGGACTCTGGAGATGGGATCTTGCAGCAACAAATGTCCACTTTGCCACTGACTGTTGTCAATCCTGATTTTTTTTCTTTTCTTTTCTTTTGAGAGCTCTCTTTTTAGATCCATAATGCATTTTTAATGCGTCATTTGTTTCTTGACTCTTTTTTGAGCCCTTTATATGTTCTGAATATTAATTCTCTACCAGATGTATAGATGGCAAATATCCTTTCTCGTTTGGTTGTCTTCTTCTTCACATGATACACTGCTCCTTTAGCTGCGCAAAAATTTTATTTATACCAGGTCCCTTTTGTCTCCAAATAGAGCCAAGGCCTAAATGTGAAAAGTCAATCCTGACCTTATTTTACTAAAAAGTTAACCATGCATCTACATTAGTACATTCAGGCTACTATTAGAAATATTACAAAGTGAGGGGATAATAAATAAGAGAAATTTACTTTTTAATATTCTAAAAGTTGGGAATTCCAAGACAAAGGTGCCAGCATGTCTCATGTCCATATGTCTCAGTCATAATTCATGCCTTGCTTCTATGACCGCTCATGGGAGAAGGGGTATAGAGTCTCCCTTGGATCTCTTTTCTAAATGTGATAATGTTATTCATGAGGGATCCACATTCATGGCCCAATTTTATTCCCAAAGACCCCATCCTCTAACATTAGCACTTGGTAGGCTTTCAACATAGAGTTTAGAGGCACAAAAACTCCAACCACAGGCTCTCAGTGAAATCCTGGGTAGATAGAAGAGGAGAGATTCAGGAGCCTGTAAACACCTGATTGTCTTGCCAAAGGCAACAGAAGAGAAACTAGGAGAGAGGTGAGCATGTGCTAGAGAGCATCGGATATTTTTTCAAAAAAAAAAATCTATTCAATTCTATTTCTGAAGACTCTTAACTTTGGAGGTGGGTCAAATCCCTTAATTAAAATTACAAATAGTTTTCCAGGCTGTGTAATATAAGGGAAAGATGAAATACTTTCACCATAATTGGATGGATGATTTACCAGTTAGTTGTCTCATTGCTGTGACAAAATACCTAAATTTAAAAAAAAAAACTACTTAAGGAAAGCGTGGTCTGATTTGGCTGATATTTGAGGGTATAGTTCATCATTAGAGTCAACCATGGTAGGGGTGACAAAGTGGCTGGAGGGTGAAGTGATGGATCACTTTGTATCTATAGTCAGGAAGCAGAAATGGACGCATACCCATGATCAACTTGCTTTCTCCTTTTTATTTGGTCCTAGACAGATTCAGCCATTAAATAGTATTGCCCATATTCAGGGTTATAGACATACCAGGGATATATTTCCATGGGAACTTCAACCAAACCAGTTGACAACTACATTTAGACACTATATACGACTGTCATGTGTTTAGTATTTGTCCTGTGGCATTCTTTCAGCTGTAGTTCATAGTGTTCCATGCTTAATTTTTCACATTCCTTAATCTAAAAAGAAAGAACACAAGTCACAATCCTTGCATTAGACTACAGAAATGGAAGAAAGCGTGTCGAGTGACATTTAGAATTACTGGGATAAAGAGAATACTTGTTTTTGTTGTTTTTGTTTTGTTTTGTTTGCTTTTATTGAGCCATATATTTTTCTCCACTTTTCTCCCATCCTCTCCCCTCCCTTTCTACCCTCTCTCATGGTCCCCATGCTCCCAATTTCGTCAGAAGATCTTGTCTTTATCTACTTCCTATGTAGATTATATCCATGTATGTCTCTCATAGGGTCCTTATTGTTGTCTAGATCCTCTGGAATTGTTAATTGTAGGCAGATTTTTCCTTGTTTTATGTCTAAAAGCTACTTATAAGTGAGTACATATGATATTTGTCTTTCTAGGTCTGAGTTAACTCACTCAATATGATAATTTTTCTATATCCATCCATTTGCCCTCAAATTTCAAGATGTCATTATTTTTTTCTGCTGTGTAGTACTCCATTGTGAAAATGTACCATATTTCCTTATCCACTCTTCAGTCAAGGGACATTTAGGTTGCTTCCAGGTTCTCCCTATGACAAATAATGCTGCTATGAACATAGTTGAGCACATGTCTTTGTGTTATGACTGAGCATCCTTTGGGTATATACCCAAAAGTGGTATTGCTGGGTCTTGAGGAAGATTGTTTCCTAATTTTTTGAGGAATCACCATACTGATATCCAAGGGGGCTGTAACAGCTTACACTCCCACCAACAACTCAGGAGTGTTCCTTTAACGCACATCCTCTCCAGCATAAATTGACATCACTTTTGATCTTGGCCATTCTTACAGGTGTAAGATGGAATCTCAGAATTGTTTTGATTTGCATTACTCTGACAACTAAGGATGTTGAGCATTTCTTTAAGTGTCTTTCAGCCATTTTAGATTTCTTTGTTAAGAGTTCTCTGTTTAGGTCTATACATCATTTTTTTTTTACTGGATTATTTCTTCTTTTGATGACCAATTTCTTGAGTTCTTTGTATATTTTAAAGATTCGCCCTCTGTCTGATGTGCGTTTGGTGAAGATCTTTTCCCATTCTGTAGACTGTCATTTTATCTTGGTGAACACATCCTTTGCTTTACAGAAACTTTTCAGTTTCAGAAGGTCCCATTTATTAATTGTTTCTCTCAGTGTCTGTGCTACTGGGGTTGTATTTAGGAAGTGGTCTCCTGTGCCAATGCATTTAAGGGTCCATCCCACTTTCTCTTCTATGAGGTTCAGTGTGGTGAGTTTTATGTTGAGGTCTTTGATCCATTCGGACTTGAGTTTTGTGCTGGCAATAGATATGGATCTATTTTCATTCTTCTGCATGTTGATATCCAGATATGCCAGCACCATTTGTTGATTAGGCTGAGAAATAATACTTGTTATGCTTCAGGTTTGGTAGGGTGAAAGATTGGAGAAGGTTAGATCACATTGGAAGAAAATGGAATGGTAGTAAATGGGTAAATTCCCTAGCCAATAATTCCACTCTTCTCCTTTGGCAAATCCTAGTTTCCCCCTGCCCTTCCTTCAGAGAAACCATTGTTGGCCACCTATACTGTGTGGAATGTTTAGATGCCATCAGCTGAGAACATAGAAAAATTGAAATTATTCGTATGGTCCTATGTTCCTATATGAGTTATAAATCGGAAAAGTAGAATATAGCTTACTAAAAGAAAAACAAATAATAACAAAGTCTATACAGTTTCTTTAGGGGTTCACTTTGGGAACAATAACATCAGTCCTGTTAAAAAATACCTGTAACACACTTCACTGAGACTCATAAAATAAAGAGAGTTTGTTTTATTTCTCTATAAACCAGGACCCTCCTGTGTTAGAACATTGTACCCTCAAAATTGAGCTATTAGTTCTAAAACACATGTTACTGGTGCTACAGAAAGATGGCTGTTTGTCAACCACCAGAGTACTCTTCAGGGTAAAGTGGCACATAGTTTTCTCTTAATGTTTTTGTCAAAACTGCTAGGATGCAGAGAGACCCCCTGACAGATGAAAGCCACCTAGACATGCACTACCTTGAAACTTTCTGTTTATTGGAGAATAAATATTGTAAAGATTAAAAATTTTCTATTCAGATTTGTTAGGGATGGGTTGGAAAGGGTGAAATACTTCCTGAAAAGTGAAGGAGGCTTTCCCAGTTGCCCGTCAATAAACACACTTAAATGGTATCACCAATGCAGCTTTAAGTAACTAATAAAGCAAACTTGTCCTTCATGCTGATAGGTAGCCATGCAATGATGAATAATTATATCAAAATCATTGCCTGATCTAAGTTCCTGCAGCCTTCTCTCATCCTACAGGCTGTTTGAAGTATCAAAATGATGCTCCTCCCAACCCCCTTGAATCTGATGGGAAGCAGGTTTGATTCTCAGGAATGTTGCTGTTCTTAATGAACTGTAATCAAATCAGGCAAATTTTCACCAGCATTCAGCTGTATTATCTTCCGTCTAGATACTATCATCATTTTGTAAAAAGGGAACAAATACTACTTTATAATACACAAATACAGCATCTTTTGCTAAGTGTGGGCAGGAAGCTATCTCTTGGTAAAACAATTAACCCTGTGAAAGCCAGAAGTTTTTTTAGTAGTATAATAAAAATTATTATTATTTTTTTATTACATGCACACAATCTTTTTTTTATTTTTTTTTTATTTTTTGGTTTTTTCGAGACAGGGTTTCTCTGTGGCTTTGGAGCCTGTCCTGGAGCTAGCTCTGTAGACCAGTCTGGTCTCAAACTCACAAAGATCCGCCTGCCTCTGCCTCCTGAGTGCTGGGATTAAAGGCGTGCACCACCATCGCCCGGCTTTTATGCACACAATCTTGACATCTCTAAATTTTAGGCACTATAATGCTCAATTGAGTGATCTAAGCATGTTTCTAAATGTAAACAATCAAAAACTCAGTCTCTCTATTCAAATACATCCAAATCTTAAAGATTTGAAGTGATTATGGGCCCTATGTAGTTTTAAGACTATGTATATTAGATGCATACAATTAAGATGGGGTTTGAAAGCATCCATGTACCTAATGCATCTTCTTCTAAACTAAATGGTTCAAAGCGGTTCCAGGCGAAATGCTCTGAACCTGTATTGCACATTAAAATTCCCTAGGGAAATTTGTAAAACTCATGATACCCAGACCATACTCTAGCACAAATAAAGCAGAATGTCCCTGAGCGGGACCCAGGCAGCAGTAATTTTTATAACACCTCCCTAGAGTTTCCAAAGCCCCACTACAGTTGAGAAATACTTATTTAACAGATGATCACATGGAACTAACAGGTTTGTTATTTAAAAACAGAATTTCTTTAAACATTGAGAAAAGGCTTTGCTATGTAACCTTGGCTGTCCTCGGACTCTCAATCCCCTTCCCCATTCCCATTCTCAAACTCCGGTGTGGTGGAATTATAGGCATGAACTGTCACACCCAGCTAAGAACATGAAATTTTGAGGAAAATAGGTGTTTAGATTACAGACTATCACAAAACTAATGTTCAGTAATTTCCAATTATTTTCTTTTTTTAATATTTTTTATTAAATTTTATTATTCAATTAAAAATCTCCGCCTCCCCCCCCCGCCACCGCC
>NC_022010.1:58405816-58412218 GCF_000317375.1 Microtus ochrogaster
ATCAGGGTTCCCTGACCTGTGGGAAGTCCAAGGACCGCCCACCTCCATCCAGGTTTAGTAAGTTGAGCATCCAAACTGCCTAGGCTCCAATTATTTTCTATATCTTCTCAATGACTCCTTGTTAAATTTTTTTTCTAGTGCCCTTCTTCATTTTGAATATTGAGATTTATTTTTGTAAATGACAGTAAACTTTTAATTAGCAGAGTCTCAAATTAGAAAAAAGACTGGCCCTTCTAGAAGGTGTATTTGTGCCTCCGAGTGGCAAGGGGATCTAAGAAAGCCTTTGTCAATACATTGTCTCTATGCCCATTGGAGCTGTACAAGAGCCCTTACAACCTACCTTTGCTTTAATGAGGGTGAAGTGCAGAGCTGTGCATTCCATTGCTAGCATTACAAATTTAACAATGGGATTTACGAGGTGTGCACTTGCCAGAATGTCTCTAATGTTCAGGTTCACTCATCCTGAATCTTAAATTGGCTCTCTAGGTGCTCTTTTAATCTGTGCAGAACCAATCACACACAGCTCACACATGGTAGGTCCAAAGAAAAGCACACAGTAATGTGCGGCAGATATGGTTTCTGCCGGCGAAGGCCATTGTTAGCCAGGAGTGAAAATACAGGAATCCTGCTAAAGAGATGAAACATTTGTTATGGTTCCCGAATTGTGAAGGGAAGAAGCAGGCAAAAAAGGTAAAATGCAAACTCTTCTGGGAGCTGCAACAAGAGAAACACGCCTACACATAATGATAGGCAGTAGTAATCCGTTTTACGTTCTAACAAGCATAGGCAATAAGGGTCACAGTAGATTGCACAAAATGTATTGAATCATCACTTAGGCCTGAGGGAGCTCTGACCCAGGACAGTGTATGCTCTTTTTTTTCTCTTCTACTGAGACACCAAACTATTCCATAAAAGCAAGCATTTTGACACAACAAAGAGTATCCATTCACCCCCTTCTTTACTAAGATTCCAACTACGAACCTGATTTATATATAAAAACCAAAATTCAACGGCAAAAAATACACAGTTACAGTTGCTTTTGTTATATTCTTTCCTGCCCCACAGTTACTGCCTCTCTTTGAATCTTTGGAAGCCTTTCTCGCAGCTAGCAACTATTGGAACACAGGCCTATAACCACCAGTGTATCCACCTGGATCAGCTCCTGCTGCCCTCCTACTAAGATAGGGTCGAAAACTTTATTTTCTGGATATTGAGGCAATCTCCAGAGCCTTAGGCACCTAACGAAAGTCACAGAGCAGTCTGGTATCGAGATCCTTTAAGAGCTCTAAGCTCAGTGTTTGGTAAGGGGGCATGTCAGTATCTTAATGACTGATCTGGTTGAGAGAATTAGTATCAGACTTGCCAATGAATTTGTAGAACTAAAGTTACATCTCAGTGTCAAAATGTTGTATAATGTACAAGGCCCTGGGTGTGAATCTTGGCACTGTGTGACTGGTGATGGAGGCAGAGTATGCTAAGACAAACAATCTCAGTATTAGCCTGATGAACAGGGAATGAAGCTATCTTGGAATTTTTGCTGATGGGTTTTGTCTTGGTCATTGTGGTGCTTTGAATAAGAATGATCCCCATAGAGTCATATTTGAATGCTTATGGGGTAGCCTTAGGAGGTGTGGCCCTGTTGGAAGAAGAGTGTCACTGGCAGTAGACTTGGAGGTTTCAAATGTCCAAACCAGGCCCAGTGGCTCCTGCCCTTCCTGCTCCCTGCAGATTTAGATATAGAACTCTCAGTCACCTCTCCAGCACCACCTCAGCCTGTGTGTGTGCCTCAGTGCTCCCCGCCATGACAATAATGGACTAAACCTCTGAAACACAAGCCAGCACCAATTAAATGCTTTCCTTTACAGGAGTTGCCATGGTCGTGGTGTCTCATCACAGCAATAAAAATCCAAAGACCATTATTATGCTGTTTTTTTTATATTTCTTATTAAAATACATGTCTTTACAAAAGTTAAGGCATAAGGGTGCAGGAGGGGGGAAAAGGATGAATGAAACAAAGTAAGCAAGGGACAAGCTAGTGTGATAGACAATGTCTTCAGCTGCATAAACAATCCTTCTCCCCACTAGCTCAGCTAATATTCCAGGCTTGCAGAAGATTTGCAGCCACAGGTTTGTGACACTCACAATCAATTGCTCCATTTATCAATTTTAGCTGGCACAGTAGTCGGCAGAATACAAATCCAAAGAAACAGGAATAAGGATAATCTGAGCACAGTCTCCTCTAGATGGTAATGACTGTTGGCTGGAGCAGGTGCTGAGATGCAATAAAATTCATGTTAAGCAGCATTGCTATTCTGTAGTTCATCAGACGCACTAACTAGGATTTCTCTTGTGGCATGTGGCAAATCATCCGTCAATTCTATTTGGCTCTTCAAAGAGCAGAGAAGGAGCTGGGCTTCTGTCACAAGCAAAAACTTGTCCTGAGCCAATTCTACTGGATGCATAAGGTTAAGTCAGCTCTGAGGCATGCACAGATTGGATTGTGAAAAGTCTGAGTCCCATAGCTCTGTGATCGTGATTTCTGCCTCTTTTACACTATTAACCTTTATTCAATCCAATTGTAAACTGCTCCTTTTCATTTGGTTTCACATGGAATTTAACGGATATTGCCAGATTGACAGTTTTAAAGACTGAAGCTTGTCACTCTGGCCAAAGATACCCCCAGGAATATTCAAAAAAGAGTAGCAAATTGGTGTTTCTTGACAGACACTATGAAGCTCCTTAAGTTATTGACATTCTAAGCCAAGAACTCACCCAACAAAATGCTGTAGCTTTCACCTTCAGAGTTTATGTTTGCTCTGTTTAAACAAAGTATCTAAACTTTGTCATCCTTTAAGCCATAATGAACTCGGGCCTTATCAGATCCTTTCCTGAAAGAAGCTTCCAGAAGTCAAGAAAGTGCCTGAAGAGTCTCATGATTTGGAAGATAAATGTGACTGAGGGGGAAGGCAGAGAGAAATGGGTGGACGAGCTAAAACACACTGTTGTCTAATGCACATTCTTGCCTAAGTGGCCCTGTGCCTAGCGCTAAAGAATATCACCTCCTACTCTCAACTTCCTCCTCAGGCTAAATCAACTTCTGTAATCCACCCCCAGAGAGCCTCAACAACCGAGATATGATTTCATACAGTGACAAGGGAGGCGGCTTGCCATAGACATGCATATTCTTTTCTTCATTGAAACATAGTTTCCTTTTAGAATAAATGACTAAATTTTCCAGAATTCCTTAAAGGTATTTCTACCCATGTAATTAAGTGTACTGCTAAAGTGTACATCAAAGGAAAGTGAGCATCTAGGAAAGTTGACTCTTTTGTCATCGCTTTCCTTCTGTTAGCTAGCCTTGACTTAACAGAGTTTGAGTAATTAGCCTGAATCTATCCTAAGTCATGAAAAACATTTCATCATACTCTGAATTTCTTGCCCCTTTTTATAAGGTCTTATAACCTTGAAAAGCTCCTATATTCACATCCTACCCTCACAAAAATAAAGACAAAAGCATAATGAATGAACTCACATTAGATACATGAAAACTGCTTTCAATTATTTTCAAAATTTAATAAAATAGAATATTCAATTGTCTTAGAATGTACCTTTTTATTTGCATGAAGTAAATTTGCATTACAAGTTAAACATCAGTCCAACCATTGCTCATAGCTTTTATCAACCTATAGAACTGAATCTCTGTACTCTTTTGATGATAGTTTCTCAAACCCATTCCTTTCTGATTTTGTGGTTATATTGGAGAATACATTCACCATTTTAAAACTGGTAACATTGGCCGGGCAGTGGTGGCGCACGCCTTTAATCCCAGCACTTGGGAGGCAGAGGCAGGCGGATCTCTGTGAGTTCGAGATAAGCCTGGTCTACAGAGCTAGTTCCAGGACAGGCTCCAAAGCCACAGAGAAACCCTGTCTCGAAAAACCAAAAAAATAAATAAATAAATAAAACTGGTAACATTGTAATTTGTAACTATACTAACTTAACTTAAATACCATCCAAAATCTCTGATCTTGGACAGCTTTGCTTCTACAGGCTGAGGCAAAAAGGGGACAGAGACATAGAGGAAAAAGGGACCTACAGGGACCAAGGCTTGACCTGGGAGCTGAACAGCTTCATTAAATATCCTAACATTCACAATGAACAGACTCTTCCAGGAACCAAGAATGAATTCATTCCCCCTACTACTTTAGAAACGTCTCCTGAGAAGTCTTGTATTACTCTCATTTAAAGAATAAATGCTTGAAAGCATTTCATTATTTATCAATGAATATACCTATATTGAAGCTAAAAGGCAACAAACTATGTCAAAGAGATCTTTTAAAAATTTATACTTCAAAACTGAACTCTTAGTTTCAACTCAAATTTCATCTTTTTGCATTTATCTCACTACATGGCAAACCCATTCTTCCAACTTATCAGAGCAAAATCCTTGAATCGATGCTGACACCCTTTCACAATATTGTTAACAGGAGTTGTTGGCACGACCTTCAAATTCAATCTGGAACCAGTACATGTATTATCTTTACAGCTACGATAATGGTCTAAGCTAACTTAATTATGACTAAATTGCTAAGTGGCCCCCCTCCTTCTTCTGTTCCACCAACAGGCTTACTTCCCTGGACTGCAATGAAAACATCTCCTAAAGAAACTAATACATTAATTAAATAATAATCTGTTCAGCATCTCCCACTTATGGCACTTAGAGACTAAGAAAGGTGGAAGTATTTGTGGCAATTGGAACAGCCTATAATTTGATGTACACTTCCTGGGACACACCTTTCTGCTTAAGAATATACTCATTGGACTTTAGCCACATTGCCCTCTTTCCTTTCCCTTAGTATATCAGATAATTTTTTTAAAAAATTGTTTTTATTGAGCTATATATTTTTCTCTGTTCTCCTCCTTTCCCCTCCCTCCTCCTTCTACCCTCTCCCATAATCCCCATGCAACCAATTTTCTCAGGAGATCTTGCCTCTTATTAATTTTCATGTAGATTAGATCATGTAAGTCTCTCCTAGAGTCCTCTTTGTAGTTTAGGTTCTCTGGGATTGTGAATTGTAGGTTAATTTTTCTTTGCCTTATGTCTAAAAGCCACTATGAGTGAGTACATATGATATTTGTGTTTCTAGGTCTGATTTAACTCACTTAATATGGTGTTTCCTAGATCTATTAATTTGCAAATTTTAAGATGTCAATTTTTTTTCTGCTGTGTAGTACTCCATTGTGTATATGTACCACATTTTCTTTATCCATTCTTCAGGTAGAGGGAAATTTAAGTTGTTTTAGGTGTTGGCTATGACAAATAATACTATTATGAACATAGTTGAGCACATTCTTTGAGATATGATTGAACATTCCTTTGGGTATATACCCAAAAATGGTATTGCTTGGTCTTGAGGTACGTTGTTTCCTAATTTCCTGAGAAATCTCCATGCTGATATCCAAAGGGGCTGTACCAGCTTGCACTCCTACCAGCAATGCAGGAGTGTTCCCTTTACCCCACATACTCTCCAGCATAAGTTGTCATCAGTGTTTTTGATCTTGGTCATTTTTACAGGAGTACGATGAAATCTCAGAGTTGTTTTGATTTGCATTTCTCTGATGGCTAAGGATGTTGAGCATTACTTTAAGTGTCTTTCAGCCATTTTAGATTTTTCTGTTAAGAGTTCACTGTTTAGGTCTATACCCCATTTTTCTTTTGATGACCAATTTCTTGAGTTCTTTGTATATATTAAAGATCAGCCCTCTGTCCGATGTGTGTTTGGTAAGATCTTTTCCCATTCTGTAGACTGCCATTTTGTCTTAGTGAACATGTCCTTTATTTTACAGAAGCTTCTCAGTCTCAGGAGATCCCATTTATTGTCTCTCAGTGTCTGTGCTACTGGGATTGTATTGAGGAAGAGGTTTCCTGTGCCAATGTGTTCAAGTATTGTTGGGTGTAGTATTCTGGGCTGGCATCCGTGGTCTCTTAATTTTTCCCTAACACTTGACCAGGATCGTCTAGTATTCCTTCTTTCCACTGAGAAGTCAGGTGTAATTCTGATAGGTCTGCTTTATATGTTAGTTGGCCTTTTTCCTTTGCAGCTCTTAATATTCTTTCTTTTTTTTCCTGTATGCTTAGTGTTTTGATTATTATGTGGTGAGGACATTTTTTTATCCAGTTTATTTGGTATTCTGTAAGCTTTTTGTATCTTCATATGCATATCTTTCTTTAGGTTGGGAAAGGTTTCTTCTATGAATTTGTTAAATATATTTTCTGTCCTTTGAGTTAGACTTCTCCTTCCTCTATCTCTATTATTCTTAATTTTGTTTTTTTTCATGGTGTCCCATACTTTCTGGGTATTTGGTGTTAAACTTTTGTTAGATTTAAGGTTTTTTTTTTTT
>NC_022010.1:58412318-58415856 GCF_000317375.1 Microtus ochrogaster
TTTCTTGTATTCTGTTTATGCTTGCATTTGTGGTTATTGATTGTTTACTCATATTTGCCATTCCCAGAATTCCCTTGGTTTGTGTTCCTTTATTGGTGTTAAACTTTTGTTAGATTTAAGGTTTTTTTTTTTTGACTATTTCCTCTATTGTATCTTCAGCACTTGAGATTCTCTCTTCCATTTCTTGTATTCTGTTTATGCTTGCATTTGTGGTTCCTGATCATTTTCTCATAATTTCTGTTTCTATAATTCCCTAAATTTGTATTTTCTTTATTGTCTCTATTTTGGTTTTCAAGTCTTGAATAGTTTCTTTCATCTGTTTGATTGCTTTTTTTTTTTGGTTTTCTTTAAGGGAATTTTTGATTTCTTCTAATTTTTGGATTATCATTTCCTCCACTTCTTTGAGAAAATATTTTTTTTCCTTTTTAAAGGCCTCAAACATTCTCCTAAAGTTTTTTTTAGATCATTTTCTTCTGCTTCATCTATATTATATTAGGATGTTCAAGTCTTGTTGTTTTAGAGCCGCTAGTTTTTGTTACTGTCGTGTTGCTCTTTGTGGTGTTGTGTATGATCTTGCCTTGTCTGCCCATCTTTTCCTCTGATTGGTGTAGTTGGGGCTGTGTCTCTGGGATCCTTCTTCCAGGTGCCAGTGGATCCAAGACTTGGGTGGTTGCTCCTCTCCACATTGAGCAGTCAGGACCAAGGTTCCAGTCACCCCACAGGCCACTTGGTGTTCCCACAGTTGGCTCCGCAATCCTGGAGGTCAGTTGGGCCTGCTCCCAGGAAGGTCACTCATTTGCGGCTGTTCACACTGAGGTCGCTGGTTTGGGCCTGCTCAGGCAGAGGTCGCTGGCTTAGGCCTGTTTTCACAGAGGTCCTTAGCTTAGGCCTGTTTTCACAGAGGTCCTTAGCTTGGGCCCAGTCGCACATAGGCTCTGACTTGGGTTTGCTTTCTTGGTGATCACTCCCTTGTACCTTCCTGCTCCTGTGGAGGTCACTGTCTCAGGCCTGCTGTGGTAAAGGTGACTAGATCAGACCTGCTTTGGTGGAGGTTGTTGGCTCGGGCCTGTTCTTGCAGATGTACTCCCTAGCTTGGGCCTGGTTTGCAGAGGTTTCTGGCTCAGACCTGCTCTTTTGGAAGTCATTCCCTTATACCTGTATATCAGACCTTTTATAGCCTTATAAATGGTTACATGATTTTCCTTTGCCTGGAAAACTTTTTAGATATTTGCATTTGTTACTTCTTTTATTCTTCCTTTCTTAAAATATTACCATCTCAGTCTGTGTATACTTCATTTAAAATGCATTGGGAATCAAAGTAAGAGAAAAATGTCAACTGAATGCTCAGTCACAAATGGGACATCTATATTACTCACACCCCTCCAGCTGTACTCAGGAGTCATCAGTGTAGAGAGGACCAGTTGGCAGTGGTCAGGGAAAACTGGAGGAAAGCTGTGTCTTCTGGACACCACAAGACCACTACACTCATGGACTTCCAGTGGCTGTGGTTGTCTGCATGAAATCAAGCCAGTCAACATTCTAGTATGGAGAGGGGAGGGCTCATGATCTCACCCTTAACTGTGATACTATTGACAGCTGACGCTTTCTGAGGGAAGAAGAGTCAGTTGTTTTTTAGGATGTGGCCTCTGGTAGGTTACCCACACTCCAGTGAATGGCCCACCACCCAGCAGAACATAAGCATCACAAACTGGTGTGTTTGAAAACAATAAGGTCATGAAGTCAGGGATGGGGAGGTAAAGAATTAATATGATCAAAATATACTGTATATGATATTCTTAGTAAATTAATTAAATGTTATATTAAAACTGCAACCAAAGAAATAACAAGTTTCATACATTATAGGTCCAAATAAATACTGTCTAAATGAATGAATCACCAATAAAGGTAATTTATAGGTTGAGAAGGACACAGAGCAAATCTGGAGACCTCAGTGAAGTCCAATGCTGTACCAGCTCTGTGTTTCTTATCTCCAAAATTATTTTAAGTAAGAGAAATAAATGTCTGTCTTGAACTTTACCATTTATAAGTTCCATCTGTTCGCAGCTAGGAGTGGACTGATCCTGTACTTCTACCCACAGCTCACTTCTCCTTGGGCTTTTACTTCTGGAATTTATGTTAACATCCGCTGAAAAGATTTCCAAACCACCAACACGTAGCCTTACATGGGTCCAACTTGTTATAACCAAACACAATCATTAAGAAGCTTAAAAAGTTAGCAGTAATTCTGCCATGTGAACCAAACTGAGATTGGAATCAATACTGTTCAATTCCATTCTCAGCTACATAGAATGTTCAAGGATAGCCTGGGGTGCATGAATCTCTGTGTAAAAAAGATGGGGCGGGGCCAGAGAAGGGAAGGGAATGGAAAGGAAAAAGACAAAAATAAAAAGAAATGAAGGAAGGGAGAAAATGGACTGGTGTTGTAGCTCAGTTAATAAATGAGGGCATAGAATCAATCCCCCGGTACTCATATAAACAAAGCCATATATGGCACATGCTTATAATTTCATTGCTGGGGAAGAAGAGACAGGAAATGCCTGTGACTCATTGTCATTCAACCTATCCCACTTCATTAGCTCCAGGCTTAAAAGAGATCCTATCGCAGACAAAAAATGAGGTAAACAGAATTAGCAGGAAGGATATTTGGGGTTACATACACACACACACACACACACACACACACACACATGCTATATCTGGGGTTACATACACACACACGAACACACACACAAATTTCCTAGAGCTAGAGGCCTTCAACCTCTATTCTTCATGGACCCTCAAATCCAGCCCTCTTCCTGGCTGGTGCTTCAATGAACCATACTATGTGGGAATGTTTGGCAAGCTTTGAACTTATGGCACTCTCTGGAGTCTCCGAGCAGCCAACACAAACATGACTGCCATGGCCCTGAGGGAGCCCTGCATTGGTCACCTCATCTCTAACTATCTGCTAGAAACCCTTTTAGAGTAAACAAGATAAATATTTTCCTCCTCTGTCTCATGATACAGTCTCTTGTCTCCCTCAAAAGCAACCAGTCTAATATAATCTAAACATTTAGGTTATTAGAAACTGAACATCTAGGATAGAAGCAAAACATAATTTTATTTTCAAACCCAAACTTTCTTCAAAAAGAAGCAGAAAGCCTGGATATCTTAGATAGAAAAAACAAGTATAAAATGGAGGAAGAGATTCAAAGTGCATTTTCTAGGCTGGAAAGAGATAACTTAGTTGGTAAAATATCTAACAAGCATGAAAACCTGAGGTCTAAGTCCAAAATCCTTGTGTTTTTTGTTTTTCTCTTTAAAAAAAAAAAGTCAGGAATATGTTTCTTACCCAGTACGAAAGAAGTAAGCAGTGACAAGAAGATCATTGGGGTTCACTGGTTGATCAGCCTGGACTAATCAGCTCCACACCAAATGAAATACTGTATCTGCATAAACAAGATGGAACACACTTGAGGAATGGCATCTAGTGTTGAGTTCCTTCCTGCTTCTTCACACACACACACACACACACACA
>NC_022010.1:58415976-58418888 GCF_000317375.1 Microtus ochrogaster
ATATATATGGCGAGAGAGAGCCATCTTTTAATCTGGGATGAGGAGAGACAAAAATTTATCAGTACAGATTCTTCTTTACAAACAAGAGAAATCCACCATGACTGACTGCTTAAGCAATGGGAAGAATTAAAAAGGCTTGATTTCTAAAACACCAGCTTGCTCAGAACTGTATATCTCAGAATAATGCCCCGAGTGAGGCTATGAACTTGAGCTGAGGAGAAAGCTTAGCTGTGCCAGGACAAGCAGAGTGTGCAAGTAAATGGTGCCATTGATACACCGGAAACAGTTTCCTTTAGAACGAGTCAATGTCCACGTTTTCCCATGTCACTCACTTCATACTCAGAACTAATGTGGAGAGACTGACTTGCAAGAATATGGATCATTTGCCCAAATTCTGCCTTCAAATAAGGCTAAGAAAGTGAGGAGGAGGCTCTTTTAGTCATTGTACTTCATAAAGTTATTATTTTTACAAATTTAACATTGGCTATGTCTCCAGCCAAGATTCATCTCACAACAGAAGGGAATTTAAATGCAAGAGAGAAAAAAAAAACACTAAACAAATCTTTTCAATGAGAAAGATGGTTGAGCAGGCAGAGAGAAAGCATGACAGGAATTTGAGGTTTTGTTAGCCGTGTTTCAGGCTGCTAATACCACCTGACTAGGAGTGATTTAAATAAGAGAATTTTAATCGTCTTGATACAAAATAAGAAAATAGATGCTTACTCCCACTAGTTCAGCAGTTCAGTCAGGTTAAGAATAAACCAAGTTCTTTTATCTTTTTCCTCAGAATGTTAATATAGTTGACTTAGCTTCAAAACAGGAAAAAGAGCAAGAGGCAGAGGCATTGCCACCATGTGTATCACAAGCAAGCAGTTCACAGAAAAGTAAAAGCATCATAGAAGTAAAAAAAAAAAAAACAGGCATGGAAACCAAGGAAGGGTTCCTTCTTTATAACTGTCTTCCATATTAAGTCTTGAATCTGTAGAGCATAGTAACCTCCATGGTTTGGTATGTGTTGTATCTGCATGTATATGTGTGTGTTGGGGTGGGGGACTCTGCTATTTCATTAAAGGCTCACTTTACATTGTCTTGTTTGGTACCATCTAAAGCATTCTTTCTATGATACTGCTGTCTTTCTCAAAGATCTATTTAGTTACCTCTGTGGATTCCTACTCTGAGTCTGGCACGTAGACCCTGGCTTTTTTTTTTACCTCCATTTGACACTTTATTTATTTGGTAATTAGCACAAGTACATTCCTTATAAGAAGGAATCATAGCTAAATAGGCACTAAAATGAAAAGGATACATTGAATGAGTCTACTGAAGCTGTCCTTGTCATTACTGAAATATCTTGAGCACTTTGCTCTGTCTCTTAGAGTTATACTTTTTTCTGTTCTTTACTTCACACAGTCTTGTGCAGAGGCTTATGATGATATGAAGTGCAAGGCACTGAACCGAAAGGAGAAATAAGGAGAGAATGGTTTTATGTAAAGCATCCTTTCCCCTTTCCAGAACCCAGTCAGCGATCACTACTTACGTTCCCCACCACCTGCTCTATTCCTCACCTTGTGCTGGACCTTCCACCTGTTTCATTTGACCGTAGTATCCGTACCCAATGAAGGAGATGGCAAATGTAAGCGCTTATGTGAGATCTACTCCTGGCAAACTACAGAGATTAGTTTGGCTTTTGGCAACATATTTTCTATGCTAAGATCCCAAATCTTGATTCCAATCTCTATGTTAGCCATCAAGGACCATTTTCGAACTTCATTCATGTTGCCTCCAAACAAAATACATCGTTTTCATGGCTAAATAATATTCCATCTTGTATGTATATTAAATGTCTTAGCACATTTATCCTTCAATGGATACCTTGGCTGACTTTATATCTTTTTTTTTTTGACTTTATATCTTGAATATTATAATCAGCCAAGCGAACATGGTCATGCAGATGTCTCTAATATAATGGCTTAGTTTTCTTTGGTTTTGTACACCCAGTGGTGAGATAGCTGTATCACAAAGTTAGTTCTGGTTTAAGTTTTGAAATATCAGTACTGTTGATATTTAGCTTAATACAGCAATGTTTTATTCATGTTTTCTACGAGAAGGTATGATAACATGTAGATAGATTAGATCCTTGTTTTTACATGTTTATGAATGATGCTCTAAAGCTGAAACTAATTTGCTTTTCTCCAGAGGCATAAAAACCCAGCTAGTGCCATGTAAGTGCTCGGGGGGGGGGGACTTACCTTGTCAGCTTGTACAAAACCTGCTCAAATCTTGAGAGTAAACTATAAAAACATTCACCTTCCATCATTGTGTTTCTACTCTTTGTGACTTCATTTAAGAATGGATTCTTCCATTTGTGTGTGTGTGTATTTTGTTTAAAAAATATTTTTTCTTTTTTTTTTTACATAGAAGAAATATATGTGAAGCTACGCAAAGTTGATTGAGTTCTAGGTCTTTTATTTTTATTTTTTTAAAAAACCTATCTTTGCTCATTTTACATACCAATCCCAGTTCCAACTCCCTAACCTTCTCCCATTCCCTCCACCATTCTCCCCACCCCACCACACCTCCCCCATCCACTCCTCAGAGAGGGCAAGGCTCCAGTGGAAGTCAACAAAGTCTAGAACATTACTTTGAGGAAGACCACTGGGTTATGATGTTACAATGTTGCTTTTTAAGTTGTTGAATGAATTTTTGCATTGACGCATGAAGAATCAAAGTTCCTCCATTTTGTCTTCTGCCTCCATCTTGTGTCTTGTGTAAGCTATTTCCCATAAAACATCCAGTCCTCAGAAATGGCTAGGGGCAAAAGTGACAGAGTAGCCATCTGGAAAGTACAGGTAAGGACAGAATGTCCCTACTTGTCAGCAAATAAGAAAATTTTACAAATATCAGATGAGTTT
>NC_022010.1:58419522-58427797 GCF_000317375.1 Microtus ochrogaster
ACTGAGGACCTAGAGAGGGGGTGCTCAGCTTGGTGGGTTATCACTCACCTCTTGGTCTGCTCTATGTAGTCTCATCCTGTGCTTCAGAGGTCCTCTGAGGTCACAGAGAATAAGATGGTTTGGGGACAGAGTGGGACTTGCAGTTCCAAACTAGGAGAACAACTTTGAATATTGTCACATTAGAAAAAAAAAAGCAGAAACAAAATTCACCAACCAAAGCATGAGTGATGCTGCTGACACATTTGTCCTCCTAAACCCTTATTTATGATATAATTTTAGCAAGGCAAATGCAGTGAGCATTGCTCTGAGAACTTAATCACTGGTGCCTTCAACAAGAATTTTAAAGTCTGTTTTATGAAAAAGTTTCAGGCACTGTGAGAATGCTTCAATGGAGAGAGTTCTATGTATCCTTGCATGAAGCATAAGTGGACATTCTGAAGAACAAAGAAGGGAGAGGGGATCAGGAGTGTGCAAGGGCTATGTGCTGCACAAGAGCACAGAAATTCAGGAGATAAAATTAATTCGACAGTGCTGGATTCCACTCGCTTATACAAGGAAGAATTTGGTGGGGGCAGGGAGGGGCGATTGATTTTGTTTTGTTCTGCTGTAGTAAACTCAAATGAGTGTTAGGGCTAGCTCATAGCAGCCCATGAAAGACCATGTCCCATGGAGAGGATCTTGGACACAGAAGACTTTATTTCTTCCACCAGCTCAGTCATCTGTTTCTTTTTACAATGCTTACTTTTCCCTTTACTCATCGGAGAAAGTGACTGTTAGGTGATGTAATGGTCTGCTCTGTCCCTTTAAGAGACAAACCATATCCATTCCTTCCCTGTCTTGCTTCCAGCCTTAGTCCCTTCCTTTTCCATCTCCCTCTTGAAAATGCAGTTTCTGTCTCTTCCCACTTCTCCCCTTTCCACCTTCTGTTTTTTTTCTCTCTTTCTCCTCTTCTCCCTTCCCTTCCATAACCCACTAAATAAAGATCCAACTTTATGGCATGCCTTTCTGTCTGTCATCTCAATCTGCAGAATTGTCTCTTGGCATACCTATCCAGCTTTCTCTCCTCATGGGATGCCCTGCCTTGTGGCTCATTGCAGCTACTTGGGGAACTGCACCATTCCTGCATAGGACTGGCTGCTTTCATGACCCTCTGCCCACTTCCTGCCCCTGCTCAGGGACCTGCTGCATGATCTCATGGCCCCTTGCCCACTAAAGCCACTCAGGGAACCTGCAACATTTCACTTAATCCATTACAGGTGAACTTACATTTAATTCTCTCTCTATCTCCTCTCATAGAAAATTTCTTTTTTATTGTTTAGAAAAGAAAAGAAAATAGAAAGAGTTTGAGATGGAACATGGTCTTCCTTTAAGTGTTATTGATTTTAGCAAACAAAAATAAAGACTAAAAATGAAAACAAAAATTAATTTTCAGATAAATAACAAATGCCACAATAGTCTAACTCTGAACTATCAATACATCCTGTCAGATATTTGACAAGTGTAGTAAGGAGCTTCAGGCTGTGTTCCCGCACAGCTAGCTTTATACCCAAAATAACAACACACAAATTGTATTCTTTTAAACACTGCTTGGCCCATTAGCTTTAGCCTCTTACTGGCTAATTTGTACATCTTGCTTTAACCCATTTCTAATAATCTGTGTAGCACCATGAGGTGGATTACCAGGAAAGATCTTAACCTGCATCCATCTTGGAGAGGAGAGGTATGGCGACTGCCTGACTCGGCTTCTTTCTCCCAGCAGTCTGTTCTGTCTACTACGCCTACCTAATTTTCTGTCCTATTAAAGGACCAAGGCAGTTTCTTTATTAACCAATAGACAGATGACCCTTCTCCATTAGACAAGATGTTGTAGGCTGTTAGAAAACACCATAAGCCAATCCTCTATTCATTGTACATCTGGCATTCAAATTGAAGTCATAATCCTATTTTATCTGACAACCCTAAATGCTTGGGTCAAGCACTCATCATAGCACAGTGTTCAGGGAGGCAGACCCTTCTACTAGGTCAAGTCTATGACTTAAAAATTCTCTCTTCCCCATCCGGTCTGATACCAGAATCATCACAATGAGTGAAACAGTTCATCTGTAGTCAACACTGGTAATTAACTCTTCACAACAGAGATGGTCAAGAAAAAACATTCAAACCTATCAATTAGTCACTTGGGATTTGGCCAAAAGAGAAAATGCTGATTAGGGGTTTTGTAGTTGTTTCTGCTGTTGTTATTGTTGTTTTCCACTGTTGGTGATCTACCTTATTTAACACTGCCATCAATTATACGATATTTCATGGAAAACTCTCTCCTGCTAATGTTAAAAAGTAGAATTACCCCTATGTAACTGGTGTATTTACCACAAAGTCAATTGGTAGGGTGGGCTAAATGATCATGTTTAAAGATAGGGGCCTTGCCTGGATAGCAGGCCGTCTGCTTTATGGTTTGATCAAGATGCAGAAAGTTTTCTTGACCTTATCTAAGTTACTATTATAAAATAATAAGCAAAAAATATGTTGGCTCCAGTCAGGAGGGATGATAGAAATATGGGCGCATCTAAGTTTGGCTGTGATATACTTAATCACATTGATAATGTTTGGCTCTGTCATTTCTTACGAGCTAATTATTTCATTCTTTTGTAAAGAAAATGTCCCTAAAGACATCAATTTTGAAGAACAGTGTTTGAACTAAACTTAGAGACAGTGTACCAAATGATGATCAGAGTTGCAAGATAACTTCAAACCTTAAAATACAGACAGCCATTTTCAACAAATTTTACAGAGGTCTTATAAGTAGACATAGCTATGAAGTAGCAGCAAAAAGTCTTCTCATAATATCACAAAGGTTTAGTGTAGGTCCTGCAAGGAAGAGTGGGCTTTAAAATCAAAATGTTCTATACAAAACAGAACATCAAAACAGTAATAATCCCCTCTGTGAAATAAATAATGACAACCTAGCTCTAATTAAATGACAGCTATGACAATGAAACTAGCAGAGAGTTTCAGACACTAATGTACATATATGAGATCATGCACTGGTTAGTTTTCTGTAAACTTGTCAGAGACTGGGATCATCTGAGAAGAGAGAAATGAAATTTAAAGAAAATGCCACTATCAGACTGGCATATAGGCAAGTCTGTGGGGTATCTCACATCATGGCCAGAAAGGCATGGTTTCCAGAACTTGAGGCAATCTGTCATTTTTCATTCTCAGTTAAGAAGCAGAGAGATGGATGCCAGTGCTGAACTCATTTTCTCCCTTTTAATTCAGTGTAAGACTCCTGCCCACAGAATGATCCCACTTGTATTTAAAACAATTCATCCAAGCTCAACTATTCCAGCTAGAAACTCCATCATAGATGTGCCCAGATGTCTTCCAAGTGATTTTAGATCATGTCAACTTGACAGTGCTAACTACAAGCTCCCCTTTGACAACATGAGGCCCAAACATCACAGCCATAACTTTTCACTGCTGATTTTCATAGGCTTATGACCAATCTCATAAATAAAAAAGCATTCAGTCTAAATGTAAAAGTTCCCATAAACTTTTCACTTGTAGTGCTGTTCAAACATTTAAGTATAGAGTTGTTTCTGAGGGTCAGGCCACCTCTAGATGCTGAACCCCTATAAACTAAATATAAGAGGTGACATGCCTACAAAATACAATGGCACAGACTAAATATTCACAATCCAAAATGGAGTAATAGGGATAGAGAAAGGGAAGATTAAAAGATGCTGCTGGGCTAATGCCTTAAAATAATGCATGCTTTGAAACAAAGTTCCCATTTTAAATTACTCTTTTATAGTTTAACCTAAGACAAGAAAATAAGAGTGTAGTTTAAACTGCAGAGGATATGGAGGAAAAGGTAGGGAAACATTTTCCTCTACTTTCTGCTTGTGATCTGTAAAAAATAAGATAAGCAGTGACTAAATTAATCTTCCACCTCTGTCCAGCTTCTCTGGAGTGTAGAACTTGAATACCAATGGATAAGATTGTTTTCTGTTTTAACTTGTTTCACTGCTTATCTATTGCATTTATTGAGCACCAATGACTTTTCAGTCAATTATGGATTGACCCTTAATTAAGTTCACACTTGACACTGAGATTCTGGCTTCCTTATTTCTGGAACAGGATAGAAGAAAAGATTGAACTAAATGTACATCAAGAAGAGCATACTCTAGTGCCATATCAAAGGTTAGCAAAGAAGTAGGAAACTTTATAGATGATTTAAGACTAAGAGACTTTAAATAGGGAAGTAGCTAATTGCTAAATAAAAGAGAGGAGTACCCATGCCAGACTAACAGAAGGATGTTTTAAAACAGTAGAAGCTTCTAGAAACCATATGAACATAGATTGGAGTGATGCTACCATAATCAGAAGCTACAATATTCAAGAGAAGCTATAGTCAGCAGAGATGGTCTAGCAGAAGATGGGTCTATAAAGGTAAAAGCTGTACAGATAGCAGCAACTTCCTTAAAAGGCACACAGTTTAGGCCAGCAACTGTTAATTTAAGACATAATCTGAGGTGAACATATAGCCCACTTACCATATAGTGGTAGAGTACTTCCCTAGTATAGGTATATCATTGGGCTACGCCTCTACCACTAAAACTACCAGTGCACATGCATGCACGCAAACACACACACACACACACACACACACACACACACACACACACAGAGAGAGAGAGAGAGAGAGACAGAGACAGAGACAGAAAGACAGGCAGGCAGGAAGGAAAGCAGAAATACACAAAATCACCTATCTATCCTTGCAACTCTCTAGTACCTTTCAATGGGTGAATATACCTGGAAACCTAAAACACATCATGGACAAATTAGTAGAAACAGACAAGTTAGGAGACAGTGGAGGAAGAAATAGATCTAAGATCAAACAAGAAATAAAAAAAAAATTAGAAATGGCCAGTAGAGTATATAAGCAGAATTGAGAAAACAGATATCTGTTTCACTGGTTGTAACCTCAGCTGTACACTGAATGTTTTGTAGATTAATGTCTGAATTCCACAAAGAAAAGAAATAGGCAAGAAGGACATGAAACCACAGTGAAAGGAATTATTTCTACTTAAAACCTCATGTTCTATTGACAATTGAACAGCTGGGGAAATGTGCACTCAACATCATCCATGTTCTCATCTTTAAAACAAGTGAATGTGATAAAAGGGAAACTTGAAGATAGAAGAAAGAGGAAGGGAGTTGAATCACATGGGCTCTGAAAAGCAAGAAATCTTCCCTAGTAGCAGTCAGGAGGGCCTTTAAGTGTGAAAGATAGAGTGTTGCCTGCTTTAAATGCAAGAAGAAGGAAATCACACCAAAGAATGGAATGTTCCCCATATCACCTTACTTGAACCATGTCTATAAATAAATAAATAAATAAATCTTTAAAAATAAGTAGATTTATGTTGAAGCACCTGCTGCCTGCCTGCAGAGTGAACAGGAGAATTGGGATTCACCTAACTCACATAAAGTCAGATGTGGAAGTAGAAGCCTATAACTCCAACACACCACCTATAGCAAGATGTCTAGTGGTGACAACACTCTCCAGACGCTGGTGACTCAGTTTATCTGGCATATGCAATGTAGAACAAAAGAACCTGTCTCAAGCAAGGTGGAAGGTGAAAACCAACACCATAGATTGTCCTCTGTTCTCTAGTTTGGTGAAGGAGAATAATCTGTATTTTGTCAATTATGTTTTAAATAAACCCTAATTGGCCAGACAGGAAGTATAGGCAGGTCAACATGACAGGAAGTAGAGGTGGGGCAAGGAGAACAGGAGAATTCTGGGAAGGAGGAAGCCCATTTCTCCCAGGCCTGTCCAGATCACGGAAGAAGCAGGATGTGACCTATCCCGCTAAAAAAGGTACTGAGCCACGTGGCTAACATAGATAAGGATAATGGGTTAATATACATTATAAGAGCTAATACAAAACCTGAGTTAATGGGCCAATCAATTTATAAACTAATGTAGATTCTCTGTGTGATTTTCTTTGGGGGCTTACTGGCTGTGGGAACTGGGCAGGACAGAAACCTTAACAAGTAGAACCTCATATTACACTACTTGGCTCATTCATATTTTCCAGTTAAGGTTCAAGCTAACTGGAATGTTCTTTCTCATTTCACAATATATGCCGTTCTTCAATATGTAGCATTCATAGCATTTCAGGGACTATTATATTGAGTATATCTATCTATACGTTATCTGTAGGGTGTACCCACTTTAGCTATTTCCTGTTGTGGTTATGACACTTGTAATGTTTTCACTATTTTTGGCTTTGATCAGATAGTTTCCTGGAGTGTTGAGGAAGATAACCTTTATCAGATAAAGAAGGGCATTTTGTTCTATCTTTTGATGTACTCAAAAACTTCAAAATTCTACTAAAGCAAATGTCTGCAACTTCTCCTCCCCCTTCAGTCCCTGGTGCCTCTCTTCACCTGCAGGGATGTGTGTGGGGACAAATGGGAATGATGCTCAAAGCACAGAGCAATAACAAGGTCTGCTAAAAAGAGTTCTCGGTATCCTCAGCTGATCTTAGCTGATACGCATACTTTCCTGTGTTGAGCCACTGATGGTGTTAGGAAATATGTTACTGCAGCATCCTAAATAGTAGGATATCTGATTTTTGAATGCTTGGGAATTCTCGAAAGGATGCATTTTCGGATTTAATGGTGTCTGTAAAACTTTAAGATTTGATGTCTTTCTAAAGATGGGGATTTGTTTTTCCTTTGTTTTTAATTTAACTATATATTCTGCCTTTCTCTGAATGTAAGATGTAACACCTATTTATTTTAGAAAATATCTATTTCTTTAAATTCAAGCTTCAATTGGTGTTGATACTCTTCTAGTTTCGAACCTCTGTGTTTATGTCACAATTTGTATACCTGATGCTCTTTATTTAAGCCTTTATTTCCCTTTCATCTTTGTTAGTATCTCCTCTCCCCTATAGGTTTATTTAGCTCATTTTTCAAATTGAGCACATGGCTCATGAGATTATGAGTATAACTAAATTAGGTCTTTATATGGGAGTCTAACTAGTTTGCAAAAAGTTTGAAACAATGTGCTACAGGATCTCACTCCATTTAGATAAACATATGATTAAAATAATCCTCCAAGAAACTTTAGGAGTTCATTTGAAAATGAAATGAATGCATTTATTTTGAATATAGTTTTCTATTTTGTTGCTTGTGCTTAGAAAATCTGGTTTGAACAAAAAAAAGAAAATCTGGTTTGTACAAATTCTCCCTTTTATCACATATAAATTTGGATCATAATAACATGCTTAATATTTATTAATGTTTCATGAATTCCTGGAAACAGCATGTACCTTCTGTTCATTGCCACAAAAACGTGATACATGCATTCTTATGTTTAATGTAGCAATTATGTCATTCAAATCCTATTACCTTGCTTATTTCTTTTTTGATCTTCAAATTTCTAAGAGCAGAGAACTGACGTCTCCCCCCTAAAGTTTGTCAGTTTATTTTATTTCACTATCTAGGCTTTGTTTAATACCCATTAGTGCTAATGGTGATGAAAGGATAAAAGCCAATTAAAATTAAAATGTCTCAGTCATTAACTTCTCAATATAAAAGTCTCTTTTATATGTATTACATGAAAATTAAAGTCTATTTTGCACATATTGATAACAGCTCTCTCTCCATTAACAGGTGCTGGTTCTATTTTAGTTTCAAATCATTATTTTTAGTATTGCTTTATCATTTTATTTCAGAGTAGCACAATAAAAAGTCACCCTTTATTTTCTTGTAACATTTATATCATTTACAATGACAGCTTAGCATACTCATACTCAACAGTAAAGCATATGTTTACTGAACTTAGAAGGCAATGTAATCCTATATTTTTAAACTGTGTCATCTTTAAGTAAATCCTCAAGATGCTTAGTGTGAGCCTTCTTCATTTTTGTTTCTAATTTCCTTTGTTTCTCTGAGTGATGTTTCATATTGAAAACAATTTCTTTATTCTGTAATACTTACTTCTTTCATTTCTTTCTCATGTTTCAAAATAATGTCTCTAACCTACCTTCTTATTCCACAAAATAAACAGAAGTGATGGACACTGTAAAGTCTTAATTCTGTATATGATTATAGTTTGGTTGGGTACCTGGACCTCTGTTGTTAAAGTCTTAATACCTTTCCTGTTTTTCCAGTGCTATCCAAACTCTATTGATAACACAAATGCAAGAATCACACACATTCTTGACAACATGTTGCAACAGACAAGAGGTTTTTTGTTTGT
>NC_022010.1:58427909-58430666 GCF_000317375.1 Microtus ochrogaster
TCTCTCTCTCTCTCTCTCTCTCTCTCTCTCTTTCTGAAATAGTAAATCTTTTTTTTCCCAGAGGCAGAGTTTCCCTTTTGTCTCATGAATGAGAATTGAATTATATTTTCTTGCACAAATCATTCCATCTAACAGGAATAAAAACCTCATAATTATTCTTTCCCAAAGAAGATATTTACTCTCCCTAAAGAAATATAAAGCCTGATAATCACCACATAAAAACAGAGGAGGAGGAAAAGAAATAAAATGGTGTGTGTGTAGTGGGGGGAGGGGGTAACCTGTAGCCTGAGCAATGGACTGTTGGCAGACATCCAACATAATGTAATGAGTAAGTGGAGTTTTTGTTACTCTCTGTGGAGCCCGTTAGAGTTAGGTTGGTTTCCTTAGTACTTGGCTTTCTCCCTTTTTTATTATGTAATAATTCCACACATTTATACAATTTTTCATCATTTTTGCCCCCCATTCCCTCATCCCCCTTTCCCACTGCCACCCTTCTCCACAACCGATCCCCCCTCTTTTTTCTGTGTGGAGCCACCACATTTAAATCAGAACTATTTGCCTGAGCCTGGGTGGTAAGTCATTCATGGGAGCAAGGACAATTTATATGAAGCTAAATGACTGAAGAAAGTGACACCCCCCAACAAGCATAAGTTGTAGATAGTCACTCTGGGCTGGGTGGGGCCTTGTAAGTCTCTCTCATTCCAAAAGGACATTGGTGGATCTGATTCTGTGCAGATATCATGCAGAAAAGCATGGCTGCAGGGAAATCATGAGTGTCATGGCCATGGCATATCCAGAAGACACTTTTTCTGTTGCACATCTTATCTCCTCTGATCTACCCCTCTCTGTGTCCCCTTTTCTCTGAGATTCATTCCCTGAGCTTTGGAAGGAGTGTTATAATTTTTCCAGATGGGACTAAGCACTTGACAATCACTTATGCTCAGCACTTTGGCCACCTACAGGTTTCTGCATTGACTGACTCCTGCTGCCATATGAAGCGTCTTTGATGAAAGCTAGACACCATGACTTTATGAGCACAAACATGAGCATGATTCGGGAACACGTGAGAGTTTTTACCTTTGTCTTTAGGGTCCAAAGTTTAACCAGGAATTCTCTAGGTGGATTTTAATTTATCTCCCATCTCAGTGTGGTTGTCTTATAAATGGAAAGCTTGAAACTGAGGGAATTTTTTTTCTATAATATCTTTGAAAATATCCTACCTTTATTCTTTTAGCTCTCAATACAGATTTTAAATTTAACTATCATGTAGGAAGGGTGTTTTATGTCAAAATCTTTTCTCATTATTTTGTTCATTCTTTTATTGTCATATCGCTCACCTTTTCCCATTTCTTGTTCATTAATGAATGGAAAATTATCTCCAGTTTAGGAAACTAGTAAAAAGTTAAGTTCATATGAGTTTTTATTTTATTTTGAAACTAATTCTGTTAACCAATTCTATTGCTTCTGTTTATTCACATGCCCTCTTCTCTATGCTATTGATTAATTCAGATATTTAATGAGTCTAGGATATTCATAAGTGAAGGTCTAGATGTAAGGATATAAGAATTCAACTCAAGGTTTCTTTATGCCACTGATGCTCCTCTTCTTGTCCTACATGGGAGTAGTAACTGGATGACAGCTGTGGAGGGACTATTGACAATGTGTATGAATGGAATGGCAAGTGATAAGCTCTCCTTTTTGAAAATGGTCAGCGACATAAAGACAGATGGGAAAAACCACATTGGTCAAAGTAAGGAAATGCTCTGAAGAAGAGAAGAGCATTGGGCTGTGGTAGCAATAAAAGACGGTTCCCTCCCACTTTTACTTATCTATTGTGAGAGCCATAGTTTTCTCAATGTCTACTTCTTTACTAATTCTCACTGTTTAGTATATAAATTACGTACACTAGAAGCCCAGCAATTGGAAAGTATTCTCAGCAGTTGATCCTGCAAACTTTAAAGCCAGAAACCCTGGAAACTTTTGGAGAAGAACTGACAAGAAAAGTCTATAGGACATCCTGCATGAAAATGAGTATTAGTGCTCATTTCTGTCCTGTGAACCTAAGGTAAGTTTGCAGCTTCTCCATATTTTCCTTTCTAGAAATTTTTCTCTGTGCCAGTTCATATCAATTTTATTTTAACTGTTTATTTTCTCCCAAACATGCTCCATCTGTTTCTAATTTTCTGGAAATCCTCAAGAATGTATTGATAATTGTATTGTATTTTAATGTATGTTTCTATAATTTCTGAAATGCTGATGAAATATAAATTAATTTGTAGTTCCCTTAGTTTTCATTAGAGAAATGGGAAAGCTTGCATACAGAACTTTCTCATTCATCCCGAAAGCTTGCATTTTCTAAATACCTTCTCTAATTTCATTACTTCCTAATGTTCACCCGTTTCAGCATCTTCCCACAACCCAGAAGATGTGAAAGATCACAAGGAAAGTTAGCCAATCACTGAGGCTTTCACTAAAATCTTTAGGGTTATCTGTTCTCAGCGCACTCACCCCCATCTTCTCTATATGATTCAACTCAACATCCCAGGCACTCAGTTTTCTCCTGTTTCCGGTATTGATAGTCTGGGAGTTATATGATCATTACCCGCCTATCTATCATCATGATAAAAATAAAGGAAATTTTGTTACAGCAAGAAGGACCAGAATTTTACTGATTGGTTTTCTTTAGCACATAATGTGATGTGCTGATGCAGAAGATGCAGAAGAGGAGATATCACGCCCCCTCCTAGGGCTTCTGAC
>NC_022010.1:58432441-58435028 GCF_000317375.1 Microtus ochrogaster
AGCCTATTGCTCAGATGTGAACAAGACCAACTCCAATAATGGTTACATAAGGTATTATTTAAATACACCCATAAATGCAATAACTAGGAATTCAAATGGCCTAGAGTCAGATTCAACAGTCAACTAATTACTGTAACTACATAAAATATTTAAATTCATTGCTCATCAGGGTTTTTTTTTTTAATTCTGTAAATGTCTTCCCTGATAAATACCTTTATGAACTCCCGCAGAGAGGTAATAGGAGAAGAAGAGAGAGAGAGAGAGAAGAGGTTGGGGGATAAGGGGAGCTATTTTTTGATACAGAGCAGTGTGTTTGATACCCATAGCTAGGACTCAAAAACACAAGACAAACATATCTGCATTTCATATAACCTATGAGGAAAGAAACATTTGATATGTAACAAATGGCTTGGAACTAAAACCGGAGGCTCTTTATTTTTTTTTTTCTCCATATACAACATTCCAAAGAATCACATGTGATCTAAATGGAATCTTGTTTTTCCAATTTTGGTGAAAATGATATTCAATATGGTGAAATATCTGTCAAAGACTAAGTACAATGCCATTATCCATGAGGTACTGGGGGACAGCAAAGGGAAGGTAGAAAGTCTTTGCTAGATAGGAGCAAGATTTGAAACCTGGAAGATTTCAAGAAATGCAAGTGTTTTGCAAAATAGAGTAGATTTGTTTGTAAAATTTAAAATTCTTTTCTTTCTTCTTTAATGCTTTTTAGTGAAAAGAGCAATAAATAAAAAACCTCTGCTGAACAATCTCCCAAGTGTGTTACAACGAGCGGGAGAAAGATTAAGAAAGAACAGAATCTAGATGGACTAACGTGTCTTCCCAGTATACCTACTAAATATAATAATCTTTGAAAAAATTCCTGATAATAGGTAGCATTTTATTTGTATATGTATATGTGTATATGCATACATGCACATGTGTGAGCAGATGTACAAGAAGGTGCACACATGTAAAATAGTGGTCAGTGGTCAATATCAAGTCTTCCTCCATCCCTTCCAGCTTTATATTTTTTAGGCAGACTCACCAAACCTAGGACATGGTTAAGATGCATGTTCAGAAAGCTCTAGGCATTATGCTGTTTCTGCCTATGCTTGGATTACTAGTGCGTGCCCCACTCAGCTTTTAAATGGGTTATGGGGGACAAAGTTTAGGTTCTCCCGCATGCACAAGCAAGAATCTTACCAAGTGAGTCATCTCTGTATCTCCCTGGCAAGTAGAATTCTTTTTGTTATTAAAAAAAAAATCAGAACTATTTGGCATTTGAATGTTGAAAGAAAATAATACAATATCATTTTGTTTTTGCTTTAATAACTGAAGTCTGAAAGTACACACGAAGAAGGTGAATCTAAAGCATACCAAAGAAACGGCACCTGTGAACAAAACCATTGCTAACTTCAGCAATGATTTGTTAGATTTGATTAAAACCTAAATGAAATGGTCCTCCTTAGAGCTTCAGAAGGACGAACTATGCAGGTCCAGGGGATGACTCATGCCTTGATGGAAACACTGGCACCATGCACCACGCACCCCGCGAGCAGCTACTTTCAATTACAATGATAAACGAGAATTTAAACTGCAATTCTTTAGCACTGTCCATTTTGTCTCTAATACCCTGCCTCTTCTGTTTTTTATTGTGATTGAAAATAGAGGCCACAATGGGATAAACAGCCATTTGGATTAGTGTCACACTCTGGACCGCGGGATAATGGAGGTTTGGCATTAGGGTGGGAAGGAGATGCCAGAAGGGCGGTGAGTGTTCCTGATATATCTCCAGAGTGGCCGTGAATGGTGATTAAAGCTGCATAACAAGTTCATCTAGCACTCATCTTCGCCCGGGTCGTAAATAAGGCGGCCAAATTGGGGAGTGATTTGCTAATGATAGACAGTGTCTTGAAAGAGCTGCTGGGAAATTTAGTACCACAGATCAGGGATGGGGCTTGCTCTCCAGCCAGTGAGTCACCAGATTTTATTCGACCCAGTTAATCCTGATGGCATTTTAAAGCAGAGAAGACAGCAACAGCACTTACTAAGTGACTCCTCAATCTTCTCAGTTGTTTATAAGCATCAACTCAAGTTGCCTCTCAGCTCCTACACCTGATTCAGCTTCCGCCACACAGTCACTTTTCCTCCTAAGCTAGATTTTTTTTCCTTCACCATGAAAACCTACCTGCATATGTTGATAGAATTAAAAATCTTACTACACCATCTTGAGAAGCAAGATGACTAAAATGAAGTTTCTTTGAGAAGCAGAAAAGAAAACGGTGTAGTGACTCATACAAGCGCCTTATCATCTCTGCCCAAATCTGCCTACCTGACACTCCAGATCTCACATCCCAAAACCCCACTCCCAGTAGTCTCCTAGAAATTCTTTGTCTCTCTCTTCCGTGTCTTGCTTGCTTCTTGATGCCTCTGGTGTGGACTCAAAGTGTAAATGAATTTAAGATTGCTTTGCTTCCTTCAGCATGACTCTCCTCCCGCTCCACTAGTCAGAAAATAAAGACCCACAACCCAGAGAGTGCAATAAACCCTCCTAACAGAAGGGTAGGGAATCTCACTGATTACA
>NC_022010.1:58435513-58442073 GCF_000317375.1 Microtus ochrogaster
AGAGAGAGAGAGAGAGAGAGAGAGAGAGAATTGGGATATTAATTCCTGAAACTTATAACCCACTCTTTCATTTATATCAGGAAATCAAATCTTTGGGCCCTACGCCAAATAAAATAAGGGCATTTGACAAAGATCTGAAGGACCCACATGAAATGATTCAGCTAATCTCTATCAAATAAAATGCATTCCCACAGCTGCCCAACCACTAACCACTATCATTGCTGTGATCCTCTGAACTCTATTCTCAGCTTCTTAGCTTTAAAATAACTTGTACTCTCACTTCAGGAAAATTCATGAATGTAAAAATAATGTATCATGTGTCCCCTTTTTTTCATGTCATCCTCCCCCTTCTCTCTAGGACACTGAAGTAATAGACAAGTAGAAATTTCACTGTAATAACTGGCCTATGGGAATCAAAGATGATTGCTCCAGTACCACATTTTACAGTGAGAAGAAAAATTGTGTGTATATTAATATATTAATATATCATTAATATCTATTTAATATCTACAAAGAAAAAATATTTTAATCACCTGATTGATTATACTACTGGACTAAATTTACAGAATATCTACCTCTTAATGCTAACAAATTAAGATGGATGAACGTGTTATGCATAACAGGAACTGAAACATTAAGTCAAATAGAAAATAAACAGGAGAGTATAGGCTGTGGGGGTATTCAGCCATAGGCTGTGAAAATCTATAGAAGCAATGGATAATGACTTTTAAAATGGTAACCAAGAGAAAAATTTTGCTGTTGTAATTATTCAGCAAACATAAACAAAACTATATGGTCACTTTCAAATTTACTGTCCTGAATGGAATTTATTGACTTTCTTATCTAACTTATTTAATGGACTTACATTTCTAATGAATTTGGCTTATTCTCAAGATAGGGGTCAAAAACACTTTTCACATTCCAAATGAGTGTCAAAGGAAGAATTCTGAAGCCTTGGGGTATATGTTTAGCATCTAATTTTCCAAGGTGAATACTTTGTTTAGAACAACACTCACTTGGATGTAAAATTTTTGGAGAGAGAATAATCTGAGTTTATCGTTAGTCATATGATTAGGAAGTTAAGTGAGTCTTAGACACAAGGAATGCCTTACTTCAATGAGAACATGTTTTATATGCAGTCCTGAGGCACTGAAGTAAGATACCATCAACACAGGGAAGGAACCCTGTTCACAGCTCAACTTGCTTTGGGCACTAAATCAATGTTGTTATATGTTTGGCCAAACAAGATGCAACTCTTCTTTACATTTGACAGAAAAGAGAACATCAGCCACTGTTTTATTTGCAGGACTGGAACATGGGATGTACTCACTCATATTTGGTTTCTAGCCATAATTAAAGGACAGTGAGCTTATAATTCGCAATCCTAGAGAAGCTAAATAAGAAGGTGAATCCAAAGACAAACATATAGGCATCCTCCTGAATATTAACCTTCATCAGGCGATGAAAGGAGACAGAGACAGAGACCCAAATTGGAGCACCGGACAGAAATCTCAAGGTCCAAATCAGGAGCAGAAGGAGGGGGAGCACGAGCAAGGAACTCAGGACCGCGAGGGGTACACCCACACTCTGAGACAATGGGGATGTTCTTTCGGGAATTCACCAAGGCCAGCTGGCCTGAGTCTGAAAAAGCATGGGATAAGACCTGCTGAACATAGCGGACAATGAGGACTACTGAGAACTCAAGAACAATGGCAATGGGTTTTTGATCCTACTCACGTGCTGGCTTTGGGGGGGCATGGGCAGTTTGGATACTCAACTTACTAAACCTGAACTAGAGATTTAATGAAACTTAATCACTAACTCTTTCCTAAGATTGTATCACCCGAAATCAGAGTAAGAATTTTGCTTACTCTGATTACATGTTGAAGAAAAATATGGTAAATAAACTAGTTTGAGTAAAAACTTGTGCCATAGTCCCCTGACTTTCATATCATCATTCCCTTTTTCTCTGGAATGCTGAATTTAGGCAGGGATAAATTATGTTGTAATAGCTGGCCCATAATCAAAGAATATTGTTTCACCACCGAATCTTATAGCAATAAGCAAATTCTGGTTTTGATTATTTTTACAAAGTTATTTGTATTTTAAGTAAACAGTTCTAGAACATTTACATTTTTTTAAAAAAGTTGTTGGCAGTCCCAAATCTTCCCACTCCTTCACCCACAAATATTGCATGTCGCTCTATATACTTACATAATGGTTTATAATAGCATACAAAAACTATTTAAGAAATATTCTTATGCATTTGCATATATTATATGGAGCATATATAGTTTTCCTTTATATACTTAAGTAGAAGGCCCTGATTGATTGATGTCTTGTACCAGAATCTAAGTGATGCTAGCTCTCCAGAAAATCCACATGACTTAAGGAAGGTACCTCTGACAATATGGGTTACATAGAGAATGCTGAGGTGTATCTATTATGCAGATCTTATAATAAAAACTTTGCTTTTTAGTCCTTCTTATAGTCCAGTTTTCAAAGATACCTTATGTCTCCCTGTGGACAAAGCTGCTTTCCTGATTTGTGCCACCCTCTGTCCAGTCAACATCTCAGCTTCCTCAATCTTGAGTTCAGCAATCATCCATTTGCTTTCTTGTCCTGTCTTATAGTGTTTGCCTTACCATCAGGAATTTTTATGTTTTTAAAATTGCTTAATTATCATGTTACTATGTTACTATAGTTTTAAGAAAAAGCATGAATTAAAAGATGTGCGTAAAAACTTAATGATAAATATTTTTTGTTTTTGTTTTGTTTTTTGTTTTTTTCGAGACAGGGTTTCTCTGTGGTTTTGGAGCCTGTCCTAGAACTAGCTCTTGTAGACCAGGCTGGCCTCGAACTCACAAGATCCTCCTGCCTCTGCCTCCCAAGTGCTGGGATTAAAGGCGTGTGCCACCACCGCCCGGCCTTAATGATAAATAAAACCAAGGTAATTAAAGTGTGGGGCACTTGTATACTACTTAACCGAAAATGTAAACTATCAATTTTTCCCTTCGTGCTAAAATATATAGAATTTATTTGCATGTATTTCATGTTTCTTATTTTTTCATGCAATTTAGAATTGACTCTATCTTTATACATGATAAAAAAAAAGCCAATGATCAACATTTTTAGCTCATTGGCAATTATTTTTATAATTAAAATTCAGTCTAAAATTAGTACCCAGGGTCTGTAAGAACTCTTTTCCTACTTGGAGATTTTCTGTTGTTTTTTTTTTTTCATTACTTTTTCTTTTTGCTTTGAGACTAATGCTATATGGTTGAGCCACTGAATGTTGACCTCTGAATTGCTTGGCCCTGCTCGACTAACATTTATCAAAATGAATAGTCAAGTCACTTATGCAGCAATCATGAAAACATTAAAAGTGTCAGGAACAAAATGCTGCAGGGAAGAGTCTGCTGGGTGACTTCTCAGATGCACAGCAGCTCTCTGTCCACACTGTTCAGTCTTGTTCAGCAAAGCACATGCAATATAGTTCCCAATGTACTCCTTCCATCCATTTCTGCTCTCAGCATTAATAGTGAATCATACTTAAGTTTCAAGGCAGAGGCAAACATTACTTACTCTGTCTGATTCCTTTTTTTGTCCCTTTGTTTCTCTGGGACAAGTGCACAGCTCATTATCTGGGCTCCTTTTGTACTGTGTAAAGACGCAATACAAAATTCAAGGAATTGCACAAATTTATTAACTCTACTTTCACTAACCTCAGAGCCCCTCAGAGACATGATTCAAGTTCCTATATTCCTTTAAAATATATGTGTATCCAAGTAGCATATGTATGTACATGTGTTATACGTGCACATAAACATGTGTGTGTGTATCTAAAGACCAAAGCTTAATATTCTTAATCTTCCTCTATTGTTCACCATCTTTTCATTTGAGACAGGTTTCTCACTAGACCTGGAGCTCACCAGTGGGCTAACTGGCTACCTGAATTGTCCATCATGCTCCCAGGATAAATCCACCTATTTCTTACCTGTACCACAGTTCAAGATTTACAGTCACACTTATTTTTTCATATGGGTTACAGAGAGTCAAAGCCAGATCCTCTGGCAGCAGGTACCTCAGTCACTGAGCCTCAGCCCTGGAATGGTTTCTTGTGGTTATCACTAGTCACTAGTACACCAACTAGACATCAAAAGATTGGCAAAAAGAGTTGAGCTTAATTACGGCAAAATAACTATGTATTCTTCTCTGAGAAAGATCAGGATTCAATAATAAGGAATGGGGAGAACATTTACTCAAAGTTCATAATGAAAAAGACTTTAAAGTCTCCTTGTTAACTATACTTAAACAAAGCGCTATCCACATTTGACAGATGAAAATATGAAACCAAATGTCTTGTTAAATTCAAAGTAGGTGGATGTTAGAACAGGACTAGCTCAACCTAGAGCTCTGGTTTTGTTCGGTTTTTTTTACTCTGAATGTATCAAAAAATATAACATAACGGGAACAGTTTTTCATATGCATTCTGGCATATCTCAAAGTATAATTGACTATAGTCTTCAAGTAAAAGTTAAGAATAGAGAAATGTCCAAATGTTTGCTTTTTGACTTATTTTTACGTTGCTCATTTCTGAGCCACTACATCTGCCACAGTTAGCTCAGCCTGCTGGGAACTTACATAATCCCAGACTGCGAGTACATTAGCTATAGTTCTTAGTGCCTGAAGACGATATTCCCCAACTGTTCTTCCTTCAGGGAAAGAAGAACATACAACCAATCCCTTGACCTGCATCTTCAGCTGCATACTGTGAACCTGCAATTTACATATTTTCAAACGTGTGCCTGCTGGGGCTTAAGATTGTTCATCTTAATAGGAAAAAAGACATATTCATAATTTAATAAATGTTATAGAATAAAATGTCTTATATTGTCTTCTCTGAATACCTACATATTGACTCAAATAGATGTAAGTCTATGTATATAGACTCATCTGCATTCTTGGAAAGTTAAGCTCAATTTTTAAATTTGCAAAATTTAAATAAGCAATTTTTTTACATTGACTCCTCCTCTCTTTTTTGGGAAATTACTAACCATTAAACACTGTGATTGATCTATATTTTGTTTATTTGTTCATATTTGAGCCATTTGGGTTCTTCTAGGACTCACTGGTGAAATTCCAGACAGGTTCTTATGTATGGTGGTTTGAATAAGAATGGCTCCCACAAGCTCAAAGGTTCAAATACTTGGTCACTAGAAAGAGGCACTACTTGAAAAAGAATTAGGAGGTGTGGCCTTGTTGGAGTAGGTGTGGCCCTGTTGGAGGAAGTGTGTCACTGGGGGTTGCGCTTTGAAGTTTCCAAAGCCCAAGACAGACCCAATGGATAGAAAAATCCACTCCTGCTGCCTATGGATTGAGATGTAAAATTATCAGCTACTTCTCCACACCATGTTTGCCTGCATCCCGCCACTTTTCCTGTCATGGCGGCAATAGACTAAACCTCAGAAACTGTAAGGAAGCTAGTAAACAGCACTGATCTGTGGCTTTTGCATAGATTCAGCCTCCTGGACCCTGCCCTGCTTGAATTCCTGTCCTGGCTTCCTTTGATAATGAACTATAATGTAGAAGAGTAAGCTAAATAAACCCTTTCTTCCCCAGGTTGCTTTGGTCATGGTATTTCACTACATTAATATTAAGTCTAAGACATTATGTGATAGGTAACGTGTCATCTGCCCACGACGGTTAGAGGCATAGCTGAACATAAATCCCTAATATCCACCATTCCTAGGCCTGTTGAGAGTTTCTTACTTCCATCACCTACAACTCTGTAGAGAGGGCATTTATTAACTTACCAGTGAATGTTTAATCCAGTGGATTGATAGGTGTCCAAGAATAAAGTCTTTAGAACAACCTGAACAATTGGCAAAGAAGAATTGATGGGTAAGTTGAGACAGTGACCTATACCCTGTAAAGATGTCTCTGAAAGCACTAAGTTCTCAGGGCTGGAGAGATGATTCAGCATATAAGAGGATTAGCTGCTCTTTAATTCCCAGAACAAGTCACAGCAGCCTGTAACTCTGGTTCCAAGGAATCAGTTGCCATCTTTGGAACTCTGTGGCACATAAGTGGTACAAAGGCATACATGTAGGTAAAACACTGAAATACATAAAATATAGTAACAATTATAGCACTGAGTTTTGCTTTGCTATTTTATACATTTTCTTATTAGAACATCATTTTACGACTCTCATATTCCACAAGAAGCAGTTTCTTCTCATTTCCAGGGTACTTAGATGTTCCTCCTACAGATAACCTGTGACAGCATATATTTTCCACAAACAGCAGCATAAGTATTGGCAATAAAATTTTCTGCTCTGTCTGGGTTGAATATGAAATGGAGCCTTTTCTACCCTAATTCTGAGAGCATCTTTGCAGTTGGAGTTTCTTCTTCTTTTCCCCAGGGTTACTAGTTAACCACATCACAACCCTCTTCCATCACATTTCCATTAGACACTTATTGCCTTTCTGTTGTGACAGGCTACAACACACGCATGCACATGCCTGTACACACACACACACACACACACACACACACA
>NC_022010.1:58443024-58447165 GCF_000317375.1 Microtus ochrogaster
AAAAAAAAAAACAAAAACACATCCATGTCATATAGTCTCATGTTCTAAGTTTTTAAAGATTAGGGTGTAGATATGGTGGGAGTGTTGTGCTTGTGCTTACACAATAAATCAACGGAAAGTTGCTGTGAATGCTACCTACTACAGTGAGGCATAAATTGTGTTTGTTGCTATATATAGTATCTTTATATTGTTTTATTTATTGTAGAAACAAAATCTTTTTGTTTCTAAAAATGCATAGGAATGCACATATATACTTGTGAGTTCACATGACTATTAACTACAATCAATAAGAAAGGGGCATATCAAGTATTTGATATACTAAGCAATGTGTTAATAGTTATAGCCTGCCCCTCAGAATTAAGATTGATCTTGATTTAAATTTTTTCTTTTTTTACAAAAAAGTTAATATCTTATTATTTATTTATTCATTTTTAAAAAGAAAACAAACTATCTTTCTTCATTATATATACCAATCCAAGTTCCCACTCCCATCCCCCTCCCATTCCTTCCACTTATCTCCCATCCCACTCCTCATCCACTCCACAGAAAGGGTAAGGCACAGTACATTGGGAAAAGTCCAAGTCCCTCCCTACTATATCTAGGCTGAGCAAGGTGTCCATCCAAAGAGTAAGTTCCAAAAAAGCCAGTACAAGCAGTAGGGATAAATCCTAGTGCCACTAGCTGTGGCCCCTCAGTCTGGCCCAGCCATGCAACTGTCAGCCACATTCAGAAGGACTAGTTTGGTCCTATGCTTGTTCCGTTCCAATCTGGATGGAGGTGGTGAGCTCCCATTAGCTCAGGTAGACTGTTTCAGTGGGTGTACCCATCATGGTTTTGACCTCTTTGCTTAAATTCTCATTTTTCCCACTCTTCATCTGGAGTTTGGGAGCTCAGTCCAGTGCTCCTATGTGGGTCTCTGCCTCTGTTTCCATCAGTTGCTAGATGAAAGTTCTATGGTGATATATAAGATATTCATCAGTATGACTACAGGACAAGGCCAGTTTGGGCCCCCTCTTCTGTATTGCTTAGGGTCTTAGCTGTGGTCATCCTTGTGAATTCCTAAGAATTTCTCTAGAGCCAAGTATCTTGCTAACCCCATAATGGCTCCCTCAATCAAGATATTTCTTTCCTTGCTCTCATCTCTGTCCTTCCTCTATCTCGACTATCCCATTTCCTCAAGTTCTCCTTAATCTTCCTCTTCTCCCCTCTTCTTCCCTTTCCAACCTCCCTGCTCCTCCATACCCCATGCTCCCAATTATTTTTAAATGTTCCTCAAATTACACTAAAATATCAAGAAATTAAAATGTCTGGCACTCGTCATAGAACAAGGTAACAGTGATTAGAATCATTTCAACAAGCATTTGATAGATGGAAAATACATTTAAGAATGAAAGCAGTGTAGCAAAAGAAGGAAGCTAAAGTCTCCATCAGTTGCTAAGGAAAGGAAGCTATTTATTTTTCCAACAACAACCCTAGAAGTCAGACTTTGAAATCAGCCAACAAACTACAAAGAAACTAAAACTATCTAAGGTTTCCAGAGACAATGTGACAAGGAACGCTGAGTAGATTGAACACAAAGGACATGTCTGTGAAAACATGGTGTGACACTTTAATAATAGGTACATGTTACTATAAACAGAATGTACAGTTACACCAGTGACCATGTACACATGAACCTTCAGTGAAAACTATATGTTGTCAGGGTTTCTGTCCTGCCCAGTTCCCACAATTGTTAAGTCCCAAAGAAATCACTCAGAGGTCTACATTAGTTATAAACTGATTGGCCCATTAGTTCAGGTTTCTTATTAACTCTTATAACTTATATTAGCCCATTATTCTTGCCTATGTTAGCCACATGGCTTGGTACCATATTTGGCAAGGCAGTCACATCTTGTTTCTTCTGTGGCTGGGTCAGGACTGCGGACTAGGACTTCCTTCTTCCCAGAATTCTCCTGTTCTCATCGACCCGCCTCTACTTCCTGTCTGGTTGTCCTGCCTTTACTTCCTGCCTAGCTACTGGTCAATCAGCATCTATTTCAAATATAATTGACAGGATACAGACCATTGTCCCACACCAACTATATATAACTATATATTGCCATAGGTTCATTGATTACAAGAACTCCACCATGATTTTGGTAATGTTTATAGTTTGCCTTTATAGGACCAAGAGTGCATGAGACATCACAGTATATTCTACTCAGTTTTATTCTGAACCTAAAACTTCTTTAAAAAATAAAAATATAATGCCTCTTGAAATGGAAACTATCTTGGAGTTTAAATGAACCCCTAAAAATTAAAAGAAAATGTCATAGATTAAATGAATCAAAATGAAGGACAACATTGATATTTCAAAAATGTGGGAAGCAAAATAATCAATCAACAGATAAAAAATGGAAAAGACACGTAAAAAAACTAAGGAAGTATGTCCAGATTTCTATCAGCTGGAGTTCCGGTGAAATCAGATATAGAAATTTTTGAAGCAATGCTTTTATATTTCCCTGAACTAAAGAAAACAAATTTTCAGAAAATTTCCCCAGGAGTGCACAAAATCGTAACTGAAAGAAATCCAGAATAAGGTATGTCACACATTTCTCCAAGTTTCAAGAGAAGGTTCCTGACCCTAAAACACACACAGAAACCTTGGCAAACAGGGGATCACATGACATCAGCAACACTGATATTGAAAGACAATGAAGTCAAGCCTATTGTTTTATACAAACTTATGACCACTCTAGAATTCCACGCCACCATTATTGGTCCTATTTGCACCCAGTTGGGTAAGCCAAGAAGAATACTTTTTTTCATAAAATATATTTTTTTCATATTCTTGCCCCTCCACCCAGAACCACCCAGATCCTTCCTACTACCCTGCCCACCCAATTTCATGTTGGTTCTATCTCTTTAAGATGAAAGGAAGGAAGAAAAAAAAGAAGGAAAGAAAAACGATAAGACAAAATAAAGCCAAAAGAAATAGAAAACATACACACACACACACAAAATCCATGGAGTCTGTTTTGTGCTGGTTAGCTATGTCCTATATACCCAGTGTCATTCCGTTGGAAAAAACTGATTATCTCTTTCACAGCAGGTATCCACTGCAAAGAAACATGTCTTCCAGACACAGCAGGGCTGATACACGTGTGAATTCACAGAAACTGTAACAGAAGACATAAATGCACAAGACCTGTACAAGTTCAATCCAGGCAAAACTCCAGCAAGAGAAAAAGCAGACACAAAGACAAACCCCTTGCCAAGAAGAATGATTTTTGTAAATGACTGAATGGTTCACTAAGCCATTGGGATGCTGTTCTTAAAGCTGAATATCAAAGTTCAGTACCTTGGCCCAGAGCCATGCTGCAGAACCACTGTGATGGTTAACCTGAATTACCAACTCAGTAGTACACATAAGCCGAAGTGTCAGCTGAGTAAAATGAGTGGAGAGACAAACCTCTGCAAATATTTGAGGAGGACCCTAAACATCAATGGAGCCATTGAAAGGGCTGGGGACTTGAACTGAATAAGAGGGACATGCAGAGCACTGGTGTCCATTGCTTCCTTAATGCAGATCCAAAGTGACCAGCTCCCTCCTGCTCACAATGCCACAACTTTCCACCCTCATGAAGCACATGACCTCAAACTGTGAGTGAAAACAAACCTTTCTTTCATAAGGTGGTTTTGTTGCAACAATGAGGAAAATCGCTGTGACAACCACCATGCATAAAATCCTTTCCCTTTTGACCCTCGTCACCACATACTGGGATGCCCCCACTGTCAGTAAAACTGCAAAGTCTTGACCCCTCCCCCAAAAAGGTGTCCCTTAACTCTTTCATTTATGCGTCAGCTAGACTGAAGTACCATTTTGTCTTCTAGTTGTAAAGCAGGTTAAAGGAAAACTCCTGCATTGCATTAAAGAATGAGACTTGACAAGGTAGGAGCAAAAAAGAATGCAGGCCACATGTGTGGGAGATATTCAACACTTATTCTGCTCAAATGATGGGCAATAATGGGCATCGAATATTCCAGTCAAAGAATCAATCAAATGTGGAAGTAAAATAAAGATGTTTTCAGGCATGCAGAAACAGAGAAACAGAGAGAGAGAGAGAGAGAGAGAGAGAGAGAGAGAGAGAGAGAGAGAGAG
>NC_022010.1:58447265-58456559 GCF_000317375.1 Microtus ochrogaster
GAGGGAGGGAGGGAGAGAGAGAGAGAGAGAGAGAGAGAATGACACCCTAGAAAAGAGGTAAAATACCAAATATTAAGAATTTCCAGTATGACCTTTGTAACACAGCCCAGAAGACCGATGGAGGCTTTGGGTATGATTCCGGTACAGATTATGTTTTAACAATTGAAAAAATGTAAAGCTTACTGGAAATGTTAGAAAGATGATAATAAGATGATATGTATAAAATAATGAAAATGATATAATAATAAATAAATTTTGACTGGGCAGTGTTGGCACATGCCTTTAATCCCAGCACTCGGGAGGCAGAGGCAGGCAGATCCAAATAAGGTTCAAGGCCAGCCTGGTCCACATAAGGCTAGTTCCAGGACAGGCCTCATAGCTACAGAGAAACCCTGTCTCAAAAAAAATTGAGGAATAAAATCAATATTCCATCAGTGGTGTGGTCTGGAAGTAAAACTGTAGGCTAGAAGCTGGTTGTGCTACTTGGGAATACTTTAGAACCTCTAGGGTGGTTCTTTGCTGGACAAACTGGGTAGCTGGAGACTAGAACTTGGGAATGAGGACAAGTGGGGTAAGAATTGTATTTTATTCAACAGAAACCTTTTAGTTTAACTTAGATTTTTATTAGTTTCATGCATTACTTTGATAAATGTAATATTGGATTGAAGAAAGGTGCCTTGGCAAATGGTGGTACAGTATATGGATTCTCAAGTTACATCTGCCAATAAAAATCTTTGCAAAGGAAAATTAAAACCCAGCCTGAAGTTTCAGAAGAAAGAAAGTAAATGGTGGTGAGTGGGTGGGGTAAATAACAGGATATATCCATCAAGTAAGAGAAATATGTGACACTCTTTATTATAACACTACAAGGACTGTAAACAGAATTCTAAACTTACAAAACTTTGATGTGATTTCTGACAAAGAAAATAGAAAGCAATTGTGCTATTCTTTCTTCCTTCCTTTCTTCCTTTCTTTCTTTCTTTCTTCCTTTATTTCTTCCTTCCTTTCTTTCTTCCTTTCTTTCTTTTACTTCCTTTCCTTCTTTTTCTTCCTTTCTTCTTTCCTTCCTTCCTTCTTTCCTTCCTTCCTTCCTTCCTTCCTTCCTTCCTTCCTTCCTTTCTTTAAACACGTCTCTCTATGTATATAGCCCTGGCTATACTGGAACTCACTATGTAGACCAAACTGTCATAGAACTCATAGAAATCCACCTGCCTTGCTGGAATTAAAGGTATATACTACCACACCCAATGAATTATTATTTTTTAAAACATCATGGGCAATAGATTTAAAAAATAAAAATTCAAAACAAACAAAAAACATGTCTGATAGGTGGAAATAGCCTGTAGAAAGTAATATTTTTTTTGGTGGCTTTGGTTTTTTGAGACAAGGTTTCTCTGTGTAGCTTTGAAGTCTCTGTAGACCAGGCTGGAAATCACCAAGATCCACCTGCCTTGACCTCCTTAGTGCTGGTATTAAAGGAGTGGGCCACCACCTGAGCTGAAAGTAATATTTCTGGGAGTAAAAGTAAATCTTGAAGTTTTTTGGAGATTCAGAATATATTTTTCCTGTGAACCGATGGCAAGAAAGTGATAGTTGCTGCTTATGCTGTGAGTAAAAGGGTGTATCTGCTAATCATTGAATGGTAAAATGCATATAAAGAGTGTGTTTGCTGCTAAATGGTAGTGTGCATATAAAGAGCTGTGTCTCCTGCCCTACGCAGGGTGTATGTAAAATGGTGTGTCTCCTGACCTATGCTAAGTTGTGCATAAAGGCTGTGTATGAGAAGTGTAGCACATAACATTCACCCAGATCACATATGAGGAAAGGACAGGTAGCATATCAATTCTATAGCATCCTCACAATTGCTTCCCAAGGAATCTATATTATTTTCTTTTTATACAGATCACTTCTTTGTCAAAGGTCTTTGCACCCAAGTAGATAAAATGGCAAAGTTTGTTCTGAGGCAGAAGGAGAAGGATATGCTTTAGATAATTTTTCTCTGTGTAATATTTTTAGGTGAGCGTAGCAAGTTGAGGACAGTATAATGTTGCACTTGACAATCTAAGATGCCATCACATCCCTAAACAGATTGAATGGGGGACCTAGGAGGTGTGAAAATGGTGATAATTTAGAGTAATTTTTAAATATGTCCATATTTCATGTGGGTGGGTTGCTGTTGTTTTTGTGCTATCTTGTGGGAGGACTTCTGTCCCAATTCTGTTTTAAGAAACTCAAGGCCCCAATCATTCACTATGTCATTATCATCTTGATTCTGTTGAGAGCCTTATACATTCAGCTACAAACATATCAATATGTTTGAAATCAATAAATTTAAAAACCACTATGTAGAAGAAGAAACTGTAAAGTTAGAATTGAACCTAATACATCAACAGTTGATAATACACTGAGAAAATCTAAATGTCTGAATTTGCTACATATTTCTGTTGAATATGGTATAAAGAAGGGAATTAGAAATTATTTGAGTTGTTTCTTGGAGGTGATTTATCTTCCCACTCCATCTATTCATTTTCACAGTTATGTTCTCAAGAACTTTGTACAAAACCTACAATATCAACTTTTGTTGATACTGTATTTCTTAGATGCAAAAGTGCATCTAAGAAATCATCAGGGAATAAAATTCAGAAACCCAAGTGTAGGGAATTGAAAATTAAATAAACTAGAAAATGCATATTTCTAAAGTTGTTCAAATTAAATAATTTTCTATAGCAGCCAGTACATTTTGACAGTTTTCTGTGTCTCAGAAGCTACCATCTCATCGCTTATCAAAACTGCGCCATTAGCCATTATAATTTTCAAAACCAGAGTATCCTCCCCCTCCTCAGTTTTTACTGGCTTCTCAGGAGTCACCAGCAAGTAAGTGTTCAGCAAACTCTTTTCATTCTTTGAAGGTATGCAGAGTACCAGTTCAGTTCTAAACAGTATGGCCACAAGTGGAAGCAAAGAGGAAATGTAGAACAGGCTGAGGTCGAATAGAAACATAATAACTGATACAAGCCCATAAATACATACAGACTTGCAAATGAAAACACAGTGTTGTTCAGGATGCTGGGAGAGAATATAACAGAACATTGATCTGTTTGAGCTTGCCCTAGTCTTCAAGGGCATACTTCATCTAGCAGGAGTCCCAAGATCATTTAGATCTCTTAGCTGCTGTCCCAAAGCATCTTTATCATACAGATTCAAATTTCCTTGTTACCAATGTTTGTTTTGCTCTTCAATGATGTAAAGATCATTTCTACTTGACAATGAAGACAAAAGAAAGCAAAACTGGAGTGTTTCTGCCTCTCAGTGTCACTTATCAATATTACAGTGGGGGTCCCTTATTCATGCATTGTTCCCTCATTGATCTGTTGCTTCAAATACCAATTTTCAACATTTGTGTCTGGTAATTTTTGAAGGATTGCTATAGTCTCAGATCAGCTGAGTTGAAGCTTTTTGAAAATATTCTTTTGTTGTTGGTTTGTCTCTCTATGTAGTCCTGCCTGTCCTGGAATTTACTATGGAGATCAGGCTGGCCTCAATCTCATGGAGATATGCTGGCCTTTGCCTCCCAAGTATTGGTATTAAAGATGTTTTCCATCATTCCTGGCCTTGACAGCATTAAAAACAAACACTTTAGCTTAGTAGAAAGATAGTTTTGATTCATATTTGAAACCTTAATCAGACATTAATTTCTTTTAACATAGAGATTGTCCTGCTCAGTTTCCTTATTTTAAAAATAAGAATAGCAATTACTAGGAAGTAAAGATTAAAGTAGATGATGGAAGGGAATTGTCCACACTATGCCTGCCAAACACAGAGGCCTATTTAATAATTCTTGACTGTTGAGGTTTTTTTGGTTTTTTGATTTTTTTTGACAGGCTTTCCTAGGGATATACACTGATTCTTCTTTCTCACACTCACAGTCTCATCACAAGGTACATAGCAATAGAGCAAACAAGCAGACTGCACACTAATAACACTTGGGAAAACTTAAAAGGAAATTAACATACTTGGCAATATATATGTCTATTGGGAGAGAATACCTCTTATCCTGTAAATATTAAATGGAACATCATCTTCTATTAAAGATGGTTTGCTGAAAATTATCATCTTGATGCTTCCACTGAAATGGATGCAAGCACCACAGGTTCACATGTCTGCACTTGCGCCATGTCCTTATACACATAAGGATGCTATTCTACTGTAAGATTATCTCTTTAAGCGTAAGTTACTTCAAGTGGAGCTTTTATGCCAGGTACTATGTACTTAAGTTTGAAATATTTGCTCTAACAGTCTTCCAAGAACCCTGGTCAATGTCTATAGGCAAAACTCATCTATGTACTTGCTTTGTGTATCTTTGTACCTCACACGGAAGTTTTCGTTGTCCTCTAAATTTTGTCAGTTCAGCAGGGGGATTTTTTTCTTTTTTCATGCCTTTTCCCACTCTGTAAATCAAACTCACAAAGATCCAGCTATCTCTGCCTCCCAAGTGCTGGAATTAAAGGTGTGCAATACAAGCACCTGACTAAAACAGAAATCATTTTTAAAGGAAAACATTTTACATTCTCACAAAATATAATCAGAATTCTTACCTCTCATGAATTGAGTGTCATAAATATACCTTGTGCACTGTGAAAGAGTAGGGTGGTTTTCTTTCTCTTAGACTGCAATAACTTTTTATATATTAAGAACCTTAGCCATCCAGCAAACCTTTATCAAATATCTGCCATGCAGCAAGGACTGTGGACTGCTGTTCTACAAACATAAAAATGATTACACCCTTCTCTCCAGGATCACACATTCTACCATTTCTCCTATAGAGGGTAAAACAATGCTGATTTTATTATCTAGTGCCCTACTATGAATAAATGGTTTTTGTGTCACTGAGCTAAGAAAAACATAGGCTGTATATCCCTACTGTGTAATGCTTGAGACCAGATAATTTTCAAATATCAGATTTGGTTTTGGATTTTAAAATATTTGCATGTTTTTGATGAGAGCTCTTGGGAAAGAATGCAAATTTCAGCAAGGCATTCTTTTATGTTCCAAGTAGACATGGTCTCATGACCTTGAGTTACTTTTCTATATAATATTTTTAGTGTTCCTGCATGTTAACTCTAATTTATGATGTCATGTCAGTGTTCAAAAAGCTTCAGGTTTTGGAACCTTTTGTATTTAAGCTTTTCCAATCAAGGATACAAAACCTATATTATGCTGACTTAACTTCTTACATTAGACTTAAAACTCTTACATGTGATTTTAAGTTATTTCTAAAGAAAGAATATTTTATAGTTTAAGATTAATTTCTAAAAGTATATTTAACCCTCTAATCCCATACTAATTCATACTGGGATTTAAAAAAGATGTTTTCTCACTTGTGGGATGGCAGTGATCATAGCTTCAACAGTAATTTGCACTATTAAATATACCAATGCTGCAGTCATTAGAATCAATACCACTGATACCAAAGAAACACTTGGGTCTGGAGCAATAGTCAATTCATACACACAGTCATATACATATTTAATATATTCACTGTGTGGTGCCAGACAATTGTCTATATTCTGTGAAATATGTTTTAAATAAAGGCTGATTGGCCAGTAGTTAGGCAGAAAGTATAGGCAGGAAAACCAGACAGGAAGTAGAGGTGGGGCAATGAGAACAGGAGACTTCTGGGAAGGAGGAAGCCCATTCCTCCCCAGTCCTGACCCAACCACACAAGAAGCAAGATGTGACCTGCCCTGCTGAAAAAGGTACTGAACCATGTAGCTAGCACAGATAAGAATAATGGGCTAATGTAAGTTATAAGAGTTGATAAGGCGCCTGGGCTAATGGGCCAATCAGTTTATCATTAATGTAGACCCTGTGTGATTTCTTTGGAGCTAAACATCTGTGGGACCTGGTGGGAGGACAGAAACCAGGCAGGACAGAAAACCCGACAACAAAAGCAGACTCTCGTGTTACAACTGTGCCCACACCAGTAATAGTTTACTAGAAAACACCCAGTACATGTTAGATGAGAATAACAATAAATGACTCAGTGAATAAATCAACCAATCAGTTTAACAGAACTCTATTGAACATCTTCATGTACTAGGTACTGGGCTAGGTGTTATAGACATACACTCCTAGGCCTAGTAGAGCAATTACCTAGCATACCATGTGGGAAACCCAGTTCAATCCCAAGCACTCTAATAAAAAAAATAAATAAAATGAACTATCTTACACACACACACACACACACACACACACACACACCACAAGCCAAGTGAGTTTTATAAAAGAGAAAGGTGTATAGGAATAAATAAAATCTAATATGAACTCCAGTAGCAATATTAAAACTAAGCAGGGCTCCTGTACATGTGGTGTTTTCCCCAGTGACTACTGGTGCTAGACATACATATATCAACCTCTATTGAACATAGCAAGGATCCCCAGAAATGTATATGGAAACAGATGTCTTTACAAAGCGAATTCTATCTTCAGTAAGGTTTTTTTAAAGTCATTGTGTAGCAAACACCCATGAAAAGTAAGAAGTCATATCTAATCACTTCCACAACTTATCCTTGTGGTTTACTTAGAGTAAGATAAATCTTCAATGTTATTAAATAATAATGTACCAAACAGTTAGAGCCAGGAATTCAAGGAAAGGTTGTAATGAGTTTCAGTAAAGCTTGAAAGAATTTGGCTCCCTTCTCAGGAGATAGTTTCTCCTATTTTAAAAGAATGAGCACTCTGGAATAATGCAGCAAGATCAGCCTGAATATAAATATTACTTCATAAAATTATGATAATTTTTGACAAGATAAAGAATCCAGTTTAATTTTATTAGCTTCTTTCTGTTTTGGTAAAAACAGTATTTAGTATAATGGTATAGGAAATTATTTCAACTCCCCGGCAGCTTCCCTGGCAAGCCTATAAGGGATTTTACTATAACTTATTTAGTTTATTTCTTGACTTCACTGTGGCCACATGATAACTAAAGTCAAGACATCCGAACGCCACAGGGAGCAGTAGCTCTGCTGCCTCTAAGAAATGACTGTACCATTCCCTGAGTCCAAAAAGGTCAATGAGGCAAGAGACAGCAAATAGCACCTGATAAGGATGAACTTCACACCTAAAAGCAATGCTGTTGGTCTAAAGGCTTCTTCTTGTGTTCCATGGGACACAATTGCTCATATGCCTTGGCCCTGAAATACAACAAGCTTACCTCAGTGTTCAGTGACCTCTGGACAACAACCTATTTTTGACATGTTAAATATACTCATAAAGGCTAGAGCCTTTATTAACTCATTGTTAAGAGTGCAGTTCTTGCAGAGGACTGGAATTCAGTTCCTAGCACTTAGATCACTGGTTCATAACTGCCTGTAACTCAAGATTCAGTAGACATGACTAGATCTAGCTGCCTTAGGCATCTGTACTCATGTGTGCTTACACACACACACACACACACACACACACACACACACCATCCACATTCATTTTTAATCTTTGAGAATAAAAGAGACTCATTATTTGTACTGTGAAAATGAAGCAAAAAGGCAGAAGAAAACCTTAAGCCAATTGAGCATCTTGACTTTATACTCCTTTATATGGTATAGTAGTGTATCTCTCACTGGATCCTTAATCTTATGGGTCTGTACATATGACAACATTGTAGCAGTACAGGGACCAAGGATATTATTACTTGAACCATTTGGTTTATATTGTAACATGGCCACAAAAGATCTATGCAACAGGCACATCTAACCACTAGTATTTTTCTCATCTCTAAAAAGGAATAAGAAAAACATGCATCACAAAACTAAGAGAGAAATGGGATTATGCATGTAAAATGCCTCACATGGTCAAATGATGACTGCTTATAAATGAATATTTGATCAGTTTCATCCCACTACTAAAGAATGACACATAGTTAGGTAGAGTGACTCTTTAGATTGAGTCTAAGGTAGAGACTGTTTTGTGATCCTCTCCATCCATAAAGTGAGAATAATAGAGTATAAATGTACAATTGTTCACAGCCTTTCACTCTTGACCTCCGCTTCTACTACTGGGATCCCGTTTACTTCTAGGCTAACTTTCTTAAGATTTCACCCTGCCAGAATAATATAGAGATATTCTCGCACCACTCTTATTAATAGAATACCGCCTTGGGGAGAAATTGGCCAAGAGAGAGTGTGTACCCATAATGAAAAGAAAGGAGTCAGATTAACCATGTGTGCAAATGATAAGGTCCTTTATGGAACATTTTAAATGCCCCATAAGAAAATAGTTAGAACTCAGGGAAAATTTCAGTAAAACTGAAAGATCTTTTTTAAAAAAAAAATCCAATACACACAGAAAAAAACAGTATTTTTATAACTAAAATGAATTGTTGAAAAAGTAATTAGAAAGCAATCCCATCTTCGATAGATAAAAGAACTTCGGAGCTGAACAAGGACAACAATAATGATGCTAATGTGGGCAAGGGAAGGCCTCTGCACTACACAAAGAGCTGCAAGAAACTAAGGAATGCTGAAAGCAGAATGGGAGAAAGAGTCTTCCCAATAATTGGCCCTAAAGTGGGTTCATTGTTTGTTTGATTTGTTTTAATTAATATTTTTAAAACTTTCTTTGGGGGAGGGGATGGTAGAAAAGTGAGAAGTGGATATGAAGAGACTGAGAAATGAATTGGTATGGGGTACATGATGTGAAGTTCCCAAAGAATCAATAAAAACTGTTAATAATAAAAAAACTGCTCAATCTCATTAGTCACTATAGAAACACAGAAAAATAGCAATCAGATATCATTTACTACACTTAGAATGACTATCATCAAAAAGAAAAAACATCAATGCTAATAAGTCTAAAGAAAATGGATTACCTTTATTTTGATAAAAATATAAATTAGCATATTCTTATTCAATAGATAAATAAACAACAGCGAAATAAAAGGTCAGCAAGATGGCTCAATGGATACAGGTGCTAAGGACCCAAGTTTGATTTCCAGATCCCACAAATTGGAAGGAGAAAACCAAATTATACAAGTTTTCATTTGACCTCTACATGTATGCTACAGCAAGCCCCATTCAAGAAATACTTTAAAAAGCCGGGCTATGGTGGCGTGTTGTAATAAGAGCGGCGGGCCGTGTCTCTGGCACCCAGCCGCCTGCAGGGCTAGCTTTACCCGAAATAATTACACAAACTGTATTCTTTTAAACACTGCCTGACCCATTAGTTTCAGTTTCTTATTGGCTAGCTCTTACATATTGATCTAACCAATTTCTATTAATCTGTGTAGCCCACGAGCTG
>NC_022010.1:58457215-58465127 GCF_000317375.1 Microtus ochrogaster
AAGAAGAAGAAGAAGAAGAAGAAGAAGAAGAAGAAGAAGAAGAAGAAGAAGAAGAAGAAGAAGAAGAAGAAATTTATTATGTTTTTTCCTTGAAGCACAGGAAGAGAACTATTAGGGAAAACAGTCTACTTCAAAATAACCAGAACAGTGAGAAACCCAACATATAAAAGCAATTAATTATTTGAGCAGTTATAAATGCTCTGCATGCTTATTAAATTCTTGCACATTGTATACTTGTATACATGTAACAGATTTCCATTATGTATCCCATAGACATAGTCAATCTTACTTCAGTAAGAAGAATGTTTTAAATGTCTTAATTGTATCACTTAAGCGGTCTACAAATTCCAGTGGCTCTCAGTCTTTCAGAGAAAGTGTTCAAAGTTCAAACTAAGTCCTTTTATTTAAGCCACCTGAAGCAAAAACAGAATATAACTAAATTACTGCCAAAATATATGAATAAAAATAACAAATCACAATGCAGCAAATTATGCCTATGTACACTGAACCAGTTACATAGATACACAACTAGTTTGTTGATATCTTTGAATTCTTTTCCTGCTAGAGTGTATGTAAAATGTTATTATGATCTTTTATAACAAGTAGATTATGCTGAGTTACATAGCAACACAGCCTGAATGAAATAGTGACTTGGAGAGTCTCACGTACATGGAAAACTACTGATAATAAAAGTGATTTTCAATGATGCCTTTCTTAGCTGAGTTTCTTTGGAAAGCTAAGTCAAAAGGCAATTGCTAACATTTTTATGAAGCAAAACATAAGTTTGAAAAAGCAAGAATGAAGAAAGGCACTAAAGAAAGCAGATCGCATGCAAGGGTTATACTACTAAACCAGGCCACCACAATGCCACATCTCCATGGACTGACTGGCTGTGTGACCCCACTGGGTACATTTATAGAGGTGAGTGGAACAACTTGGTTTCCAAAGAGACTATGGGTGGATGCAGAAGTTCACTTGGGTTTGTTTCTCGACTCCTGTCATGTTTCCAACCCAGCCCTTCTGCAGAGGAAAATGATTCTATTCCCTTCACCTTGGCAAGCTGTCTAGTCTGTGAGGGTGACAAGTGGTGCTGTTTTATTCTCTGATACTCAGGCAAGCTTTATTTATTAAAATGCAAATGAAATATCAATACACCTTAGTACAGTGATGGATATATGGTTGCTGTGGATGCTGCAGCTGCACATGTTACAACCAAGTCTTCCTAGAAGAGTAATTCAAATGGTCCATCTCTACAACTCCCATTTCTAGACCTTGCATCCACAGCACCAAGGGTTTACCAATACACTTAGGGTATATAACCAAAGAATATGGAATCAGGGCATCAAAGAAATGTCTACACTCTGATATTTATTGCAGCACGATTCTCAGTAGCCAAACTGCCACATCAAACTAAGGGTCCATGAACAAAATGAATTGATAAAAAGAACAGAGTTCAGAGCATGTACACATTCACATATAACACATAGAATGCAATACAATTTATTTAATTTCTTTTAATTTTAGCTGGGCAGTAATGGCACATGCCTCTTATCCCATCACTCAGGAGGCAGAGGCAGATAAAGGTCTGTGAGATTTAGGCCAGCCTGGCCTACAAGAGCTAGGTTCCAGGACAGACTCCAAAGTTACACTGAAACCCTGTCTCAAAAAAACAAATTAATTTCACATACTAGCCTCAGTTTCCTCTCCCATCCCCCAATTTTCCCCAACTCAACCCCCACTAAATGCAATACATTTTAAACATAATAAAATAAGGAACTTCAGTCACTGATATGACATGAATGAACCTGTGGGCATTATGTTGAGAGAAATAAACCACTCACGAAAATATAAATAGCATAGAAACTTACACATATTTGCAAGCAAAATGAAGTTTGATCTACAAAAGTAAAATAGAGGTTACTATAGTGTAGGATAGGTATAAGGTGTTGGGAAGACATTGACCAAAGTATACACAATTGCAGTGATGTATAAGGAATAAGATTAAGAGCTCTATTGAATATAAAGTAACTATCATTAATAATGATATGGACAAAAGCACAGTGGATGGATTCTGTGTTATCACTGTAAAACATAATTGTGTGAGGTAGTACACTTCTAATTAGCTGGTTCAACCAATGAATACATATAATTTTGCCTGTCATTTTTTTTTAAAAATTGATTTATACTAGAAGTCACTCATAATAAAATAATAGAAAGTAGTTTGACCAATTAAGAATTTAATGAGATTGATCCTTTAATTCAACGTATACTTTGTGTTTGTATTTCTGATTTTGTCATTGATCGATATCTTATAGATATTTTCCCTAATAACCTGAAATTATACATCTTCATAGATACAAATATGGCAGAAAAATAGCCAACAGTTTTTCAAGACATTTCTAAAATACAGATAATATATAATATATAAATAATACCCAGAAACATATCTCTGTAACCAAGGAACCAAAAGGGTTCTATTCTCTTTTTATTCAACAAAGAGCAGGTAACAAGAAAACTTTCTCAAATGAGAAGATATGATGAATATACTGTACAGCCGATGAAGTAACAAAAAATCAGATTTATACAGCTTTTCTTTATGGTTCCTAAGAGGAAAGAATGAAACATTTAAATATAAAATTTGGGAGGTAAAACAATGAAAAGAGAGACACAATTAGTTTGGAAAAAAAGGAATGTGATACCAAGCTATGGAATGAAGAGATTTTAAATTTTTATTCCTAAATAGCAAGAAGAATCTTCTTGGCCTAGAATAAGCTTGTGAAATTATATTTAAAGGAAGACTAGAAGGAGAGCCAGGTCACAGTAAACAACCTTGTGCCACCCCGGAGGGGAATCAACTTATTGGATTTCTTCCACATCCTGTACGTCTCCTACATCTCCACCACAACTTCCCTGAGACTTTATTAGAGTTCCCGGTAGCTCCGGGCACAAACGGGTATCTAATGATTTCCCTGTGGAAAGATCAAACATCCTTGGGGAGAAAGCTGAGCTGGAACTTCTCAGCAACCAATACATTCATCCCTAACCTAGCCGCGGGTCTGCATGAGGGAAGGAAGTATAGCAAGTCCCCATTGGAGTAGACCACGTTCTAAAAGCTTCCGTGGCAGAAGACCTAATTCGTTCCCCCACGGGAACCCTTAGCCATTAGTAATAATTAACATTCATTAGAGAGATGCTGTGTGACTCAAACTTGATTTACCCCTAGTAACAAAGAACCATAGTGACAGCAGTACGAAGTCAGAAAAGCTAACTCTCCTGTTCATCTGTGCCATTCATGAATACTTGTTTCCAGGGGTATGTGCCACAAAGTGAACCCTGGAAAAACAAAGCTCTCTTGATGTAGCAAGGACGGCTGCTCGTACCATTTCTGTGACAACAGGAGACGACGAACAAAAGGAGAAGCCTTTCACACTGCTCCTCTTCCTGCCCAGTCTGGTTGCAGCCATCTCGATTCTGAGCTTAGAAGCCCCTTTTGGATACTGCTCTGTCGCTGCCATCTTGTACTTCTTCAGAGTTCCATAATATGTTGTAGGACGTCCTGCTAATGCTATCTTGAAATTAGCTGACTGCTTGCCTCTGTATTGCCCCATTAGATCATTAAACCTTGCGAGATAAGACAGATTTTCCTGCCTCTCTTTTACACAAATACAAATTGAAGTTCAAAAGAGATAAACTTTTCCCCCAGAAAGCTAATCTTTAGGGAAGGCTGAGACCTGCAGCCAGGGCTTTGCTTCTGGGTCAGAAAGGTTCTTTCTGGTAGCTACTCCCTCGTATATTCTGAGCAGTATGACATGAAGGATCGCACAGGCCAGAAGAACCTCCTTTTAGGAGACCCACACTACTAATGATATTTCACCTCAACGTTTTTGCGCTTCTTTAAAGATTTTACAGTTTGGCAATTTAGTCATTATCTAAACCCCACCGATCTTTATGTGTAAGTGTTCGTTCTTAATTGGCAGGGTCATATCTTAGTTCTCTGTGATGGTTTGACCTCTGACAGTACAGAGATAGTATCTTACTTGCTCTTTGTGTGCCTTTCTGGAACTGTCTTAGCTGTAAGGAAGGTTGCTAATTAGGAATCCCCTGAGGCATAGCTGAAAGATTTTCAACAATGGGTAAAAAAGTGCATCTATCCCACTAGAATATGTCTGGGAACACCAGGTAAGGTGGGAAAGAGTAGCAAGGATAGAAGCCTGGGATATGAGGATTACAGAAATCACGGAGAGACAAACGTTCCAGGCATAACCAGGATTCCTCATTTTGCCCTGAGGATAGATCTGAAGATAGGGCATTTCTAAAGGTATTCATTTCTAACTATAAAGGCAGACTTGAACCTCAGAGGACAAGGTTGCTTTTCCCTTTAACATTCCAGGGCCCAATTCCAAATGAGTTGTGTCCTCGGAGGAGCCAGTATTTGAGACACCGCTGTGCATTGTGTGAGGGGAGGCACTAAGAACTCTGATTACATGCTGCTTTCAATACAGAGGCATTTCATGTAAGCTGCAATTAAACATTTACAATTCATTTAAGAGCAGTAAAAGAGACATGGTTTTAAGACATAATTGCAATGTGGGCTTTGCAGGGTTTTTCTTTATATCCAAACATTTGCAATCATGAGATTGATATATAGAGAAAACTGCCTTTGGAAGAAGAAAATACTCCATAATTTTAGTAAGGGGCTTTCGAAGGCTTTTGCTATCAGATGCTATAAACAACCTTTTAAATGTTTAAGTATAGTATACAGGTTTGTATTGATATTATGAATCATCATTTTCAGTTCTATATGTAAATAGTAATACTCGACATTCTATTTTTCAGACTAGAAGGATATCAATGTGGAGCTAGGTTGTATCAACTTGGGTCAGTACAGTTCTCAGTCATTATAGTAATCCAACCACATGCCTTTATGATATGGGATCTGCTTCATAATGTCAGAGATTTTTTTGAAATCTGTCCACTCAGATACATAGTCTTTATTACTTACTTTCACACACAGTCATTACCTAACTATAAAGGAGTTTCCAAATATTTTTGTTATGCCCACATCATGAGCCCCCCCCCAGAGAACACCAGGAGTCTGAATTCATATGCAAAAGCAAAGAATCTTTATTGAAAGCTTGAGCTTGGACTCTGTCAGTTATGGCACAGCAGTTGAATCAGGGAGCCCTGAGCTTAGTTGAGGCAGGGTTTTTAAGGAGTAAATGATGGGGGATAGAGGCATTCTGGATTCAGATGGGCATTGAACTCCTGACTGGGCAGGAGTGGGATAACAGAAGTTTTGTCAAACAGCAATTGGCATTGGCATTGCAGCAAGGAAATTGGCGACCTGTATACACGTTAGATAAACTGTTCTTAATGTTCTGGAGCATCTAGTGCTTGTTTGTCTCAGTTCTGATTGGTTCCCTATAGGGCACAATCTGTGACTTTTCCTGATCATTGTAATGGTGAAGCCTAGTCCTGGTATTGTTAGTCTGTAGCCTCTCGTGGCCTCACTGATGTTTAGTTAGGCCTCTTCAATTTTCAATGTGCAAAAAGGCCAGCATAGTAAGACATGAAGAAAAGCATAACCGTATGAAGAGGCAGGAGACATGAGTCCTCTTTCCTATTTATAAATTCATCATGTTTGACTTTAGTCAATGCCTTTCTGAGTCATTCTCCTTAAAGCATGCCTAACGTAAGCTATACATTCTCTATCAGGCGTAGCTCCCAATACCTCCTTTCTTTTTATGACTGTCTTGTTAATATAAGAAAAAGTTGGTCCTCCCTCTGCCTCATCCTCTCGCTTTTTCTTGCTTGCTCTATCATGGATCAAAGTCTTATACCAGAAAAAGTGAAAAACAAAATAGAGATAAATGAGCCAAATCTCTTTCCCCATAACAGAATTTGTGGGTTAATTCACATTCTAGAATAAAGTGTCCATTACCAGGCATGAGGGTCAACTCTCTTAGGTTATAAAAGAAAACTAAGACACAAAATAATTATGCAAGGTCTCTAACTGAATAGTGGCAAGGAAAAATTAAAGCCTGCGTCTGATGACTGCAGCCCATGATTGTTTTTTGATCTGCAAATGTGTCAGTATTGACATGAGAGTGACAGTGGGCAAGAGTTTAAGAAATCTCATGTAAGCTATATTATCAATCTTCTTCTTCATTTCTCAGGATCCTTTGTCCCAAGTAACGTGCAGAGACTTGGAAGGAGGAGTAAAGTGTGGATACCGACAGGAAGGCTTGGGCCAAACCGAATTGACAGCAGTTGTTTGTGGCATCTATGGATACTATAGCATCTATGGATACCATAGCATCTATGGATACCACAGCATCTGTGGATACCAAAACATCTGTGGATACCAAAACATCTGTGGATACCACAGCATCTGTGGATAATACAGCATCTATGGATACCATAGTATCTATGGATACTACAGCATCAATGGATACCGTAGCATCTATGAATACTATAGCATCTATGGATACTATAGCACCAGCATCTAAATTCAGGGCTTCAAAACTGATGACATAGTTCATTGATTAATGTATTTCAAACAAACAAAAAATAATATTTAAGCAATCAACTGGAATGGTACACACCCATAATCCTAGCATTCAGGAAGTCTGTGTTTGAAGATTGGGAGTTTGAGGGAAGCATGGTTTACATGGCAAATCCCTGTTGAAGACACAAGAGTAGGAGGAGGTCCAGAGGAGGAAGTGGGGTGGTAGTGGCTGTCCTACAGAGATGATTAGTACTTTAACAGTATTTTAAAATCGATCTTCAGTTGAGTTATGATAACAGTTAGTGATCATACATTTGCTGTGCCTATTTCCTTTCTGCACATCATCTCCATTTTCTTTTTTATTGTTGATAAAATATTTATTGACATCTAATCTCTGAGTCCTTTCTCCATGGTGGGATATTTCTCAAGATCCCTGAAAAGTCTTAAAGACTGGAGTAAAGTGGCCTTGTTCTGGCAGAAACAACAGATGCTGTGACTGGTGCCTATGAGCCCCACTGTGGCAAACTGACAAGTTCTCCCTGTAACTCCTTCCCTCTGTAGAAGAAAGAAGGTTGCTTGTTCTTACCGGCCACCCAGCTAGCTTGGACTCAAAATAATCACACAGAAACTGTATTAATTAAATCACTGTTTGGCCCATTAGCTCTAGCTTCTTATTGGCTAACTCTTACATCTTAATTTAACACATCTCCATTAATCAGTGTATCACCACAAGGTTGTGGTCTACCAGCAAAGTTTCATCACATCTCCAGAGACAAATCCATGGCATTTCTCTGACTCTGACCTTCTTTCTCCCAGCATTCAGTTTCATCTCCCCGCCTACCTAAGCTCTTCCCTATAAACAGGCCAAGGTAGTTTCTTTATGCATTAACCAAGAAAAGCAACACACAGACAGAAGGACCTCCCACACCACCCCTCATCTATCTTGTTCTTATGCTTTTAACTTAGCATCCTTAAAAATACTTTGCTGCAACTTACTATTTGAATACACTCATTTGAGCTGATTTACAGCATTCAAAGCTAAGAAATAGTTCTGTGGACATCAGTCCTAACTCAAAGCAAAAAGAACAGATTAAATGATTATGTGGAAGGTAGATCTCAGAAGCCAGCTTAGCTCTTTGTGTGTATTGGAGTTATTTGTTGAGGTTTGTGTTCAGAGTATGGCAGTCTACAGTTTATGCCAATACTTACAGTTAGCATATTAGTTTGAGCAATTATTTATATTAGTACTTGCTGATTTCTACAAAATTCAGGAAAATCCTCATGGAATCATTGATCATCTAAGGTCTCTTTCATAAATTGTTTACTCCTACTTTTCCCTATTTTATGGAGAACTTTTGATTAAAGAATTTGTATACCTATCCCATCCAGCTTACATCCAAAAAC
>NC_022010.1:58471182-58475518 GCF_000317375.1 Microtus ochrogaster
GGGACAGCACTGGTCAACAGCGGATGGGGTCCTGGGGCTGATGAAGTGGACGCAAGCCCCCGTTCCTAACCCAGAAGAAATTGATGGCTACCTGCAAATATTTTTAGTTATTACTCGGTTGTGTATGAACTTTTCATTTAATGGTGTTTTCTTTGCGGGATCTTTCCCATTTCCTTTGGTTTCATTATTTATTCCTAAGTAATGCTCACTTAAGGAGTCTGGAAAAGCTTTACAAACTTTCCATGCAGCATCACAAAATACCCTGAGGAGTTTCAAAGTTTCAGAATAAAATTCGCTAGAAAAGATCTTTAACTCTGCTTTCTAGTTCCCAGCTCACCAATTTATAAAATTCCCCTCAGCAAACTCCTTCATTATTGCTGTTATCTTGCAAGTTAGCTATTTACTTTGTGTGTGTGTGCATGTGTGCATTTGTGTGTGTGTGTGTGTGTGTGTGTGTGTGTACTTGTGAATACACCCAAGGCATGCCTGTGGAGAACAGAGAACAACCAGAAGGAGTCAGTTCTCTCCAACTACTACATGGTTTTGGGCCTCACTCCTGTTATCAGGCTGGGCAGCAATGCCTTAACCGTCTGAGTCACCTCACAGGCCCTCAATTTCCATTTCCTAAGGGTCATTACTGATGTTTGATTTTGCTCCTCCTTAGTGTCATATTTCCCTGCTTCCTTGCCATCTTTGTGGTGCAATGGTACCTTTGCATTTGAAGAAGCCAGCTTTGATTCTTGTCATTGCAGACTGGATTCAGCAGAATCCTTCATTATCACAGATAGAAATTCTTAGCACACAGGGTCCTTCCAGAGGTCTGAGACAGTCTAGTCTACGTCTGGCTCAGCAGGTGGCTGGTACTCCTAATATAGGTATGTCCATTGGACCTGCAGTAGGTGAACCTGGGACATAGATATCAATGATATGGGCTTGCAGCTTATATTTTCAGAGGCCACTGTCAATCCTGGCCCCACATGGGCTGATTTGGTGTAAACCCTGAACCTTAATCTGGATAATTATCCTATACTGGAACACATCCGCTTTTGACTCCATACAGGTGAACTTGTGGCCCGACTTTATCAAAAGCTAAATGGGAGCCTAGAGCAATAGGGATCTGATTAAGTCCTTAACTTTGAAAGTCTTGAGCCAAAAGAGACATTTCCTAAAATAGGTTTATGGAGGCTTGCCTGGCATAGGAGCTAGTCTACAGTCACGGTCATCCTACAGAACGTGTCCACGGAGTGGCTTGGACAGGTGCAGTGCCAGGATCCATGCCAAAGCTGAATTCTCACTTCATGTGCCAGTCTCACTTAGTTGCTGTCTCCACACTGTATTACAAGACTTGGGAAAGGCACAGCTGGATTGGGAAAGGCACAACTGGATGGGATTAAACAACTTTTCTATTGCTCCCACTATGCCTTTTCTCTGTAACAGCTAGATGATGTACTCCCTCAACTAGACTTCTCAGTTCTTGTGAATGTTTTCAAATGTAGAATTATTCCAGCTGATAGCTTTACAAGAGAGCAAGCACTGAAACATCCTGTTCTCTTGCTTACCATCCTGATAAATCATTTCTCATCTACAGGAATAGTAGCTCCAGGCTGAGGTGTGAGCCAGAGTAAAGTGCTTGGCTTAGCATGTACAAGTCTTTGGGTTCCACCCCCAATAATGGTGAATCTCTGGCTTCTATCCCAGTATGCATGGGTCTTTGAGTTCTATCCCCAATATGCATAAGTTTTGGGGTTCCATCCCTAACATGTATGAGGCTCTGGGTTCAATTCCCAGCAATGGAAAAAAATAATCTCCAAGACATTTTAGCTTGATACCAGCATTAACTCTGTCTTATTCTTATTTGGCACTTTGACTCAAATGTAATAATTTTGTAATTAATGATGCATTCCTTATGAGAAATTAAACAATAATGAAGCCAAGCTATTAGACTTTTATTATGTCCACAGTTACAGGCAGTGTCTGAATAATTGTGTATTGCACAAGCGTATTTAGAAAAAAAACCTCAAATAAAGTATAAATGAAAAAAATGAATAAATGAAAAAGGACTTTTTAAATTGCAAACATCCATCTCTTCATTTTATAAAGCATCATTGCTTGCACTTTGCTTTGACAAACCTTTGAATGAATGTTTTTCAAAATATTTTTCAGTATTTATCAGCAACTGATATCTAATAGGCAATAACTATGTGTGTGTGTGCGTGCATGCGCATACGCGCGCATGCACGCGCACATACAGAACTTTACTATGATGAATCATCCAAGTATGCAAGACTGCTATCAGATCTGGTATCAGAGAAATAAAAAGTATGTCAGAAACAATAGAAATAAAAATCAAGTTTGCTTTAGCCTGTCATATTTCTTTTGATTCCATCACATTTGAAGACTTGGGGAAAACTTTTCCAAATCAATTCCAAGAATGAAGGCTTGATAAGAACATCTACAAAAGGAAAAGGATGTCATTTTAAAAGGATAACTAGTTGACAAATATTATATGAGAGTAGTAATCAGAAGTAGCCCCAAAGCCCATGTTTCCCCCACTTCCCTGTAAGGGGACACCTTTGTGAGTCTATATCCAGGGCTCCTCTGCCTTCTCCAGGGAAGCAACTCCTGGTGACACAGAACACCCTTTGCTGAAGGCTTTTCCTCTGGTCTCCTCCCTGCTCAATGACAGTCCTCAGTGTTCCTATTTTGGGGCATGGGTGGATAGAGATGAATGTGTTCTGTCAGTGATCCCAGCAGGATACAGGATATAAAGCTTCTCTCTTAATGTATGTCCTCTGTCTAAAGAGCAAGTACCCCTTTATAAAAATTTTCATTCTTTTTGTTTCTTGACCAAGTTCAGGGTTTGCTTTTGCCTGTGTTGTGAAGGCACATGTCTTTGATACCAATCACTTGGGAAAAATCAAAAGTTCAAGGTGAACTTGGGAATCTTAGGGAGATTCTGTCTCAAAAACACAATGTAAAAATAAAGGATGGGACTATATCTTGGGGCCAGAGCATTTGTGTACTAAGTCCAAGACCCTGTCTGGGGTCAACCTCAGTACTATAAAAAACTGAAATGAAAAGACATAAGGACCTAAACCTCTCCCTGATCTGTATTAAGGTCCTTTCTTCCTCTAAGAATCAAATATTTGTTTTACAAACCACTTATTACTCATGACATACAAACACATAGACGAGCAGAGAATATAGCATTGAGCTATTCAGATGTAATTAATTTTTAAAAAGCATTCTTTTTGGATGCTCAACATAACACAAGGACATGTGCTCAAGTATGTTTACAGCAGCAGAGTTGTCATAGCCGGAACCTGGAAGCAACCTAAATGCCGCTCAACTGAAGAATGGATGAGGAAAATGTGGTATATTTACACAATGGAGCACTACACAGCAGAAAAAAAAATGATGACATCTTGAAATTTGCAGGCAAATGAATGGAGCTAGAAAGCAAAATTTTGAGTGAGGTAACCCAGACCCAGAGTGGCAGATATCATATGTACTCATTCATAAGTGACTTTTAGACATAAAGCAAAGAAAACCAGCCTACAATTCACAATCACAGAGAACCTTGACAACAATGAGGACCCTAAGAGAGATATATAGAAAAAGATAAGATCTCCTGAGTAATTGGGAGCATGGGGATAATGAGAGAGGGTTGAAGAGAATGGGAAAGGAAGGGAGAGAAGCAGAGAAAAATGTATAGCTTAATTAAATCAATTAAAAAGCATTCTTTTTCATAAAAAGCACAATGTTTAAAAGCTAAGTAAGCTTATGAATAATGCTATTGAATGGTGTTTAAACTGCTTTCAACTGTTTTTCACTTCCCTTACAACTTCAAACTCTAGAATTATTATTGAAGTCTACATCTTCACATAACAGAGTTTGCTTTGAAGTGGAAATGAGCAATCCAATGTCATCCTCATGGAAGGTAAGGGGACCTGGTGTAGGGGATTGGTCCTGGTTCTTTTCCTTTCCATTGTGGCATCACCTTGATGTCTACTGGACTTTGTCTTATTCCGGAGAACTAGACTTTAACTCTGGCCCAGTTTGCTATTTTTGCATCGAGTCCAGCCAAATCATCTAGTCTTTCCCTTAACACCTGCTTGGGTCCCAGACTCTTCTTGATGGCAATCTCCATGTCTCTGTCTCCACCCTACATGTAGACTTCACTAAGCCATCTCATCTACAGTTTCCTAGAGACCACATCATGACTCAGGAAACACTGATACTGTATCTTAGACTGTCACTTTATCCCTAATGTGGTCGCTCAGAATTTATGCAGTTCTGTGCTTTTCCCCTTTAAAAAAAAAATTGTCTCTTACAA
>NC_022010.1:58476019-58496388 GCF_000317375.1 Microtus ochrogaster
AAAATTAAATTGAAAACATTGTGAATGTGGGTCTAAAGTGCAATAAAAAAGAAAGGTGAGTCACAGCCTTTTTAGTGGCAGTGCTGTTCCTTACACAGCACAATCCCTTATGATTTTGAAGAATCTTTTCATAACATTATTTCTCTCTGAGCAAATTTAGAATTTGCCTGGTAATAATGTGGATGGCTGCTCTAGGATCCTCCAAATACCACTGAACAACCTTTAATAAGACATAAAAATTCTTAATATATGTTGGTACTAGTCTCCCACAAGAACAGGTATTTCACCAGAAGAGCAGACCTGCCAGCTAATCTTTAGATTAGAAGCTAGTGCCAGGACTGCTCCTGCAGCTTCACGGAAAAATCACAGCCAGGGCTCTGTCTTTTGATGCAGCATTGCCCTTTTCCCACAGGGATAGCTAATTATCGGGGCTCTCCTTCAGAAGGAAAACACCTATGCCTGCATGCTTGTTGTCAGTTGAGAGCGGTGTGGAGCAGAACTGGCTGATAGTGATGGGGCTACTCTGTCTCAGAGAGGAAAAGCGGGTTTGGTTATTAGCATGCCATGCCCAGCTCTGCTAATAAAACTATCTCCTACCCCAGTGCCACCATTTGTGATAAACTGCTATCTCCTCAACACAATGGTATGGGTAAGAAAGAGCTCAAGACTCTAAAACTGAAAACTGAAGCTGGCTCCCACTGCTTACACTGGTATAAACTTAGATTAAATCTGTCCCCAAGCTTCAACTTTCTAATCTATACAGTGGATCTGTTAGTTCTTCTCATAAAGGTCTGTGCAATGGTTAAGAAAGTGCAGAGGTATAGAGGCTAGAGAGAAGTCTCAGAGTTAACACTCTTGCTGCTCTCCAGAGTTCCATTCCCAGCATCCACGTAGCTATAATGTTAGGTCTGGGGTGGTTGACACTGTCCTCTGACCTGTGTTGATTCCCCCTACAAATGTGAGAACACACAGAGACACAAATACCTAAATTAAAAAAAATAAATATTTTAAACATATGAAGCTTCAACACATAGAAATACCTATTATTTTTATGTTCATCCTTTGGGAAAGTTTTGTAAAAATACAGAATGAAGCAAGGAGGAGGGGTGGGAAATAGCATAATCTGACTATTCCTGAGTCTGATGTGGGAAGGGACATGGAATGATTTCAATAACTTCCTCCACAGCAGGCATTGCTGGATAGCAAAGATGATTCACATATTTAAAGGAATATTTGAGACACTAAAGAATGTCTCTTATCTCTAAAGAGTTCAACGTCTGATATAATAGAATTGAAATATAAATGAAACCCCCACTCTTCTATTATCTCGTACCAGACAAATACACATGCATGACTAGGGGGCAGAAATATTTTTTTGCTTGCCATGAAAGGAGAATGGAATCTAATTTTAACCTTTTGCTGTCTAATTTCTTTCAAACCCATAACACAATGCAGAATGGTTTCAGACTGGATGATATACTTCATGGAAGGCACAGATTTCTATCAAAAGACATTAAAATTGTCTTGCAAAGAAAACTCAAGTTCTGGGTTTCTGCCTGTAACCACAGACAACAAAATGTAACCACAGTGGCTCCTGTGTGTGTCACTTACCCAAAATATAGGTGGAAGTTGTAGATATCACACTAACTGAAAATGGCAGTCTGCCAGTAAATGACCCACAGTGATCTGCTCATCTCCAGAGTGACTTCAGAATATCTGGCACAGTGCCGATCGGTAGAACAAGAGATGACTGTGGGGAACTGTAAAGCTTCCTGGCCTCCGGTAGTCATCTGGATTTCTGTTCATGTGATGACCCTCCCTATATGCCAGCATTTCGGGAGAGTATGTCAACATGAGGTTTATAGGATCTGGGCAGTGACTCCCCCTCCTCGTCTTCCGTCTCTAAAGTTTCACACTTCTAAGATGTGAACTTTCTGGTATTGAAGATTCTCTGAGAATCTTCTTCCTTCTTTCTTCACGTGAGAATAACTATGATTAGAAATGGAAGGAGGAGGACATGGGGGAAAGCGCTTTTCTGCCAATTAATAAAGATGGGAAGATGGGTAGTGGTGGTAAAAGTCTTTAATCCCAGGACCTTTTGGAAGGCAGAGGCAGGTAGGACTCTGTGAGTTCAAGGTGAGCCTGGTCTACAGAGCAAATTCCAAGACAGCCAGGACTACACAGAGAAACCCTATCAGAGAGAGGGGAAGGGAGGGAGGGAGGGAGGGAGGGAGGGAGAGAGAAAGGAAGGAAGGAAGGAAGGAAGGAAGGAAGGAAGGAAGGAAGGAAGGAAGGAAGACAAAAAGTCAAGCTAGGGTGGAATTGGAGATCACACTTATCTAGTCTTTAATAATCAAGATGCAGGTACATCATGAGGAGGCTGACACAGTTCCTGAAAATACAGAGGTGGTAAAAGACTATGGTGAAGAACAGCATCACTGCAGTGGGTGAGTGAGGACAGAAGCAGTAAGGAGCTATTCCTCAGCCACAGACATGACTTTGGGTGTCTGACTTTCAAGTGTGTATTCTGTCTTAAAACAGAGACTCTGAAAGTCCCAATAGAGGGAAACATAATAAAACCAAAACCAGAATTCGGGGTGTGATGCCTTCATGTTCCTTTTTATCTTACTGATATTTTCAATTAAAGCATTTTAAATGCACATGTATTTTGTGTATCTTTAATGTGTTATTGCTTGGTGTTTGTCAACTAGAGAACAGTTGTTGTTTTACAATACTGAAATATAGCCACCATCTAGTGGCCAAATCTGGTTACAACAGACTTGCACAGTTGTGGATGAGAACATTTCACGTCATTTTCTGGTTCTTTATTATTTATTTTTTTTAAGATAAAGTTCAGTGAAATTGGAAACCACAGTATTGACAGAACGACAGAACCACAAAGGAAAATTCTCTTCTTTGATTTCAAAGCACTTCCCAAACAGCTGTAGCTGTTGCCAAGACAATAGGTTGCTCTCTGAAAACTGACAGCAAGGGCTCACTGCAAAGAAAGCACCCACACAACCCACTGAACAAAGAGAGGTTGAACTGATGCCTATATAAAACCTTCACCTCTACATTCTAGTGTCTTTGGTATGGGAAGGTACTCTGCAGGCTATGATAAGAAAAACATAAACACCAACTCAGTCACAGAACCCTTGCTCTCCAATCTTTCTGCCTGCAAAATATGGTAGGGCAATGATGGCACAAAGCTTGTGGGAGTACCAACTTGTGTCTGATTTAACTTATGACCCACACTGCAAGACGGAACCAATACCTGACACTGCTTGAGCAAGAACCAGATAGTCCAGTGATCTAGATCAAACTAAATACTACTCGTTAAAAACAAAAGTAACAATTAAATGATTCTTAATGATATTCTGCTATACTCATAGATTAGTGCCTTATTCAGCCAACATCAGAGATACTTCTTCCTGCAGCATATGGGAACAAATACAGAGAACCATAGCCAGACATTATGCAGAGAGTGAGACCTTGGAACACATAGCTCTATTTGGGATGTCTCCACCAAATATCACCCAATTCCTAAACTTGCTGAATCCCATGGGAGAGGAGACAGAAAGAGTGTAAGAGCTAGAGGTGATGTAGGATACCTGGAGAACAAGGCCTTCTAAATCAACTGAGTAAAGTCATATGAGCTCACAGAGACTGAAGCAGCATGCACAGGACCAGCACAATTCTGCAGCAGGACCTCTACATGTTAATCTTAGTTTTCAGTTTATTATTTATGGAACTCCTTAATGTGTGAATAAGTGAGTATCTGATTCTTGCAACTTCTCTCAGGGCTTTTCCTTCTGTTGGTTTGCCTTGTCCAACATCAAGGTGAGGATTTTTATTATATCTTATTGTATCTTATTTTGTTATGTTTGGTTTTTCACACTTAGAATCTGTTTTTTTTTCAATGAGAGACATAAAGGAAGTAGATATGGATGGGAGGGGAGTTGGGGAGGAACTGGGAGAAGAAGAGAGAGGGGAAACAGTAATCATATACATATATATCCTGATTACTGTTTACATATATATGTACACACACATACATACACAAAGGGAGGGGAAGGAAAAATATTTAAAAAAAAAACAAATTCTGGAAAACAAAAAGTTTGGGTATAGTCACCTTGGATTAATAACCAGGACCTCCTATGGAGTTTTCTGTCCAAAAGTGGCTTGGAAATACCTTAATTAAAAGGGTAGAAACTTGAAGAGAAGATACAACAAAACAATCTAACAATCTTTAATATTTCCTATCTGTTCTCCCATGGTAAGTGTAGCATGAGTCATAATAGCTTAGATGTGGAACCATCCAAATGTTTGTGAATTAATGGATACAGATACTGTTGTGTGTACAAAAAGTGAAATGCCATTAACTGCTCAAGAAAAGGGAAATCCTGCCACCTGCTGAAACAGATCAACCTGGGGCCATTATGCTAAGGAAAAAGAGTGGATCTCACAGGACAGGGTAGAGTGTTGATTTATAGGAAGTGAAAGAAAGAGAGTAAAATGAAGCTAGAAGATGAGTACTAACATGCCTAACATGTTCTACAGCATAACATTGTCTACAATAATCTTACTTTGAGATTTATCACCAAACAATGGCAATTCCAATTTCATGAGTCCATGCTTACTTCCATATTCAAGCAGCATACCTTCAATTTGCATGGCTATTCTAAGGCTTCCAAAGTCTTTGCATGTTCTGTTTGGCCTTCATAATCTATCAGTTTGGTGTGGGAGGTCCTTCTGTCTATGTGTTGCTTTTATTGATTAAGGAATAAAGAAACTGCTTTGGACCTATAGCAGGGCAGAACTTAGGTAGGCAGGAAAAGGTAAGCTAAATGCTGGGAGGAAAAAGGGCAGAGTTGGAGAAAAGCTATAGAGCCGCTACCAGAGTCAGACATGCCAAAACTTTGCTGGTAAGCCACTGCCACATGGTGATACACAGATTAATAAAAATGGGTTAAATTAATATGCAAGAGTTAGCCAATAAGAAGCTAGAGCTAATGGGTCAAGCAATGATTTAATTAATATAGTTTCTTTGTGATTATTTCAGGTCTAAGCAAGCCAGGTGGCTGGGACAAACAAGCAGGCCCTCCTCTTATAAATTGGTGCCCACAAAAAAATTGGCACCAATGTGGTGGACTAAATACATGTAAAACCTGACAGTAGCTGAGACCATGCCCATGGCTCAGTGTTCCCCTCCTGGGAAGGTGGTACAATAAGGTCTACTAGGTGTGCACAAGCAGGAGAGCATGATTGATCCCTGCTACCATACACAGAGATATTTCCAGGCCGACACAGCACACTTCATGGTAGATTCAGCTATTACTCAGATAAAATGGGTTTATGTGCTGCACACTCATTCTCAGAGCTAAACTGCTGAACACAGCTTCTACCAGATCTGGCAGTAATGATATGTCTGCCATTTTGAAAGTGAAGAGAGGAGGATCCATCATCCAGAGCAGCTGCAGCCAAGCTGCTTACCATTTTAAAATGACAGATTCAAACATAAAAGAACTCTAAATGTGTCACAGTGTTGCATAAATGTGCATAGGCTTAGGAGAAAGAAGAAAAAGAGTATAGAGAGTTAGAAAAGAAGTAAATCACTTTAAAAAAATTTTAAAGAGACCAAAGTACAGACAGTCATAGATTAAAAAAAGTAAAGAAAAATAAGTCATGTAAAGATGGACTATACACAGAGAGTATAGATTATATATATATATTATTATTATTGTGTTTTCTTTGAGTTTTTTGACTGTGAAGGACATAAGTACAGAGAGACATTTCATTGTATGGGCTGCTGATCTAAACCAGCATGTATATTATAAAGGCATCTTGACTTCAAAATTTGAGTCTAAGGATATATTGCTTTGAAAAAGAGGTTGTTCTTTTGTTTCCATAGAAGATGAGAACCTGTGGATTGCTTCCAGACCAATATGGTTTGATGGACTAAGACCTCCTAAAAATTTGCCTTGAACACTCCTCAAAACTACACCCCTCAAAAAATTACTTTGCCCAACTACTGACTGAGATGAACCTAGCACACAGGATGAACTATAAAAGATCTGATTAACAGCATCCCTAATCAGTAGGAAGTAATACGGACAAAACTATGGCCATATTCCCAAATATTGTTTATAAATGTTTCTTTACATTTAAAGGGGGATATGCTATAGAGATGAATAATTTGCTTTGGTATGGAGCTTAGATTATTGATACAAATTTAAGGTCAATTTTATTATACTGTGTATGTGTATTTCTGATATTAAGGTATTATGTTTGTGCAGCTCATTTAAAAATGTAATGTATAATTTAAAAAACATAGGTTACTAGATAATCATCTATAATAGTCAAGCCTGTAATCATGTTAGTTAGATTTTCTAGGTGTATAGAGATATATTTCAGTTGGATGGGTATTCTTCAAGTCTTTCAGAGCCCTTCAAAATATGACATTTTAAAATGTTTTAATAACTTAGGACTTGTTATGATAATGAGACACATCTGCTCCTGGCAGCACAAGCTACTTCAAGAGGAAGATGGATATCAAAGAGGCTCCTTATTGAATTGGTTAGCCATCTGGGCAAAAAATAGCTCTTGCCTGGACTGCTTGACTAAACATGCAGGACCCACAGAAAAATAACTGCTAAACTTGCCTAAAGGTGAGATTTTCCTTTGGGTTCCTGCTTCCTAATAGACTCTACTAGACATTCTGCAGGATACAACAGAAAGTGACTGGCAAAACTGCCAATATAGGTAGAACTGTCTTTGAGATTTCCTACTTCATAAAAAAGTCTACTGGATACTATTGATGTGTAGGCTGAAGATGGATGCCCCGACAGTACAGAAGAACTTTGGGTGACTGTCCAGTTAGCAAGATGTCTCTGTCAATTCTAGAGTTTTGGAAGTTGTACTTTCTGTTTACTTAGGTAATATTGTATCCTTCTAGAGTCTTTGATGGAGTTAAAAAATAGTTATTATTATAGTTTTCCTTAGTTATGATAAAAAGATGAAATAGTTATAAATATTGTAACCGTAATTCTTGCTTGATAACTGTTGTGTTATATGTAATTTTACTATGTTAAAGTTAAAACCTTCCTTTATTATTTAAACAGAAAATGGGAAATGGTGTAGGAGATTCTTCTGTCTATGTGTTGCTTTTATTGGTTAATGAATAAAGAAACTGCCTTGACCTGTTGATAGGGCAGAACTTAGGTAGATGGGGAAAACTGGACTGAATGCTGGGAGAAGGAAGGTGGAGAGGGAGACGTCATGAATCTGCCGCAGGAGATAGATGTGCTAAAACTTTGCTGGTAGACCACAACCTCATGGTGATACACAGATTAATGGAGATGGGCTAAATTAATGTGTGAGAGTTAGCCAATAAGAAGCTAGAGCTAATGAGCCAAGCAGTGATTTAATTAATACAGTTTCGGTTTGATTATTTTGGGGCTAAGCTAGCCAGGCAGCTGGGATGAACAAGTGGTCCTTCCTCCCACAAACTGGTGCCCACAACTTCAGCTGACCCTCTATTCCATCTTTTCCTTTTACCACATTGACTCTTGACAAGGGTAATCCAACCATGGTTGTCTGATTGTGATTCCTTGACTATGACTACATTTCTACCTCAGGGCTATTGTATCAACTCCATGTTTTCAAGTAATTATCTTTTCTTCCTTTCACCTTAGGTTTTTATTTAAATATTTCTCCAAAGCCACCTACCATGACTGTCAAACTCTAAGCTCTTCTTTTGTCAGCTGATTTCATTTTTGATACATACCATGGTATTGAAGTTGTATTATTTAATATGCTTGTTATTTTTTTAAGATTTGCTTTTATTTTATGTGTATTGGTTCTGTGTTTGTATGTGTCTGTGTGCAGCATGCATGCAGTGCTTCAGGTGACCAGAAGAGGGGATTGGATGCCATGTAACTGAAATTAGAGACAGTAATAAGCTATCCTTTGAGTGCTGGGAACTGAACTTGGGTCCCCTGCAATAGTAGCAAGTAATCTTAGCCACTGAGCCATTTCTCCATAGCCAGTGTCCTATTATTTATTTATAGATTCAGAGACAAGTTTCCAAATCTACAGTACAAGTTCCATAAGGGGATGGACTCCATTGTGTGAGCCATTGTTCTCTGGAAGAGTGCTGGTCAAGGGCTGAGTGAATAAACTTAGCGAGTACCCTGCAGTATCTGGGCAGAGGCAGGCCAAAGCCTATGCAGATTCACTGCATGATGATGCTGAAGCCACTGATTTCAACATAAAGGAAAGCACCCAGCAGATTATGGTTGACTGCTGCTTACAGTGTGGTAATCATGAAGGAATATTACAGCCATCATTGGCTTGAGGTTTAGTCAACTGTTAGGAGCTAGGGCTGAAATAATGGGCTACAGGACTCTCAACTCAATCCTTGGCCATGTTGAGGGAGCTTTGGGTCTTTATCCCATAACATTTTCTCCTCTGGCCATTTCTTTTCCTCTCTTTTCTACACACCAGTCCAGTATCTTGACAAAGGCTAGAGGACTGAATGGCCCCAGGACAGATAACTCTCTGACTCCATGTTTCCTGTGGAACCCCAGTGGCTATACAACGATGCAGAAGAGGCCCTTCTGAGTTCTAGCCTAGGTGATGAACATGACTGTCCCAAAGGGCCTCAACTGAAGTGGCAGGCAGAACCAGATGCAATTTGCCGCAAATACTAGTCTATACATAGAGGAGAGGTTGTTATAGAGTATATAGCAAACAAATACTCAGCCTCACTGGGAACAATCTTTTCACCCACTTAAAAGAACTTAAGAATGTCAACACCAATCACCTGGTAGTTTTCCAATTTTGTAATGTAGAAAACCATCTGAGTGGGAGACTTAAAGGGCTAATTCAGCGTTTGGATTCTGCTGAGGTTGGCTTGCCTGGGTATGTGGACTTCTGCATCTGTGACCAGGGCTCTTAATATTTGCAATACACTTTTGCCTGTCACTCACCTTCTCCCACTCTCTGTCTGCTGAGAAGTACACTCAGTAGTTTTTCATTTATTGTAGTCTCAAAACATTTTATTATAGAATATTTCAAAAAAATACTCAAGTACAATATATCATAATGAACCCTCATGAGCTATGAGCTTCAACAGTGTCCCCTCTACCAAAGTGCACTCCCTTACACATGGTTATGTTTGATTGAATCACAGAAACAATGTTTATATGAATCAGAAAAGAAACTGCCATTATTATCTTAGGATTGTATTTGTGACGTGGCCAAACCCATATATCTTGTTGTTGAATAAAGGTTAGAACTCATTGTCTTACTACTGCAAACTTCAGAGTTGAGGATGATTTTTCAGCTCTCTTTCCTTTTTTAAATATCTGTATATTGATCTTAGGGCCTCATAAATTGTAGGCAAGTATTTTTCTACCAAGCTATATCACAGGACTCTTTTATTAAAAGACAAACAAACAAAGTGAAGACAAAAGGCCCATTACATATATTCTACGTTACCTGTGAAAGCTTAAATTTGAGAGGCACACTTCTCAGTTCCAAGTTGGGAGTGGAAGCCTGCATGACAAGTCATTTAAAGCATACGATTTATTTCTTCCAAGGTTAGAGGGTGGTATGTTTAGAATTATTTCTGCTCTCATCTGACAAGAGACCTTAGTAAGCCATAGATCCTCTTGCAACGAAATACTTCCCTGACACAACGTCTCAATGTGCTTAAAAACCTAAAGCCGGGAAGAAACTGCCCTGAAGATGCCTGAGAGAAAAGCAGAGCTGAGGGCCAGAGAACTGCAGTGGCCAAACCCTTCAAACACCTGAGCTGTCAGGCAAACGCATGAAATGGCAACAGCTGCCGTGGGCTGTCGCGAGGGTGATAAATGAAATGCTGGCCAGCGGCTCATCTATTTTCTCTTTAAACAGCTAGCCTGTGTGTGGTGTGGGATTGCCTGCTGCAGGTGGCATGGACATACAGGCCTGTGGCTGACTGAGTTCCGCCCTATCTCAGCTACACTGCTTACTACTGAGAAAATGTAATTAGCACCCAGCAGGGAACATCTAGGGGAGCAGACAGGGGTTCAAATAGGCTCTACAGGTCCCAGGAAACCCATATGGGCAACATCACAGAGAGCTCTTGGTTCCATGGCTTACTGACCACACATTCTTTCGGGGTATGTCTCTCCTAGAATTCTTTTCATCAAGTCATCATGAATTCACTGATGTTTGATGTGGATAAAGCAGTACTATGCAGTACTATGAGCCTCCTGGTTAAAACCTTCCCATAAAACAGTCCACAATAGACATCATTATGGCAATAAAATCGAAAGTGTTCAGAATACTGAGTAACTGGTAACCTTCCAGGTGCAGAACCTCAATTCTTCTGCATAGCCCACTAACAAAAGTCAGCTGTTCCCAAGAAGCATGAAGTTTGCAAGTACCTGGGAACAGTGCACAGCGTTCCTACTCCTGGGGCCCTTCCTGGACCAACAACAAATTGGTGTAAACTCAGGATGAATTCCAGAGAGCGATGTGAGAAAATCAGTACTGGATTTCCTCCATGCATGTAACAGATAAAAACAAAATCTCTTAAATGTATTTAGAGGCAGACATTTGATTCCATTAAACATGGCATGTTTTCCTGTGGTATGAATCAAAGGAAGTAAAAGAAAACATGAAAGGGAGATTGAGAGTAAGGACAGAATCCCAGGAATCTCAAAATAAAAAGAGATTGTGGAAAGACATGAGATTAGTCATTTTTTTTTAATTCAACAATTTTCTGTCTCTAAAAAACAAAATGGTAAAGGTTTTGGAATATCTCATAGAAATTTTTCAATAAAACATGACACTGAATCTCACTGAATAAATTTAGTTTCCAGAGGAGACGTACCGGATAAAGGAAATATGTCAACATAATTTTGTTACCCTGGCTCAGAAAAACATGACTATCGAGACACTATTTTAAGTCAATGAAGCAATACAAAGAAAACTTCTATTTTTATTTTCCCTTGGAGTTCAGAAAAACTTATTTCCTCTGCCCCTGTCACTGCCCACTCCCTCAGTGATAACTCTATTTCTGCCATATCCTTGAGTGAATCATCTTCTCTTTGCCATGGATCTTACCACTACTTTTGATTTTGTCTGTAATTTCTTTGAACCCAGTAGAATCATATTTTCCACAATGTATTTAATACTTCGTGGAAATTTCTACTTAAAATTAATTAATGAGAAGCAAGGCAAAATCCAAAGAGCAATATATTTTTTGAAAAAAAATTCTCTTTCTTAAGCAATTTAATTTTATTTAAATTTCCACCTGTATTAATTCCAGAGGGGTGCTTCCTATGAATCCGATAAAATCTTCCTCCATTGTTCTAGAACAAATTGATAGCACTTAGTTTATCTTTGAAAGTGTTTTCATTCTGGGCAACTTAGCTTAGGTCACCTTTAATGCCTTCTCTAAGACCTGCAGTTACCGGACCCCAACCTTTGGAAAGAGACTGTGTCACCAGTCTCATCGGGAATTCAGACCATCTTGTGGGAAAACTCACACTAGAGCATCTGTTCAGAGGACCCAGGCTCCAGCTGAGGCCACCACATAAGGGTTTTTTTTTATGCAAGAAAAATTAAGTGAATGAAAGATTTAAAGAAAGAATTTCTATTAACTGCTTATTTGGAGATTGGATAACATCCCTCTATTATTTCATTTAATATTGTTAGTCTCAATGTAGATGAACTTTCTATTTGCTTTTATCTGTTTCATGTCATCATTCTCTCCAGTACCTTACTTAAAAGATCTTGGTTAATGGAGCTTTTTCAGTGTCCATAGCTGTGGACCTCATGTCCAGGAATGATCTCTAAGTGATGACGTTCAGAGTTAATGTCTGCAAGAATAAAGTGTCTTATCCCTTGAGAGTCCCTCTCAGCTTCTCTGACAATTGTGACTCTCTGTACCATCCTCTGAGTGCTCTCTTCCTGATTCTAGAACATTCTCGCTAACTGGGACAGGCTTGTGCATAATGCCCCTGCATTCTCTTTCCTTATTTTACCAAATCAAAATAAATTGACTCCACAAAACACGGGCAATCCAAAAAAAAGTACACGGGGATCTTTTGTAAGATGTATGTTCGGCAAATACAGACCAATCATCCTCTTGCAAATACAATCCACAAGGTGGCTGGATGTCCCTGTCAAGTTCCATTTTTCTCTCAATGTGGCCTGAGAAGTTGTTCCAAAGGAAGACACTGCGGGAGATCCTGTGGTTGGTAAAATTGATATAAGCATGTGCACCTCACACATGCACCCCTAAGGCCTTGCCTAAAATATCTACAAATAAAGTACCCACCCTCCCAGTTACTCACTGGCTTTATATTTACCAAGAGTCAAATCCTCTAAATATGAGTGATCAGGGAATTGAGAATTAAATTAATAGAAGCACCCTCGTCCTTTCTGTTGACTTAGAACAATGGCATTTATAAGATACTATTTGAAGACATACAGGAGGCAAATGAAAATTCTTTTTAGTTTGATTTATCCCTTGTTCACTGCTCTAGAGGAGGTTGGGTCTAGGAGAATGGAGGCGATAAATGAGGTAGGCTAACATCTAATGCAACAGCTAACTTCATTCAGCACATCAGACAATGTATATATACTCTGAGGGTTAAAATAGTCAAATGTATAGAGTATACAATCATAAAAGGCATATACCCAAATAACAGTAATTAATATTTGTAAAGAATAATCTGAAGTAAACTCACTTCTATCTGCTATACCTGTGAGGGGCACAAAAACATAATCCAAGAAAAATTCTGTGTTTTTGAAAAGACTGAGGTCTCAAGACTTTCATCTTGGTTTCTTGGAGTTTTCTCACAAACATTCAGAAATCTCCTCATAGGAATTTATTCTTGGACCATGTTCTGACAATCACTTTTTTCAGAACGTACACAAGAAGCAGGTTCTCTGGGACTAAGAACTAAAATTAATACAGTAGTTTTCATTGTGTGGTATCTGCCTAGACCACAATAGCTCAGCCTTAAGAATAATTTAGGGCCACATAAATATAGTAAAGCAACTCTTACCAGCTAACCTAACCATCACTTGTGGCCATAGTTATTTGTACCAAAGATAGACATTGATTTAAAGTGTTCAATTTCTCTCTCCCAAGATGGGTAATTTGGGCAATGAAGCAGCCATTCATAAGCACATGGAACCACAAGACATGTATCACCAAGGCCCAGCTTCATTCCTTTCTATAGTTTCTATGCACCATCTCTGATTTTTTTTCTAACCATAGTCCCTTTTGGTTTCCTTAATTTCGTTTATCAAACCCTCGGCTATTAAAAATGAGGCTAAGAAAAGACGTTAGAATGAGAGTCACCAGCACAGACCTGAACTGCCATGGTCATCAAGACAAATCATTTGGGATTCTTCACCTGCTTCACCTACAGCTTTATCAGATTCTTAGTTTCCTGCTCATTTCATCAAATTGAGCATTACACATGGGACTCGGCATGTCTTTGTGAGAGTAGATGACATGAGCTGCCTTGGATTTCAGAGAGAATCAATTCAACAATCTCTACAGTCACTGGGCCAGCTGCATGTGCATTTTCTCTTGTTTTCATTATTTTTCTCAGCCTGTAGGTAGCCACTACAGCTTCCATAGTATACCTATTAAATAAATGTCTCTCTGTTTTTCTCTAAGTCTAAACAAGTTAAGGGGCTTTTGTGAAGAAGTATGAAAAATGGAACTTTTTCCTTCTGGACATCTCTACATACCTGTTCCTCTCTGGCACTCACTAAATATGAACAGACTGTTAGAGCTATAATGCTAATGTTCAATATAGAAAAGACCACATTGCACCAGGTATAGTGGTACATACCTTTAAAGTCAATACTTAGGAAGTAAAGGCAGGAAGATCTCTGCAAGTTTGAGGTCATCTTGATCTACAAAGCTAGTTTCAGACCAGCCAGGGCTACATAGGGAAATCTTGTCTCAAGAATAAAAAACAGACACCTACAATCAATAGCCCTACAGAGAGAAGCAAACTTAGTCTGGCTGAGCTAGTGCAAGGGTCCTAGTTCTTCTATATGTCCTATCTCCCGACCAGTGACTTCAAACTGTCCCTTACAGTGCCTTGTAAAAAGGCATTATGACACATTTCCAACAAGGTTTCTTCCTGTCTTTGCTCTAATTAGATGCTATTATTTCTGTGTCTTAGTTATATTTTTATTGCTAGCCCCACCTTATTACACCAATTACATAAGTGATTTGTCTGCTATTGTGAAAACAGAATGAGATGGGTAATCAGATCTAAAGAATATACTAACTACAAGAATGATACTCTTACATCAATTTCCCCCATAAATTAGGAAGAAAGACAAGTTGCTCCAAAGGGGCTCTAAAGTGTTTCTCTACTCATGCTTGAATCACAGAGAAAGGCAAATATTCTTCTTGTTTAAGCTCTATGTTATTTGAATCTTGAAGATAGACCTAGCTGTTCAAGAGTCTGTGACTGAGGAAGACAGTAGGATCCACTTCCACCCTCCATTTCTCTGTCACACATGTCTCCAGATGTCTAGCCAATCTAAAAGAAAGTAGTGGAAACTCGACACAGATAGTCCAGATTGGGCTTTGCAATAATCTGGTGAGTATGATTTTTCTAAGTCTGGTCACTTTTCAGTACAAACTGTAATGTTGATGTGAAGCTCATCTGATATTTAAGAGATGTTAAAACATAAACACATTACATTGGCTCCCCAAATCAGAACCCACTCTAAATCCAAACCAATAAACACTTGGCTAATTTTATATAACTGTTTATATATGTGAAATGTATTTCACATATTTTCTTACTATCATCAAAATATTTTTAATATCTATCCATTTTGTTTGTATAGGAGGGAGCCGGATGTATATGGAGGTTAGAGAACAATTAAGAGAAGCTGTTTTGGTTTTCTCATCATGTGGTTTCCATTATTTGGATTTCAGGGACCAAGATAAGGTCTTTGGGCTTGGCAGCAAGCATCTTTACCCACTTAGCCATTTTCAGCAGCCCTCTCATTATTATTCATAAAATTCTTGCCATTTTTCTTGGGTGAGCTCATCTCATTGTCCTTGCTGTAATGTGTATATAAGAGGAAAGAGAGAGTTACAGATAAAGATATGCCCTTAACTATAGAAATATTCTTCTGAAGCTTTTTACATCCTGTCTAGAATCCACACACATGTCATTATGTGAGGCAAAGAAACCTGGGAAACAGGTAGAAATCTTTCTTCCCTTTCATTTTCTTTTTCTAGTTCAGGTCTCATTCCCTCAGAGTTTTATTTGACTTTGCTAATTCCCATATCTTTTTTTCACTCTGAAATTCCCAGTACATTTAACATGTGTCAGGGAGTTTAACACTTAATTATATGCTGTCTGATAGTGTTTCATGCATGCTAAGATCCTAAAGGACATAGATGTCTTGCAAATCCACATAGTCTATAGCAGTAAGTGATTAATAATACCTGCTGTATAATTCAGTTCCCTTTTGTACTGTAGTCTAGAGTAGTTACATAAAAACTTTGTACTTGAACCTAGTTAGAATGGATCTATTTAATGAACATTATGAAAAGAGGGAAGTATGATGCCCATGAACTTAAAAAAGTGTGTGTGAGTGTGTGTGTGTGTGTATGTGTGTGCACGCACATGCACACACAGCCTTGAATGCACATGATCCTTATAATGAATAAATACAACTAAACATTGATCTATAGATGATTGTGACCATTGCATGTATATGAATACGAACATATGTGTTTGTACATGTATTTGAAACTAGCACCAGTAAATGAACCTATGAGTTCTAATTTGGAAGGTATTTCTTGATTGCTACTAAAAAATGCTTTCTCATTCCATTTGTCTTAGAGTTTCATAATTAGAATTAAAAAACGTTGAAAAAGCAAACAAGAGAATGTGACACAGGCAATTAAGTCTACGTTGGTTTGAAGGGGTCAATGATAAACTCAGAGTCACAAATACTGTCAGTAAATTAAGGACGAAAATCAATACACTTGATTTTAGCATTTTTTAATCAAGAGAGAGCCCAGATTTGAACTTTATACTTTGCTTTCCCTATTTCTTCTATCATCCCTAACAAAGGACTTTTGCACTATTATTTATTGAACATCACATAAAGCTTAGCATGAGGAAGAAATGACGGATACAGATATCTTTGACAGAGTTTTACAAGGGATTAAGTCACTAAATCCAACTGACTCCAACTGATCTAGATAACAGACAAATACTATCGAACAATGACAGAATGCCACTTCTAGTATTTATAGCGGTTATTCATTTTATAAGGCTGCTGTTGGAAACATTTTCTGTTTCCAACAAGTGATTATCACAATACACTTTCAAATACCCAAGCTTTATTTGTGTCAGAGGCATGGAAGGGTACAAAAGTTAAGATTATAACTATACTTTTACATCAGTTGTAAAGCTGACTTCCAGGAAATCATAAGGCAAGTAAAGTTGCCTTAAAGGCAAGTTAAATGAAAAAGTTGAGTACATAGTAAGATAGCAGTCTTAAGTCTTAAGTGACCTTAGGTTGCATTATTAATTCTGACTGTGAGATCCAGCAACAGTTTCAGCCTCTTAGGATATAAAAGATATTATTATAACAATGTATCATCACATAAATCCAGTCTACCAGAAAGGATTTCAAAGCAGAAAGTAGATTCAGGTTTGAATCTTAGCTTCTTGAGAACTTACTCTGAATCCATCCAATATGGTAAAACACAGAAGGAGACAAAAAGAAAGAACACTACCCAATAGTAAGAATGAAATTCACATCCCTAACTCCTTTTATTTGACAGGTTGACCTGCTTCACATCTGCAGAATCTCAATATTACTAAAATTAGTTTGAGCTCTTTGTATCCATGTCTACACACTCAGTTCACAGTTGAGTAATTGTCTATCAATATCAGAATGTAAGTTTTAGAACTGTCAAGAAAACAACAATGATTCTTTTATTATCAGTTTAATGCCTTTTCCATTGTATTTTGATTCTTGAGGATACAAATATACTAATGTCCTCTATCAGGAAAAGCGGGAGAAATTGAGCTAACGCTAGATAGAGATGACAAATACGTGATAAAGATGCTGGCCCTCATTCTGGGCATGGTGGCGGGAGCATTCTTTATACTTTCTGGATCTTGCTTTGCCCAGTTGCAAGTTATAGCTATTTGTAGGTCACAGATATCCACCAGACACATAGAATGACTAAGATCTATGCAAAGCACCTAAAGAAAACAGATTGACATATTATATAAGTATTTTTATTACTCTTATACTTAATCCTAAAAACACAAGAAAATTCATAGATAAATACGCAGCTGATTATTATTTCTGAAGCAAAGAAGTGTGTCATTTACTAAAACATGATTGAACCTCGAAGAACTAAGTTGAGATTTTTCTAATCTGATACCCAAGCTGTTCAAGTCTGACATTTAACCTTGATCTCACTCACTCTCCCTATTCATCTGAAAACTTATTTTACTATTTGATAAGACCTATTTCCTACTGAGTATTGTTCTTTGGTTATTAAAATTTTGTTACATATGTTTTTAGAGTATTCTCTTAGACTATTTCAATCATTTTGGCCACTTGTAATAGCTGAAATAATTTTATATTAGGTCTCAAATACATCAGTCAGCATCTTCATGACCCAAAATGAGTTTCCAAGCTGCCTTAATAAGCACGCTGCCCCAGATTAGCTTCATTCAAGGGCTGTCTCTTCCTTAGTTTGTATAAATGATGACGTTGAAGTGCCGTGCCGTGCTGTAAACCTCCCAGAGCTTCTTATGGATGACAGCATTCTTTGGCAGCACAGATTGTACTGAGATCAATAGAAGTAAAGATTTTGCAACTGACAATTGCCTATGCTCGAAGTATTATTTCCATTGAATCATTTTTCCATTGCTCTCCCATTGCCCCGTGTTTGTGAGACAAGTCCACTAATGAAAACATTCGGCTTTTGTCCTTGAGTCATCCTGATATTGGATTTATTGCTGTGCTGATTTGTTTCATAATGAGATAACTGCTGATTGCATCGACAACAGTTTCCCAGCCAATGCTGAGACAAAATGCTGGAACAGCAGAGCAGGAGAATGTTAGTGAAATGTAAGTAGACTGTTTGAGTGCCGAGTATCCTAGTGACTTACTGTTTAAGTGTGGGAGACACTCAGGATCTTCCTGCATGTTCTTACTTATGCAGTGAATGAAATACGACAAAAAATAAAAACCATGTTCAAAATTCCCCTTAGATTATTTTAAGATCATTGAAACTCAGAAACCGGCCCCTAGTTTCTATATACAATATCACAGTCAATATCAACTCTAGGCTACTTTTTCACTTCTGAGTAGCTCATTATACTTGTAGTTAATCTAATAATGATTTGTTACCTATATGCTTATGAAAAATCTAATTGACTTCCAAAGAAAAAAGAGAGAGGGAAAAAGCACATTACGTCTTACGAACAGACAATAGTGGCTTCAAGAACAGAAATGATGCTCCCTAAGTGTCCATTCACCCATCCTACCTTCAGTCTAGATTTTCCTACTTTCTCCTACTTTCCAAGGCTTCTAACATGAGAGGAGGATTGTTTGTACAAAAGTACAAACCATTACTACCATTACTATCCAGAGGACAGGAGATAGATTTTCATCTAGCTTTTCTGTACAAGATCCCAAGAAAAGCTTGTCTGCCTTAGAAAAAAAGTCTTGCTGTTTGTTTTCGTTATTTGTTTGATTGGTTGGTTGGTTTTTTGATGATGATGATGATGATGATGATGATGATGATGATGATGATGATGATGATGATGATGATATTATTCTTGTTTGCTTGATTTTTCTGTTCTGAAGGGAAGGAAGTTATTTACTTTGATTAAAACCCAGGTCATATTTTGTTTCCCTGGATGTGGAGAGTGATGAGAAAGTGAAGAGTTTATTGAAGATCATCCTCTGTTAAATCTTACATGTGGAGAAGACCAAGTTCTTCGAAAAAAAAAATGTGAAGATTCTATAATGGAGAGAAAGGAAGAATCCTTTTACTCAGTAAAACACCAGATGAACGTGAGAATCTGCACTCAAGGCTCGCCTTGTATTTCATTTTCGTTGTCGTGATAAAGCAGTCTGATGAAAACAGCTTGAGGAACAAAGGATTCACTTTAGCTCCCACTTCACGGTTACAGTCCATCAGAATAGAGGAGTCAAGGCAGCAGGGACTTGAACCAGTTAGTCACAGCCACAGTAAAGAACAGAGAGAGAAAAATCAGTGCCTGCATGAATGCTTACTTGTGCTCTGTGGTAATATTTTGTTTGTGCTTTAATAAACAAAATTTGCCTGACAGACAGAGTGTAGAGCTAGCCAACAGTTAGTCATAGAGGCCCAGCACTCAGGAGACAGGGGCAGAAGGATCTCTGTGAGTTCAAGGTCACCCTTGGCCACACAAAATTGATCAAGTCTAAAAGAGGATCAGAGTCAGGCAGTGGTAGTGCATACCTTTAATCCCAGCACTAGCAAGGCAGAGACAGGAAGGGATATGACTGGACAGAGAGAGGAATATAAGACAGGAGCTCACAGCATTCAGTCTAAGGACTTGTAAAGATAGGATACCCCATTTGGTCTGAGAATTTTGTAGAGATAAGAACTAGTGACTGGCTGCTCAGTTTCTCTGATCTTCCAGCTTTCACCTCTAATATCTGACTCTAGGTTTTTATGATAAGATCAATTAGAATTATACTACAGTGCTCACCATGCCTTCTCCATGCTTACCAGTTCAGGAGCCCCTGACCAGGGAATGAGTCCATCCACAGTGGGCAATTGTTCCCACTTCAATTAACTTAAACAAAATAATTCTTTCACAGACATGCCCACAGCTCAACTGGATCAATAAAATTCCTTTTTAGGACTCCCTTCCCAAGTGATCCCTGATAATCTCAAACTGACAAAACTATTCCATTCCTGTAACAAAATACACCACACTAATTTTTCTGCTTTTGCAAGCCTATAATTCTCCTTGATGGTATTTTTCAAGATTTTAAAAGCCTATAACTTGAAGGCGGATCGGATTAATACAGACAAATTGGTATAAGATGATACAACTTTAATGTAAATAGCACACTCACGCAACCAGAATTCCAGCAATGCACCGAAACAGGAAACAGGAAAACGGGCTGCAGAGTCTGCGCGCCCCAATTTAAGTAAACATTTGCCCGAGCCGTCACGCCCCCAAAAGGCGGGCTCTCTCTACATCGCCCCCTTTTGTCTAAATAAGACAGAACTAAACTAACTACAACTATAAACAATAATAACAAATAATAAATATAACAAA
>NC_022010.1:58507433-58508493 GCF_000317375.1 Microtus ochrogaster
GCCGGGTACTTGATCTCTTCTGACAACTTCAATCCTATAATACTTTCTCCCAAATTCTGTACTTAAAATATAGTTTCTCTGTACATCATGGAGACTCAAGTTTGTGACCTCAGTCCTCATTAGAAACATTGAGATTCCCATGGTTCTTAGGTCTTTGTTACATTAGTCTTCTGTGAGAGCTATTATCATAATCTTTGCAGTTCTGGGCTAGAATTTTTATACCCATGAGGTCATAGGATGCATTTACTATATGAGTGATGCTACCTTTCTTTCTGATGATTTTCAGGAGTGAGAGATAATATACATCTATCAATGTTCCCCCCAACTATGCTTGTGATTTAACCAGTAAGTTAAAAAAAAATGTATTACCAAACAAACCCTACATTAACTAAAGCTGATGGTTTTCTTTACATGGTAGTTGTCCTTCTCTGATGATCAGTTTTATCATTGAGACATTCACAATGATAGAGAAAATATGACTTGCTATGCACTGAGTATGTGTTGTTCTCTACCATTATGGTACACATAGACTGTGTCATGAAACAATAATTAAAGTATTACTCTTAAAGGGTTTTATTTTTCATTGCCTATGTTCCCATTTCCTCTTTAATTTGTCTCTGAGGCTTTTTTTTCTCTTAACTGTATACAGAGCCATTCTAGAATTGTTCACCAATTATGCCTCTCCTGTCAAACGCAGAAAACAACTCTCTTCTGTAAGCTGAACTTCTCACACAATTTGACACCTTTCATGGCCTCTCCCTGCTAGAAACACGGCTTTTTTTTTGGTGATTAAAGGAAAGTGGCAAACTTTTCTCTGTAAATATTTTAAGCTTTAGAGACTTTTCTGCTGCAACTACGCAATTCAGTTATAGTAGCATAATGGCAGGAACAGACAATGCACAAATTTAGGAGGGCAACTATGTTCAATAAAACTTTTTTCTCGGTACTATGATTTAAATTTCAAATAAATTTTATGTGTCAAAAATGTTGTTATTCTTTTAAAATAAATGTGGTTTTCAGCTATAATAAAGAATCAAGTTATGTGATTTGCAGGCAATAA
>NC_022010.1:58509038-58520544 GCF_000317375.1 Microtus ochrogaster
GAACTCATTACCATCTACAACCAATATTTACCAATAGACTATTGGGTCATCCTTTTGTTGAACCATTTAGAAATGTAAAGACCTTTCTTTACACTTCAGAAATTTAAAACAAGTAGCAGATCTGATTTGATACATAAGCATAAGCTTGTCAACACCAAACTATGTGTATTTTCCTTAGCAATTTTCTCTGCTTTTGTGAATTTGTTTCACAAGCATTTCACAGTGTCCTCAGGAACAGTGCTTAAGCATTTCCACTAACTGGGAGTTGTCTATTTCTATACATTTTATGTTATTAATAACCCAGTATCACTGACCAAGTTTTATAAAGGAAAAGGGTATATGTTATCTCACAATTCTGACATAAGATTGTGCTGGCTGAACTTCAAGGTATCACATAGACACAAGGAACATGTCCAAAACTTATTTAAATGGACTTTTATAACAGATCCACTCTTGAGATTATTTGTCTGTTATCTATGAATTCACTAGTAGTGTGATTGGATCAATCTACTCAAGTGAGAATAAGTCAGACACGTCTTCAATATTCTATCTTGTACTTCCTCATAAGAATCATAATAGAGATTAAATTCTATCTTTAGCTTCAATAAGTATAAACCACAATTAAGACATAACCATCTCTCTATGCCAAAGAATCACAAACTTATACTTTTGCTGAAACTCTCTTAAACGCATGAATTCATGTGTCTCTTTCCCTTTCCACTTGTATATCCAATACTTAGAGGATAAGTGGTCTATTGAACCTGTCATTTGTAGCCTCTCCCTTAGCAGCCCTTCTTTCAACTTTCCTCACCATGATAAGGAGTTTTCCAATTTCCTCAGTCACTCAAGAAAAAAAACCAAGTTCATCCTTGGACTCTTGGTTTCTAACACATCCAAATCCCAATCAGGTTCTGTCACTGGTAACACTGCCCACCATTCACCAATTCCAATTTGGATTAAGGCTGTAAACCTCTTGTCCAGATGATTTTGTTAGCTGTGCAGCTGATTTTCCCATATTTTTTCTGTCTCCTCCTTTCTGTTCTCCCCTCTGCTGCCAGACTGATATTTTCCCAGTATAAAATAGATTTATATCATATGCCTACTCAAAACTATTAGAAGTATCACACAAAAAAACAACAGTTCTAAAAACAGTGTCTTATCTATAAAGTTCTTCATGATCTGGTTCCTGCTTATCACTAATAAATTAATTACATACTGTTATTTCCTGCTTGTTTCATCTGCTGAAACCATAATGGTTTGAGTTTTTTTCCTATTACTCCTTTTAGTATGCTACATCTCTTCATGCTCAAATAATACTGCCTTAGAAAGACTTCTTGTGACATGATACCCAAAACATAATTCTTTCTCCTCGATGATGTTATCTTTTTATCCTTTTTATTCTTCATTGGACTTCTGTCTGTGGGATTTGAGAGCTATCTCAGCAGTTAAGAGTGTGTACTGTTGTCATAGAGGATCAAAGCTCAGTTCCCAGAACCAAGAGATAGCAGCTCATAGTGACCTGTAAGTCCAATGCCAAAGGATCCAATGTCATTCTCTCTTCTCACCTCAACAGGCACCTAAAATCATGTGTGCATACTCCCCAACACATACAAACACTTGTGAAAGTTAAAAAATAGATCCTTAAGAAAGCTTATATTTATAAGATAATATGTTTGAGTGAATGTTTACTGACCTCATCGACTAGAATATCAGCTTGTGTAGAATCTGGTCTGTTTCTCTTTGTATTTTTTTATATTGGTAGCTAGAATAGATCCTATCTGTGGGCAAAGGAAAGAAAAGTAACTTACTGGAACTTCTGGGTAATATAAAGGGCTAAAGGCTGCCTCTGTGTGAACCAGGAAAGAAATGTCAGAATAAATACAGATATTATCCCAAAGACAAAAATAGAGAAAAGTTTCAGAAGTCAGGAAAGGAAGTGAAATCATTTTAGAAATAAGCAGAAAGAAAGACCCTGGGAAGCAAGCCAAACACAGCTTTGGACACACAGCTCTGTGGGTTTTGGTGAGACAGTGACTTCTCTACCATAGCAGAGGGAAACCCCGTTTGTACTGCTACATTACTCAGAGGACAGAGGCTATGCACTATCTTGAGAGAGAACCTACCAATTAAAAATGAGCTACCCCAGAGGCCTGAGATCAGGGAGCATCCACAGGTCAAGAAGCCTCAATTTGGCATGCCACAGACCTTGGGGGACAAAGGACAAGAAAGGCAGCTCTGGAGAATAGGAGGTCCTAACACTGGCAAGCAAAGGTCACACACAGCAAGAAGCTAGACCAGGCTATGAATAGCATGTCAAGATGGCCAAAACTGCCCTCTACAACTGGTAAAGGTTCTCATCTATTGAAAATTTAGCTGAAGATTTATAGCACTGATCCTAGAGTCAGTGGAGGGGTCAGATTCTGAAACCATCTCCCCATTGTCTACTATGAGCATGTTAGTACAGTAAAGCTCTTAAAATACATGACCAGGTCAACTGAGGCAGAAAAGTTTTAACAAACTTTAACACTCCTTCATGATAAAAGCCATGAAAAAAAAACTAGAAATAGAAAAAACATAACCTCATATAATAAAGGTCCTATATGCCAACTTGTAGTTAATATTATAAATACATAAATAAATACAAAGAACTGAGAATTTTTAATAAAATGTAGAATGAAACAAGAGTATTTTTTCTCTCCTCTCTTGGTTTATCTCTAAAAAAGTTAGTTGATATGAGTACCAAGATACAGACCTTAGAAAAAGTTATTAAAACATATCACAGAGATATTCAAATACAGACACAGAAATTAAAAGGAGAACCAATTTCAGCATTACATTATAAGGTTAGAGAGGAACAGTCTAACGTTTCCAAACAAACAACCTTAATTTATGCAGCCACCTTACAGAAACTGCCCAATGATACATATCGCAAAGGTTGCTTAAGTGTTCAATGGAATCTGGTGGAAATGTTAGATTTTAGGAGATTTGAGGAAGCAATAGTCTCATAGGGCATGCATTCACCTTTTATGAAGCAGTTGTTAAACTCATGGTCAACTTGTAATAGAATTATCCCTGAAGACTGGAGACTTGGTTAAAGCAGTCTTGGAGCTTCGTAAACAATTGCGATGGAGGACTTGGTAGAAAGATGAGGCTATGACCATTGAACAATGGAATAGGGCTAGAGATATGGGAATCCCCCAAGATTAACTCCTTGGAGAGATTATGTTGATGTACAGAGATAGTATGTCTCTGATGATCACACCCTGGATTTATGCCATGTAGCAGCTTTGAATGCTTGGGAAAGAACTGAAAAAGGAGGAAAGAAAATTGAGTCATTTACTAAAGTTATACAGAGTACAAAAGAAATCTTCACTGATTACTTACAAAATTTGACTTTACCAGTAAATAAAATGCTGCAGAGGCTGGAGAGATGGCTCAGAGGTTAAGAGCATTGCCTGCTCTTCCAAAGGTCCTGAGTTCAATTCCCAGGAACCACATGTGGCTAACAACCATTTGTAATGGGGTCTGGTGCCCTCTTCTGGCCTGCAGGCATACACACAGACAGAATGTTGTATACATAATAAATAAATAAATATTTTTAAAATGCTGCAAAATTCAGAATCTAGAAAAATAATAATTGAATCTCTGACTTTTAAAAATACTAATGTGCAATACAAAATGGTAATTAGGCCATTAAAAGTAAGATCAACACCCTTGAAGAAATGGATCCAAGATATGATCAATAGTAAATCCCATTATGATACTTGAATAGTAGAGGTGATTTCCAGAGGTCTGAAGAAAAATCCAAATGTTGAGTGTTTCAGTTGTGGCAAATATAGTCATATACAAGGGGGGTTTAAACAGAGTATTCCTAGAAACAATGTGTTTCTAAGCATAATCCAAATAGAATATCCCTCCCTTCTCGATTATGCAGAAGGTGTGGAAAGGGCAGGCATTGGACAAATGAATGTAGATCAACAAGAGACAGTCAAGGTAACCCTTTGCCATTGGGAAACTCCTTGAGGAGCCTCTCACAGGCCCCCATGTCAAATTCAGTTCAATTGTTTCCTATCATTGTGGAAGAAACTGTTTCCCCAGGACAATTAAAGAATTTAATGCCTAATGTTAAAAAACCATACTACTCTTAATGATAGACAAGTTTTAGAAAATAAAACAAAAATTTTAGGAAAAATCATAAAACAAAATTTGCCGCACCTGCATGGCCTGGAACCAAAACCAAGCGAAGGACGTCAGGATTGAACACACATATACTTCTCAAGATGCTGGTAGAAGAAGCCCTTTATTGAACAGGACCACGGAGGTTTTATACCTAACAGAGCCAGGTGGACAAACAACATTTATACCTAACCCAGCCAGGTGGGTCAACAGGTGAAAACCTCATGGCCTGATCCTTGGTCAAGGCCAGGGCAATGTGTACTCAGAAAGTAGGGTTGATAAACAACTTTGACACTGCTCTCAGAAGCTCAAATCAAGAGGGCAAGAAAAGGCCACTAGCAGGGAAGAGCAGCTAGAGGCCAGGACTCCAAACAGTCCCAACAAAAATCATTTTTAAAAAGCCCCAGGAAAAGAGTAATTGGCCTATTTTCATCATATTTTCAGCAAGGTAAAATTCCATGGATCTTCTCAAATGTTTGTTTCTGCTACTCTCTACAGACACACAAAGCAAATAGTTTTTGTAGTCCCAGTCTAATTGAAAATCAAAGCTGGCTTTGGACTTGGAGTGTGGCTTTCTCCCTCTCTAAACCCAAGCATACTTGTTAAAGTAAAATCTAAAAATCTCTGTCTCATGTCACAAGAACCACCTGCTATGACACAAAGGCAAAACCAAAATTTACAAACTATTTTATTGTCATGAATTTCATAATTCTTTTGTTTTTATTTGACTCTTTAAAGCATTTCTTAAGGTATAAATATTATCTCAAAACATAAGATTAATATATAGACATATTAAACTTTTGGTCATAATATTAATGGTCATATAGAGTACTAACTAATTCTAGAAAAAGACTTCATCTAGTTTCCTGCACATGATTTCAGGTTTGAGTCTCAACCAGTTTTCTGTAGTGAGCCATGATCATGACAGCAGTCTTTGAAATCTCCAAAAGGAGGATGGGATCCTACACTGACAAATCCACCAGGACTATGATAACATCACTAAGCAGAAAAATACCATCTAAAGTTTGGCTTTGGACTACAAATTGCTCAGGAAAACTTTGAGGTGCCTAACTGGGATGATCCAGCCTTAAAAACTACTCTAGCAAGAACTTGAGACAAGTCCTGCACATTTCTAATTCTCAGAGACTAGACAACAAATGGTACAGCTACCTCTCCAAGGATTTAACAATTAACCCAAATATTCCTTTTCAGGATCCCCTAAATATGACATTACCCCCAGACAACAGGAAGTCAATTTAAGAACATGACATCCACAATCCCAAGAGATGGGGTGAGTGGGTTTTGGTCATTCAATGGGTTGTGGATATTTGTCATTATTTAGAGTTGGTTACAAGTTGCTATTGGTAATGATCAGAAAAAAATGTTGAACAAATGTGATTAGATTCAGGGTCCTTGTTCTGATAAAAAGAGGGCATAGAGATATGATAAAATATAAGGGTAGAAAAAAATAAAAGGGTAGATTTCTGAAAAGAAAAAAGACAGTATATAGAAATAGGATAAAAAGGTAGATTATTGAGCCTACTTTTAAACCAAAAAAGCAACTACTAGTTTTAAATATTTTATACCGATATGGATTTTTGTATATTGATACAAATTTAAAGTTATTTTTTAGAATATATTGTACATACATTTTAAATTTTGTTCAAGGTATTGATTCAATACAGCTCATTTAACATTGTAATGCAAATTTCTAGTCCTTGAAAGTTATTATTACCAACTATTTAGGATAATAATGAGATGCAGGTTAGAACTTAGTCACCCATTACAATAGAACTTGAGTAATATTAGGTATGTTTTTAAGGTCAAACAGAGATCTATTTTAGATAAACAGGTCACCTTCAAACATTTCAGAGATCTACAGAATATGGGATTAAAATGTTTTAATACCATAGATTTTTTTATGACAATGATATATGTCTGCTTTTGGTAGCACCAATCTACTTCAGAAAAAAATGATGGGTATCAAAGTCAGGACCAAGAGGGGTGCAACCACCCACGGAGATGGGTATCAAAGAAACTCCATGTAGAGCTTACTTTCTTTGTGGCAAAAGTACACCACTGAGAAAGAAAGTGCCATTTCCTCAACTGCTGACATGCTGTTCAAATTGCACAAGCAAGAAGAGAGTGACTGCCAGACATTGCCAGAACAATGTGGGACAATCCTTCAAAGAGTCTGCTTCATTAAAATCTGCCAAATATTCTAGGTTGAAGGCAGATGCCCTAATATTTCAGAAAAACCTTTGGTAACTATCCAAGCAGCCAGCTGTTTCTGTCATTTCTCATATTTTTGGAAGCTGTTTGTTTGCACATCCTGCTTACTCAGTTAATATTATTTCTTTCTTGGGTCTCTGAATGAGTTGAAGACTAAATAATTATAGCTATAATTTTTCTTGTTTACCAGAATCACAAAAGAAACTCACTAAAGAGGTGTAAAGTGTTTAAGGTTGAGAGACAACAAAACATAGTTTTGTATGGTAGTGCAAGTTAGGAGGTGAGTTAAGTACAAGAGTTTGTACCTAAAAGTGAATTAGATATAAGACTTTAAACTCACCAAGATAGGCTAGAAAATAGAGTATTTTTTTCTGCATTTGTCAAGGCAAATGGACTAGACATTGGTGACATATTTATTGCCTGTATGTATTGTTTATAGTTACTATAGTTATTGTATATAGTTTTCTTATATTTGTTATAACCTTCTTTTTATTTTAGACAAAAAAGGAAAATGTGGTGATATTTTGTTTGTGCTTTAATAAATAAAGCTGGCCTGAAGATCAGAGTGTGATGCTAAGCCACTAATTAGTCATAGAGGTCAGGCAGTGATATCACACACTTTAAATCCCAGCACTCAGGAGACAGAGGCAAATGAATTTCTGAATTCAAGGCCACCCTGAACTACACAAGATTGTTCCAGTCTGAAAGAGAAACAGAGCCAAGCAGTGGTGGCTCACACCTTTAATCCCAGCACTTGGGAGTCACATCCTTTTAATCCCAGTACTACGAAGGTGGAGACAAGAAGGGATATGGCTGGGCTGAAAGAGGAATATAAGGCAGGAGGAAACGGGAGCTCATAACATTTAGTCTGGGGCTTTGTAGAGACAGGATACCCCATTTGGTCTGAGGATTTCATAAAGATAAAAACTAGTGTCTGGCTGCTCTGCTTCTCTGATCTTTTAGCTTTCACCCCTAATATATGACTCCAGGTTTTTATTATTAAGATCTATTAGAAATTGCACTACCGTAGGGAAATAAATAAAATTTAAAATCATTATGTTAATCCAAATAAGCCAATCTCAAAGAAAAGTACTACACATGTATCTCATATGTAGAACATAAATGTAAAAGTCTATATGTATCTGTATGTATGTATATGTATGTATACATATGTATGTGTGTATGTGTGTGTATTTATCATGAAAACTTAAAAGTGATTATTGAAGGGAAAGAAGATGACATAAAAATGGTTGGAGGTTGGACATGGGTAATAGAATAGATGTAATAGGGGAAATGGAGACTCACTCTGGAAGAAGAAAATCAACTGGAAGTAAAGAACATATAAGGAAAGTCATCAGGGAGAGGGATAAGAATTGAGTAAAGTGTAACATATGTATGAAGATATGATAAAACATTATTTTGTATGCCAATTTATTAGTCTTGTATGACTAATGAATTAATCAAGTATGTTTTTGAAAATATGCCTTTCCCCAGCTCATTAGCCAACTCCTATTGGGAGTTTTTTCCTTTCTTATTAAACATTTCTTTTTTATTTAGAAATAAAACAAAACTAATCAAATAAAACAAAAGAATTTGTTGATTGGTTGATTGGTTATTTATAATAATTATAACCAAAATATCAGTACAGATTTTTTGCAATAAGTAATTCTAATAGAATTATGTTGTCTTCTCTTTGACAGATGTTAAGAATATTTCCAGGTATAAGATTTTGAAGGTTAGATCTCCAGTTGACACATCTATCTACCAAGGACATGATTACTTTGCATATTACTAATGTACTTTATCAGTAAACAATGCAGCTTCTCATCTAGCTTGTGTATTTGACCTTTTATATTTGTTCATACCTTCTACAACATGACACACACACTTGCACATTCATGTGCACACCCATACTCAAACTCATGCATGCACATACAGATTTCATTTTCAAACTTGTTGAAGTATTTTAATAAATACATTATTTAAGAAAATATTTAATGGAAAGTTGAATTCTGTTTTAATTGTCATGTTAATGTTTTGCTGAGTATTATTACAAGCTATACTTGTAATTGAACACACATGATTGCAAAACAGCTAAACATACTGAACATTACTGACATACCTTATAGCTGAATAATAAAAAATAAAAATTATATTATGCTAGATATATTTAAATACATTTATCTGAAACACACTCAGTTATACTATTCTACAATGTCTTTTGTATGCAGTTTCATTCTATTTAATTACTTTGTCCTTTCAAGGTTTTACTTTGTGTACTTTCTACAATAAAAAGGAAACAGACTTTACAAAAATTACAAAGAACTGAAACAATAGAATGAACAATGAACAGTCAAATTAGCTTGAAAAACAGATCCTGCCAATATTACCATTATAATGCAAGCTCATTGAACGTTTATACATCTTTCCATATTATCCCAAACCAAGATAAAAATAGGACACCAAATATAAGATAGGCTTGTTCCCTAAGTGTTTATAACATTCAATGTAAACATTTCTATGATATGGCAAGTACTGCATAAAAACTGTAGATTTTTATAGACACAAACTAAGGAATAAACAATTGCCCTATGTATAAACCCCTAAACAAGCATGGACTATTTCACTCTCCTATAACTTTACATATACTGTTTCTTTAACTGAAATTCTCTTCTCTATTTTGTCCATCAGCCTAATTTCTAATCAATTGGTAATGAAAGACATGCATAGCTTGTTATCCATTCCATGACCACCAAAAAGCAGCTTTGGGCCACGCAATGCTTTGCTGGATAGAGTCCTCAAAATCAACACTGAGCATGTATACATCCATGGAAGTAACCTTCCCTTTCTGTTGTTATTCTGATCATGAGTATTTCTTATAGAATCTTATGAGTCTTGCTGCTGGATCTTCTCCCAAAGAGAAAGGAACGGGGGATCCTTTTCTTGTAACACAAAAGGAAGGAGTATGTGTGTTCCCCTGAATCTGCTGTGAGGCAATGTCACAGGATAGCCTAAAATCTGAATATGATCTTGCTCTGCTTTTTGTGCACACAACCAAGATGTTGTTTTGCTTAGTGCCTGTGTGAGTCATGCCTGTCTTAGTGACATTAATGCTTGAAATACAGAAGTAGAATGAAATCCTGGGAGTGATGGTGGTAATGATAGATGTTAGGTGATTTGCTGTCCTTTCAGCAGAGAGACTAATGTTCTGGGAATACTAACATATGACACCTGCTGGATTTTCTCATAGATTAGAGGTAGAAAAATTTATTCTCCCATTCATACCTGTATAATTTAACCTATGTTAACATTACCTGAAATTTGTTGTTTAAAATGTCTATTTTTGTTAGTGAATTTAAGTGTTTGTTTATTACTGTGTCACCAACATTCACTCTGGATCCTGATTTCTTTTTATGTTAACATAAATATTTTATTACATAAACGAGTTAAAGAGAATTTGAAAAGGATGTATACACACACACAATGTCTTATGATGTAAGTCAATAATATCCATTTCTCAACCAGTGCTGAGAGTCTTATTTTTTCTATTGCTGTGATAACATATAGAGACAAAAGCCATTTAGGACAAAAAATAGTTTCTTTGAGTGTATATTTTGATGCTACAGTCCATCATGTCAAGAAATCACAGCAGCGGGAGTTTAAAACAATTCATCACATTAACAATCAAGAAACATACAGATGATAAAAGGTTGGCTGTTGTCAATTTTTTTTGTATTTAGGACAGTGCCCAGGAAATAATAGATATTCAACTCTTGCAGCTGGAAAAAAAAATGAGTGCAGAAGAAAGGCTCCAAATAAAAATAAAATCTTAACCTAAATTCATTTTACCTAAGGCCCACTCCATAAAGAACTCATACCTGACACTGTTTGGGTAACCAAGAGCCAGACAGTAGATGGCCCAGAGTACTCAGATAAAACCAAACACTGCTGGTATTAAACAATAATAATCAATAAAGTGATTCCTAATGATATTCTGCTATACTCATAGATCTACTCATCACCAGAGAAGCTTCCTCCTACAGCAGTTGGGAACAAATATAGAGACCACAACCAGACATTATACACAGAAAGAGTCTAAATTGGAGGTCTCCAGCAAGTCCCTCCACTCAGAGCTCAGGAAATCCAATGGAAGGGGAGGTGGGAAAATTATAAGAATCAAAGGAGATATAAAATAGCAGGAGATCAAGGTCCTCTGCTGAAATTAAACAAAGTGCATATGAGCTCACAGAAGCTGAATCAGCAAGCATAGAGCCTACATGACTCTGCACCATGTCCTCTAAGCATACATTATAACCATTAACTTAGTATTTTTATGACTCCTGACTGTGAGCACAAGTAAGTCTCTGAATCTTGTGCCTGCTCTGGGACTCTTTTCTTTTGGTTGGGTTGCTGTGCTCTGCAGTGGGAGCACATTCCACTCCTTCAGTCAATAGCCTTTAAGACACCAGCCCATGTGGGCATGGTCTCTTATACTATAAAAGTAGCTGTAAAGCATGCACTTCCTCTCTTGCTTCCAGCTCCCAATTCCGGCTGCTAGACTCTGTTCCTGTTCATGCAGAGGATTGTTATCTAGGACAATGATCTGTAAATTTCACCTTAAATAAATAACCCTTTTATTGTTCATAACTCTAAACTGATGGGGGGATGATTTTGTGACTTCTGTCATCAGTGTTCAACTTCAATATGAAAGTTTTTCCTTCATCTTATTATATTTTATTTTGTCATGTTTGGTTGTTACCTCTTAGAATCTTTTGCTAATGAGAGACAGAAAAAGAGTGGATCTGGAGAAGAGAGGAGGTGGGGAGGAACTGAAAGGAATAGAGGGAGGGAAAACTATAATCAGGATATATTGTATTAGAAAAGAATCTATCTTCAATAAAAGAAAAAAATATAAAGGTAAATGGCTCAGTTTAAAAAACTATTTGTATATGGTTCCTAACTCATAGAATATACAGGAGAGTAAATGAATAAATATACCACAGATAACAGACAAGAAAGAGACCCCATTCTTGGAAGGTAGTCAGAGTTCTTGCTTTTAGTTCCATTCTTTAGACATTTAGTTAAGGTTTCTATTGCT
>NC_022010.1:58521009-58529546 GCF_000317375.1 Microtus ochrogaster
AAAACAGGAACTGAAGCAGAGACCTAGAGAAACAAAGCTGGCTTGCTCCCATCACTGGTTCAGCCTGCTTTTTTATGCAAACAAGGACCAACTACCCCTGTAGCACTGCTCCCCACTGCATTCTGTAGTAAACTGAATCCTTCCACAACAATCATTAATCAAGAAAGTGACCTACAGATTTGCCTATAGGCAATTTTATGGAAGTATTTTCTTTTTCAATTGAGGTCCTTTCCCAGATAACTCTAACCTGTGTCAAATTGTTTAAAAAAAAAAAAACTAACCAGGACAGACATCATATATTTTTCTTAACACAGATGACTTTCTTTATCATTTTCTTCATAATTCTTTTTTATTCCAAGGTCCTTTCTTAGTCATGTTTTCAGTTTAAATTTCTGCCCCATTTCTAATGTCAATACTACTTTATTCTGTTTCCACAATTCTATCAAATATGGTTCCCAGCACCATGTGACTTTGGGAACCCTTGTGATTCAGTTAACTAGTCAGTAGCTAAGTTGAGGCATCCCTATAACTAATACCCCATAATTATTACCCCAAAAGCTAAAAGTAATATTTCTTCCCAAATCGCACAAGTTAGAGCATAACTGTGGTTGTCCACTTAATTTTATGCAGTAAAGAATATGTTCAGTGATTGTGTGATATTTTGATGTCATTCTGACAATAAAGTTCTCTTTAAGTCAGAGGGCAGACCTTGCTACTAAATGAACAAAATTAACCTTACAGGTTTTGGAGGACTGAAGATAGAGAGAGAGAGACAGGAAGTAGTAGGGCAGGGTAGAAAGAGTATCTTGGCCCTTTTGGATGGAGGAGCAACACAGACAGGAGATCACTGGTCACTTCTCTGCCACTTCTCTAATCATTCAGGTTCTTGCCCCGACATCTGACTTCTGAGTTTTTATCTACAAATAATTAGATAAAGGCAGCACCAAGTCCCCTCTTCTGAGATTTTAATAAGCAGATCAGAAAATTGTAGAAGCGTAGGAAGTCTAAGAACATATTAAAATCCGTGAAAACCCTGATGCCTCCTAATTTTTTGTTTTGTTTTATTTTTGAAAATTCCCCCTTGAAGTTTTGTTTCAAATCACTTCGCCAACATGGTGTAAGATGCTGTTTTGTTTCAGTCCCCTTATTTGTGAAGCCAGAGAGGGGAAAATAACTGTCATGTGCACCAAAGTCACCTCTCCTTCAGGACTTATGAAGAGGAAAACATTTTCCTTTTTGTGGGCCTTAAAAAAAAAAATAATTGAAACATTCTCTCTCTTGCTGGCTAATTGAGCCCATTCACCTGTGACAGATGCAAGCTGTGCTACCTTCAGGACCACACAAGTTTGTCGGCAGGGTCACTCACAGGGTGCTCTGTGCCAGCGCAAAACTGCTGATGTTTTCAGATGCTCTTCCTTGTTAAATTCTAGTGAGTGAGCATAAACAAATAGCTCGATTTAGTCAGGAAATGGCAATGTTGAGAGGGGAGAGGAGGTGTGACAACACTATCTCCATTCTCTTGCTAAGTCAACCAGAGTCTGCACAGAACCACAAATCCATTATATGTGCTGTTGCCCTTCTACAGCAGAAGCACACCAGCTTAATGCCTCTAGGAAATTTCTTAACGCCTTCCTCAGGATTTCTCCTCTATCCTAGATTCATCTAGAGCAAGAAATCAGGGGACAAACCAGAGCAAATAAAAATATAATGCTAAGATACGTCTTCATTCTCATGATGCTGTGTTTCAAAAAAGCCGTCGGTCAGTTTTCTATGCACCCTTTCACAGATGCTCCATTTGAACTACTAAGCCACCTGTCCTGTGTCCACTTATTCATAATACACACTTGCATCTTCCACATACATTATGAAATTTCAAAAGAGTATAAATGGAGAAATACCTAGATGAATTAATAAAAAAGCTTATTTTTTTTCTCTAACTGATGAGTGCACTTTCTGTGTTATATTCCTGGGATTAACTTTCCTTATATGCTTAAACAGTTTAGTAACATAAATTTTAAGAAGTCATTAAAAAATTTTCTCCACTATCAGTAGTCCTATAACAAAGAAAATGTTGACTACAACTATGGCACTTCTATTTCTAAAAGGTTACCTGCTTCTAAAGTGCCATGGGAACAGCTTGCTCATGAAGAGTCAGACTTGGGAGACATGGAATGACTCCATCTTCTTGTCATCTTGGGCTTGTCAGGATAAGTTGTATGGTGCAGATAGCTCAGGCCAATCTTGAATTTGCTATGGATCTTTGAACTCCTGATCTTCCCACCTCTGACTCACATGTGTTGAGATTACAGGCATGTCCAATCCTGCCCATGTCAAGTCCTTCTAAGAAGTCAATTTCACACCATTTTGTCTTTTTGGACAGTCAACAAAAATTGTAAAATAAAGAGAAACTGTAGCCAACAGTTTGAGAAAGCCGCTGATGCTCAGTTGTTTGGACAGTCAAGAAAAATTGTGAAATAAAGAGAAACTGTAGCCAACAGTTTGAGAAAGCCGCTGCTGCTCAGTTGCCACTGCCAAGGACACAATCTTGTGGGGAGGGCCTTTACCTGCTACTGAGCTACTCCCTATTCTATGACAGCTACCCTTAATTCCCAGTGTTCCTTGCCAAACCTGCCAATACTGGACTTCCTCAGTCTCCAAGTTATAAACATTGTCTCAGCAAAGAATCATAAGGATTCTGATAGGAACAAATGCACAGAAACTACAATAACAGCCTATTAAGGGTTAAGTGTTTTTAGTGAAATTGAGTTACATAGATTATTTCTTTAAAAGTAGCTTGTTCTTGAAAATTATATTCATGCTGAATGTTTATGTCCAGCTGCTGTCTTCCTAGAATGGCAATGTGAGAATCAAAATTGTTTTAATTAACAAAAAAAGAGAGAAGGGCGCTTGTCACAAACTTGGTCCTAGGCAAGGGGCTGAACATGAGGTTTCTGCTGCAACGCTCTTTGGCAAACATGAAATACTGTCAGATGCTGTGCTGAAATGTCCTGAGAACAAGTTCACCTTCCTTTCATGCAGGCACTGAAATTTGCCTCCTCAGATCTGGTACTCTTTCTTCTTCAGATTGTTGCTATATCAACCTGTTTTGTTTTGTTTTGTAAAGATGTTTTGCTCTTATCTTTCAATGAGCATTTGTCCTCCAAATGACTGCAAAGTAAAATATGAGTCGTGCTAGAGACCTTCACTAAAAATTGATTGTTATCCAATGAAAAACGAGAATGATAATTAAGGGAAAATTCAGAGCCTTAAGAATAAAGAGTGGGGCTGGAGAGATGGTTAAGAGCATTGCCTGCTCTTCCATAGGTGCTGAGTTCAACTCCCAGCAACCACATGGTGGCTCACAACCATCTGTAATGTGGTCTGCTGCCCTCTTCTGGCCTGCAGGCACACATGTAGACAGAATATTATATACATAATAAACAAATAAATATAAAAAAAGAATAAAGAGTGTGAGTCCAGTGAGATTACTGAGGACATAAACATGCTTGCTGTCAAGACTGATGGCCCGTGCTTTGTCCCCACAACTTTAGTGGCCGAAGGAAACAATGGACTCCCACAGTTTGCTTTCTGACATCTAAACACATGTCATGATACACAATTGTGTGTATGCATACATATGTCAAGGTAAAAAAAAAAAACACAATATTATAGGAGGTAAGAGTAGACCCATATCCATCCATTTTCATGATGGAGTAGCCTAAGAAAGATGAACTTGCTTAGAAAAAGTCAGGATAGAATCTATTATGTTACAGTTGAGAAACTAAAACCAGCTGTTGCAGGTGCATTTTCACTGTCTCATACAAACAGGAACTTTTAGTATAGCAAATAAAATCAAGAAGCTCCTAATGAATGTAAGTTTGAGAAACAAGCAAGACCCTGTCTTGAACCCTAAGCAGGAAGTGGTTTCTTCCCGAGACAGCCATAAATCTCTAGTAGCAACACCATACTGAATGAATACCAATTCCTGGGAATGAAATATATATGCTATCTGTTCACATTAATAAGGGGACTGCATTTTTCCACACTAATAACCAGTGATTTGCAGAACACAATTCATGAGATAGAGATACAGTACACTCTACACATCCAACTATAAAGAAGCAACTATCAGATTTCACACAAAAATTAGTAAATACTTCATGCAAAAAATAAAGGTATTTTCTTACCTCAGTGTTAACCTCAATTGTGTAGGTTAAATTAACATATCTATTGATAATAGCAACAAATTCCATCAGAATACTAGGACTAATGAAACAATCATTATTTTTAGTTAAATATGAGTAAATCAACATCTAAGAAAGAACATTTGCATTTAAACCCTGTCTGTGTCATACAAGAGATAGTGCAAAGACATTAATCTTCCTCTGAATTACTTTATGAATTCAATTCCAGTGAAATATAAAGTTTTTTATTGTTAAAAGCCACTTTTGAAGTTCATCTAGAGTAGATAAAGCAACTCCCATACCTTCTTGACTCTGCATTGACTGCTTTGACTGGCACCATGTTAGAGGCATTAGATTGGTAACTACATGTAATTGAGTAAATAAGGGAATAAATACATCAAGTAATAGGTGTGATACAGAAAGAATATAAAAAGAGTCCAGCATTGTCAAGAGAGAAAAAAACTGCTGCATATCAGAATAATCGTGAAATCTTTTTTTTTCTTGAAATCTTTATAGAGATCAAGGCCCAACATAATTGACATGTGCTAAACCAGCTGTCCTATTGCCCTATCAAAACTGCAGTATATGAATAATGCAACTGCTGGACAAGAGACAGGGGAGGACTGGAAGTCTGAGTACAAGAAACTGACAAGGGAGCCCTGCGCAAGCTGTAGCTGTCTGCTCATCTCTACTTCCTGATCATGATATCTAAAAATCAAAGAAAATATTACAGTCCTTTAATAAACACATAGCACGAGGCCTGATCGTGGTTGTCTATTTGCAGGACTTAGAATCACCATGGAAACAAAATCTCTGGGCAAGCCTGTGAGGCATTTTCCGCATTAGGTGAATTGAGGTAAGATGATGCATACTAAAGTGGGTGGTGCCTTTGAGATGCCCTATGGGCTGGCATCTCAGACTGAACGGGGGCTGGGCAGCCACATGCAGCACCCTCTCCCTCCTGACTGAGGAGGCAATGTGACCAACTGATTCACACAACTGCTCCTGTGACTTCCTCACCATGAAGGACTGTACCCTCAAACTGTAAGCCAAAAATAAACTTTACCTGTGTTGTGTTGATTTTGTTAGGCATATGATCACAGAAGTGAGAAGGGGAACCAGAGCTCCTGGTAAAGGCACATGAGTAGCTTGCCTGACAGTAAACAGAAAACACCCAGGAAAATGCTAGCAAACCTTTTCATAAAATACATAAAAAAGTAATTATTTTACAAGCAAGTAGTGTTTGCCAGGAATATAAAATGGTTCAACACCTGACTGCTCTTTGGGCTGATGAGAGAGGAGGAGTTGATTGGGGGAAGGGGAGGGAAATGGGAGGCGGTGGCGGGGAGGAGACAGAAATCTTTAATTAATTAATTAATTAATTAAAAAAGAAAAAATAAACAAAATGGTTCAACATTCAAAACTCAGTGTAAACTACAGCTTTAAAGGACAGGAAACAAAATCAAAGTAATTTAAAAAAAGAACTTGTGCAGTAAGGGTCTTGTAAGAAATAAATGTTCTGTCAGGTAAGTTGGCTCAGATAATAAGCCGCATGCTGCTCAACAGTAAGGACCTAAATTTGATCCTCAGCACCCAGGGCAAAAAGTGAACATGATGGCACTTGCCTGTAAACCAAGTGTCTGTGAGATGGAGACATCAGAACCCTGGGGCATGCTGACCAGTCAGCCTAGTCTAATTATTGAGCCCGGGTCCCAGTGAGGAACCATCTCAAAAAACAAGGCTGATGCTCCTGAGAAACAACACCCATGGTTGACTTTTGGACTACACATACACACATACATATACACACACAATTATATACACACTTTCATATACATACCTTCACATGCACACACACACAATCATGTACACACTTTCAAATACATATCTGCACACACAATCATATTCTTATTTTTATATACATACCTGCACACACACACATAGATATTAAATGTGTACAGAGAAAGAGAACATTAATTTTCCTTATAAAGCAAGATGTAAGCCATCCCTGCAAATTCTTTTACCGTTTTCATAACTCTGAGCAGACAAGCCTTCTTGGTTGTTGCTATCTAAAAGCACCACAGCTATTTCTGGTTGCCAATATTCAATTATTAAATGAAGAAAGAATTGTTATTTGCTCCCTTTTCAGAATATAATTCCATATATTAAAATGATATTTCCAATAACAATTAATTTAAGCTTCAGTTTTCTGTTCAATAAGCCACAGTGCTAGAAGAGTAATAGTATAACCTCCATGCAAATTTTGCTTTCATTATACTATTTTTGAATTATTTGGGAGCTAGATGTCCTCAACTCCTTTGTGATAAGGAGGCCCAGATCACTAGTATATTGTTGTCTCTTTGGATTATAAATCTTACAGAGCATAGAGAGGCCCTTATAGTATCACAGATAAGAGACTTGGAGAAAAGACTGTTGGGGACAATTTACTGGACTTGAGAGCTTTGAAGGATGGAAATCATTTAAGAAAAGAGGAAATATCTATTTCAGCAGATGAGCCTTTTTTTTTATTTGCCTCACCTCTAATTTAAGGCATTTAGTCTACAGCTGATACTTTTTGTTCTGACTACTCCTGGGCCTTGCCCTCCAATGCACTCCTTGTCATTTTTAACCATCACTTTCTAGTTAATCTTCTGAGCTCACGATGTCAGAAATATAGATTCATCTGTGTCTTTCTGTAATGTCAGATTTATTAAATGACAAACTGTTCGGTCCCTATTTCTTTGGATAACACAATCATTGGCAAACAACATTTCTTCTTTAAATCATCTGCATGATGTTGTCAGAAGAAAACCTAAAGTATCATCTTAAAGCACACCACCCACTTCATTTGAGACAAGGTCTCTCATTGGCCAAGAGTTCACCAATAACACTAGACATGCTGTTTAGAGAGTCCCAGGGATTCTCCCTTCTCTACCTACCCAACACTGAAATTACAAGTCTACACTACCATGTACAGTTTCTTTTTATAACTGGGTACCAGAAGATGAAATAAAGTCTCTATATTTGTAAGATATCACTGGAAATTATCTCCAAGCTCCTCTTTTATTCCAATATTAATTATTAATGTTAACTCTGAGATCACATACTATACTTTATACATATACATAGAGATGATAGATGACAGAAGATAGGCAGATGATAAATAAACAGACAGATAGATGATAGATAGCTAGATGATAGATAGATAGATAGATGATAGATAGATAGATGATAGATAGATAGATAGATAGATGATAGATAGATAGATAGATGATAGATAGATAGATGATAGATAGATAGATAGATAGATAGATAAATATTTACCATAAATGTCCCAAGGATAGTTTCCTATGGGTTCCTTGATGCACAAAAATGGGTAGTCAGTGAGGTTATTGGGACCATGTCAATTACCTTGTTAAGTATTATTCTTTTTATGGACTCCAGATGAGGGTGCTATACCTTTCCATGATCTGGTGTGTTTGACAAATATACAGACTTTTTCTGACATGGTTTTAATACAACTATATGCCATAAGTTCCAACCTACTTTGATAATTTATAGATAACTTCTTTTCACTTGTGAGACTATGTCATGCATAAAACCTCGTGGTTATCAATGGGTCAGGTACACGCAGCAAGAAATGCATACACATTCTGCCTCTGCATTTGTACCCAAAATGGGGTCAAATGCTGCTCTAGAAAACAGAGTCATCATCCAGGGCAAGGCCCAACCTGACACTGTTTCACAAAATGGGTAGACAGGGATTTAAATGGCTGATTCTATTTATTTATCCATGACCCTAGCCCTTTATCTTTGTTACCTGGTAGTGGTGACAGTGATGCCCAACTGCTACTAACCAGCATGGCCATATCATCTATGTGTCTTCTCTTATACACAAAGTGTAGTCTGTATAGCATAAATAATAAAACCCAGAGGCAGATATTAGGGTTCAACCTAAAGATCAAAAAATCAAAGCAGCCAGCCCCTGTTCCTTAACCTCTACCTCAGACCAAAATGTTGATTTCACTTCCACGAATATTCAAAATGAGATTGCACAAAGACCTATCTTCTCACTTCTTAAATTCTCTCTAGTGCTGGGATTAAAGGAGTGTACCACTACTGCTGGTTTCTATGATAAACTAGTGTGGCTACTGGGATTAAAAGTGTATGCCAGAGCCACAGCTGAGCCCAAGTTGTATCTGACAGGGTGTTCACTCGTGTCCTGCAGAAGTTTAAAGTTTCTAGTGCCCCTACGGTAATGAGCTTCTTTGACCTTTTCCAGGGCTTTTTCGGCTTTCGTGGACCTCGAAGCAACAGAGATCCCTTTTTTGGAAGGATGACTTGAGATGATGA
>NC_022010.1:58529875-58531206 GCF_000317375.1 Microtus ochrogaster
GGGGGTCTCAGGGACCTTTTCATTGGCTGGATGATATATGGCCTGTCACCCCTGGTTCTAGAGCCAGAGAGGACAACGATCTTGACTCCCAGGTTTCCCAAGAGGGTCTCGGTCCACTTCTTCAACCCCAACACAAACCCTATTTCAAGAGCATCTCTGTGACCAAGATCACTAAGCCAGATGGGGCCGTGGAGGAGCGTCACACTGTGGTGGACAGTGAGGGATGGAACGAGACCACAGTGACCTACCACGAAGCACATGACAGCTCCAGCAGTGATCCAGTCTCTGAAAGATCTTCAGCTCTGGATGATCCCTTTTCCATCCTGGATTTGCTCCTTGGATGTTGGCTTCAGTCCCCGTAGCTTTGTTAATAACCTTCAGAAGTCTTCAGGTTCTTTCCACCCCCTTCAAATTGCCCATTGCCAATAAGCTTAGCTTTGTGTGTCATCCTAAGGGTTGTAAGTGTGAAACAATGCACTGAGCTTGTACCAGTCTGTCATTCATCCAAACTAACCAATAAAGCCTTTATTTATGCTAAAAAATAAAAAAAAGTGTGTGCCACCACTTCCTGGTCTGTATGGCAGACCTATCAGAATTACATATGACTTCTCAATGGAAACAATGAAAGTCAGAAGGTCCTGGTCAAGTGTTATACAGACATTATGATACCACAGATGTCAGCCCAGACTACTATACCCAGAAAAACTTTCAGTCACCATAAATGGAAAAAATTCCATGTCAGAACGAGATTTAACCAATTTAGCCACAAACCCAGCCCTACACAAAGTACTAGAAGGAAACTCCAACCCAAGGAAGCTGGCTACATCAAAACACACACACACACACACACACACACACACACACACTCAATAGATAATATAACAACAGCAAACCACAAAGAATGGTATAACATCACTGACAATGAAAACTAAAATAACAGGAGCTAGCAATCACTGGTGGTTAACATCCCTTAATATAAATGGACTCAACTTACCTATAAAAAGACACAGGCTAACAAATTGGATAAGAAAATAGAGTCTATCTTTCTGCTGCATACAAGAACATACCTCAACCTCAAAGATAGACATTGTCTCAGACTAAAGGGTTAGGAAAAAATTTTCCAATCAAATGGACCGAAGAAACTGGCATAGATATCCAAATATCCAACAAAACAGACTTCAAACTAAAATCAATCAAAAGAGACAAAGAAGGACATTTCATATTAGTCACTGAAAAATTCTTCAAGAGGAAATCTCAAAACTGAACATCTATGCCCCAAATACAAGGGCACCCTCATGTGTAAAAGAAACACTACTAAAGCTTAAAACACA
>NC_022010.1:58541500-58542711 GCF_000317375.1 Microtus ochrogaster
AATAAAGACCAATTCACTCTTGAACATTGATGCAAAAATACTCAATAAAATGCTGGCAAACCAAATGCAAGGACACATCAGAAAAATCATCCACCGTGAACAAGTCAGCTTCATCCCAGAGATTCAGGGATGGTTCAACATATAAAAAAATTGTCAATGTAATCCATCATATAAATAAACTGAAAAAAAACACATGATCATCTCATTAAATCCTGAAAAAGCCTTCAATATGTACAACATCCCTTCATAATAATGGTCTAAGAAAGAATAGTGATACAAGAAACGTACCTAAACATAATAAAGGCAATGTACAACAAACCAAGAGCCAACATCAAATGCTGTAGGAATTCCTATCCACAGTAGCCTTTATAAATATGCTATGATCTGAACACTGAAATTAATTCAGGTTGAATATGCAATGACTTTTACAGTTTTAAATCTATATGAGTTGGTGGGGGTTGGCTTTGTTGTGTCTTTGTTTAGTTTTGTTACTAAGGACTGAACCAGGACCTCCAATACACACTCTACCACTGATCTCTATCTCCAGCCCTAAGACGTTCCAAACAAAACTTAAATTTCCAATTAATTTTTTGGTTTCAATAACAGATTTGCTAACTTGTTTATGTTCAGATATCCAATAGCTGTACAATCAACAACATGTATTTATAAGCAAGTTGGAAATAACAAATGAAATATGTGTTTACTAGTGACCACACCAATAAGCAAAAAAGTACATGGAAATCACCTTGTGCATCAAATAAAAGCTTACTTAAATAGCATTTTCAAAATGTACTTTTACTACATTTCTTCATCCAAACCAACAACAAAAATAGAACAATAGCCATCAGAAGCCGCATCCATATTATACTTCTGAAAACATCCTTTTAATAAGACTTCCTCTCTCTTTTCTATATTCATCCCTTTAATTTGTTCAGAAGTAAATCAAAGACACAAGTTTTATTTTCCTTTTCTGGTGTTTCAATCGTTGGATTGTTGGTAGAAGTGATTAGAAGAATAAGAAGGCAGTCAGGGGCCTGAGCAACCCACCTGGGAGAGTGACAGAGGCCCAACTGACCTGTCTAGAAGAGAGTCAGAGGCCCGAGTGATCTGCCTGCCTGGGAGAGCATCAGACACCTAAGCAACCATCAGGAGAGGACAGCAACAGCTTCAATCAGTGGCTTCCAGAAGCTACCAGTAGAAAGTTTTTATGA
>NC_022010.1:58546861-58548381 GCF_000317375.1 Microtus ochrogaster
CCAGTGGGGCTACATGGCTTCTCTCTAACTCCACCCTTCTTTTTCCCACCATTCACTTTAGTTTTCCCTGCCTACTTCTATTCCCTACACAGGCCCAAGACAGTTTCTTTATTAACCAATGGTATTCACAGCATACAGAGGGGAATCCCACATCAAACAAATGCTTAAAAAATATCCAGGAAATATGGCACACCATGAAAAGACCAAACCTAAGAATAATAGGGATAGAAGGAGAAGAAGTCCAACCCAAAGGCACAGAAAATATATTCAACAAAATCATTGAAGATACCTTTTCCAATCTAAAGAAGGACATGCCTATGAAAGTACAAAAAGCTTACAGAACACCAAATGGACTAAACCAAAAAAAAAAAATGTTCCCTAGCCACAATAATCAAAACACTAAACATACAGAATAAAGAACAAATATTAAATGGACCTAAGAAACAAGCTGGCTTAACTATCCTAATATCTAACAAAATAGACTTCAAACTAAAATCAATCAAAAGACACAAAGAAGGACATTTCGTATCACAGAAAAAAAATCCATCAAGAAGAAATCTCAATACTGAACATCTATGCCCCAAATACTAAAATCAAAACCACGAATGACAGATTATGCTGGAGAGGATGTGAAGTAAGGGAAACCTTCCTCCATTGCTGCTGGGATTGCAAACATGTACAGCCAATGTGGAAATCAGTATGGGGATTTCTCAGAAAATTAGAAATCAATCTATCTCAAAACCCAGCAACACCACTTTTGGGCATATACCCAAGGGAGGCACACTCACACCACAAGGAAATTTGCTCAACTGTTTTCATAGCCAGAACCTGGAAACAACCTAGATCCCTCTCCAAAATAATGGGTAAAGAAAATGTTGTACATTTACATAATAGTGTATTACTTGGTAGGTTTAAAAAAAAAAGCTAACATCTTGAAATTTGCAGACAAATGAACAAAACTAGAAAAAACATACTGAGTGAGGTAACCCAGAACCAGAAAGACAAATATAGTATGTACTCATTCATAAGTGGATATCAAACATAAAGCAAAGATAACCATCCTACAGTCCACAACCCCAGAGAAGCTAGAACCCTCTTCAAGAAACAGATGGAAGCAGATGCAGAGATCCAGAACTAACCACTGGGTCGAGCTCCCAGAGTTCAAATGAAGTGAAGGAAGAGAGGGAATATGAAAAAAAAGGATCAAGACCATGATGGGGAAACCCACAGAATCAGCTGACCCAAGCTAGGGGGAAATCACTGACTCTGAACTGACAAATGGGGAACCTGCATAAGACCAAACTAGGCTCCCTGAATACAAGTGACAACGGTGTGGCTTGGGCAGTACATGGGGCCACTGGCAGTGGTAGCAGGATCTAACTTTAGTGCATGAACTGACTTTGTGGAGCCCATTCTCTAAGAAGAGATATGTTGCTCAGCCTAGGCACAAGCAGGGTGCAGTGGGGGAGGGGTGTCTTGGTCCTGCCTCAAAGAGGTGATAGGACAGACTTAGTTGACTT
>NC_022010.1:58548726-58549999 GCF_000317375.1 Microtus ochrogaster
GGAAGGAAGGAAGGAAGGAAGGAAGGAAGGAAGGAAGGAAGGAAGGAAGGAAGGAAAAAAGAGCAAGAAGGCAAGTAGGTAAATCATTTAAAGCCACACCCCACCTCCATCTGTGAGCCAGGTGTATTTGAGATGCTTGCAGTCCTGTGTTTTATTAGCAAATGTTGATTAGAGGAGGATTAGGACTCTTCAATCCCTGTCAGCAGACCCCCTGTGCTGATGACTTTGCAAAATTGCAGTCTCTGCTCAAGCTGTAGGTTACATTTTCTCTGGCTGTCTGTCTTTCAGGCCTAAGTAGTTTCTGAGTCTGAGAAACTGAACAAACAATTGAAAAGTTTTGGCCTTGGCAAGGTTGTTTCTGTTTTCAAATTGGTGCATTTCAGTATCCATATGTCATCTGTTTTTTGAGATTGTGGAATTTCCAAGACCATCACTGAAAACAAGATCTGCTATATTTTTGTAAGGAAGAGCAAAGTCAACAGTGAATGGGTTCTGTCCCATGACAAAGCTAAGCTGTTCAAGAATTTATTAAGAGCTGATATACCTTGAAATTTCATTCCGTGTAATACAAGTTGACTCTTTGGGGAAAAGATGTGAGTGTTTTTTTTATATTTTATTATCTTTAAGTTTCAAAAATATTGCTTACAATGAAAATGATATGCTATCATTACAATTCTAGACATATAGGGAGTGCCTGATGTAGTCCCACTAACATACAAATGAATTATGTGATTATACATGGTTTTTCACAGACTGAGAACCTGAAGAAACAGAAATTCTCAAAAAAGAAAACTGAAAGGCCAGTGTCTTAATGTTTTGGTCAATTATTTTGTTCATCTGCTTTTGACCTAAGATATATTAGCTTAGATTTTGACTAGTAATTTGATTGTGTCTACTTGACCTTGCTAGACACAAATAAAGTAGAAGCCAGCTATTTAAACATCAACGAATACAAGTCAATATGTAACCCAAATCTACAGAGTGAAACATTTTAGCTCTTAAGCAAGTCTTCATTCAATTCTTTCTCCATGGGAAATAGAAAAAAAAAACTGGTCACAACCCTGTATGAGTTCACAGTCCTCACCCTGTATGAGGGCATAGCCCACTGAAGTCCAATCTCTGGAGTAAAGCTACCTATCGACAAATAAGGTGATTTCAACATACAAAGTTCAAAGATGAACGTGACTTCTGAGTAAAACTGAGTGGATGCTCACTTGAAGTGACTGAGGAGACCGTGGGTATTTTCTGTTCATTGCACAGACACAGAGAAGAA
>NC_022010.1:58550099-58556390 GCF_000317375.1 Microtus ochrogaster
GTGTTTTCTGTTCATTGCACAGACACAGAGAAGAAGAAACTGAGGAGACCATGGGTGTTTTCTGTTCATTGCAGACACAGAGAAGAGGAAACTGTGTCACTTTCCATCCTCCCTTTGTTATCCAAACTTAATCCCAGGATAGTCTACGTTCTGCTGATTTCCAAAAATAGACATTTTCAATAATTTAACAGTTCATTAATTCAGTATTATCAATTTGTCCAAATTACACATAGTATCTGTAGCATATATATTAGCCATTAGCTTTCCAGTGTCTAATTTGCATATGTTGGCCAAGATGTGGGTAATTATTAAATAGACTGGTATTCTTTGGATGAAATTTCTCTAAATAAACTATTGCAATAATTTTTAGTCATAAGTCTCAACCCCAAGTTGGAAAATAATAGAGAAAAAAAATCCTCTAAACATTGATTTTTTTTTCCAAAATTGAGTAAATTTCATGCAATCTTAGGTGGTTCTTTCGATATTTGAATAGTTAGCTACCTAGATATTTCTGATTGACCCATTGACACTAATTCCTCATTAATATTGATTCATTTGGGGTTCATCATGAGCAAGGATGTAATTAAGAACTGGTAGCTATCTGGATAAGGTATTCTTACCTTTAATTCCAGTATTCGGGAGGCAGAGGAAGGCAGATCTCTGAGTCCAAGGCCAGCCTAGTCTACAGAGTGAATGTCAGAACAGCCCTGGCCAGGGATACACAGAAACTCCTGTCTCAAAAAAAAAAAAAAATTTAAAGCTAGTATCAGCTTATACTTCTACTAAATCAGGAGTTTTTACATAAAACTGGAGGAACTGCTGCTTTTGGAGATTATGGGTGTCTTCTCAGCTGGAGTTATTGAAAAAGGGAAGTTATTGATCCTACCTGGAAGCTACTACAATCTAGTGCTCTGCACAGGTACTGTGACCGAATTTAAGACTGAAGTCACTAAGCCAGTAGTTCTTCCAAGACTTGCAAGCCAGAGTCTGGATGCATATTTGCAGTAGTTGGATCCAGAGAACAGTGATACCTTTTCTCTTCTGAGTTCTTTTCAAGAGCAAACTCAGCAAGAGTGGATTCTGGCACATAGTTACAAGTTGAGTAGCTGAAACACAAAGGAGACCTTAAATTCTTTTCTTGGGGAATATTACCTGTTGAGTGGATCAAAATTGATATAGCTACAGAGCTTCTGTTCTTTGCTTTGCTTTGTAAACTAATACTGGTGAGAGGCTTTATTACCTTCAAAGGATATTTATGTTCCACCTAAAAGGAGAGAATTTTCTTGATGAAATATGAATATGAGAGATGTGAGATACTTTAAGCCAGTTTACAAATTAACAATGAACAGCAAATAACAGAAAAGGCACCAAAATCTATGTGGAGCAGGGCATGTCAAACATTTCCGTATGCTTTGGATGACAGAATTCTTTTTCTTTTCCCATAGCACTTCCTAACAAAGTCCCAATATCTCTTCTTTCTCTTAACATACTTCTGAGATGACTGTACTGAGTTTTTAAGACTGTAACACAAAATAAATTTCAAAGAAAATATGAGAGACTACACGTTTTGGTATTCTTCAAAAATAGATAATGCTTGTAAAATTTTTTGTTTGCAAATGTCATTTAAAATAGTTAAAAACCTAATGACCCAAGAATTAGACCCTCAGATGAGAAATCAAGAAATTTTATGAGTGAATGGTCAGAGTTCACCATGGGGTCAGATATTGACCCTCTAATTAGAAGATGGGGGTAAGAACTGGAAGACGTGAAATGAGCATATAAGCTACAGATGGTGAACAGAATTTCGGAGTCTTAGAAGTGGCAGGCTATTCATGGGGGAAGAAAATGGTTCTTTAGTAATCATAATACTTGAAATGCTGAGGCGAGAGGATGAAAAATTCCAGGCTAACCTGACTTTAGAACAATACTCTGTTTCAAGGACTAAATAAATAAATAAATAATAAAATAAACATTATAAAGTGATGGTTTGAAAGATTGAAGACTAAGGATTTAAACTCACTCCCATCCAAGTACTAAGCAGGCTAAATCCCATGCTGCTTAGCTTCTGTGATGGATCTGGTTCATTTGGGTGGCATGACTTCATAGATAAAGACATCTCTATGAAAGATCTATCCTAACGCTTTGGAGAGATTTGATTGCCTTAGGGAACAATAACATGGCATATATGTTAGCACTTTGTGAGCTACAAAGCACAATACACATACTAGGATTTTTTTTCTTTCCACTGTCATATAAAATAGTCATTCCTTGTTCAGATCCTGAAATTAAGAAATTATTGAAAAATTCAGCTATTTCCTCAATTTCTCCAAAGAATACACATATCACAATTGTTTGCTCTCCACAAATGAAATTAAAAATATGTCTGCAGCAAGAAAGTATGCTGTGACTTTCCAAATGCATTCTCATTGAACAAAGTTAATCCTTCTTGATCTAGTATAGCAAGCCACGGGACTACACTGGTTTTGCTAGAAAAGACCCCTATATTCCATAATTACCTTTCCTCAAATACAGATAGCTGTTTCTTCACACACACACTCTACCCAATCTAAACAAACACAGACACACACACTTATATACACGCTCACAAACAGACACACTCATACACAGACACATGCACACACACACATCCATACCCGCCCTCTGTGCCTCTCCCAATCCTTCCAGGCATGTGTGCTGACTGATCCTTTACCATGCTCAGACCCATTGAATTTAAAAGCTAGCTACAAGTTAAGGAATTTGCATGGAAGGGGAGATCTGTTGTGGAATATTATTTTACAATATATACATTTGTTTATGCTGTGGAATGATGCAAAGATGTGTTACATTATTTTATGTTGCATTTGCTCGACTCTGTGAAGCTGTGTTAATTTGCCTGACTAAAACACCTGATAGTCTAATCAAGAACTGAATAGGCATTAGTGAGACAGGAGAAAGGACAGATGGTGCTGGCAGGCAAGGAGAATAAATAGAGGGAGAACTCTGGGAGTAAAAAAGAAGAAGGAGCAAGAGAACAAGGAGAGGAGGATGCTAGGGGCCAGTAATGAAGTAAGAGTGAAAGTAAGATATATAGAAGTTAAGAGAAAGATAAAAGCCCATAGGCAAAAGGTAGATGGGATAATCTAAGTTAAGGAAATCTGGCTAGAAATAAGCCAAGCTAAGGCCAAACACTTATAAGGCAGAAAAAGATACCATGTATAATTTATTAGGGAACTGGTTAATGATGTGGGATTTCCCCCTGTATGCTGTGATTACCATTGATTAATAAAGAAACTGCTTTGGCCTATAGGAAGGCAGAACTTAGCTAGGCGGGGAAAACTAAACTGAATGCTGGGAGAAAGAAGGCAGAGTCAAGAGAAGCCATGCATCCCCACCAGAGACAGACACTGGATGGAACCTTACCCAGTAAGCCATATGTGGCGATACACAGATTAATAGAAACAGATTCAATTAAGATGTAAGAGTTAACCAATAGGAAGCTTGAGCTAATGGGCCAAGCAGTAATTTAATTAATACAGTTTCCGTGTGGTTATTTCGGTGCTGAGCAGCCAGTAACAAACAAGTGGCCTCCTACTACAGAGTGGTTTGTCCCCCAAAAGCCAAAGGGTAAAAAAGTAAGAATATAAAACAGAAACAGAGATTACTTCCTTTCATTTTGTGACCTTACATTATCCAGCATACCTAATTACAGCAAAATTTAGTGTAGCTTTTAAACTAATTATTGGGTTGAGTATTTGGTATTTTTTCTGTTAAGTCACAATAATTTACAAGCATTAAATTGCCTGCTTGCTTTTAAAGGGACAACTGAAGTGAAAGGTTAAGTAGGTATTGGTTGAAAAGTGAAACCGTCTCTTGTATTCTCATGCTAAGTATATCTCAATAACCAAACTAATAGCATTCACCAAACCAAATGGTGGCCTCTCTTTTCTTTGAGATCCATGAATAAATTCAAATTCCAATTTACAAGCCAAAGTATTGTCACTCATTCTTGGTCCTACTGGCCTTCCACTCCCCTGTCCCACTGTGGTGCTGAATTCCCGCATCATATCTTTTGTTTATAACCAAAGATCATCTTAAACTATTGTCTGTGCCTTCCGCCTACATGGATCAGCCCTCCAGTGAGACTGTGAGAGACTCTGTGCATCATTATGAAATGTCTAATGTGTTGGAATTCATCCAGAGAAACAGAGTGACTAAAGGATGTACTTACTGCAAAGAATTAGTATAACCGAGGGAGCAAAGCAAGCCCAATGTCCCATGCATGGACACACAGATTGGTAAGACAGCATGCTGCTAAGAGAAATGGGTCAAGCTGAAGCTTACTGTGCTGAGATTCAAGAATTTTTAGGACTGATTGGTTAGGAAAGCCAGAGAGGAAACAATAGCAGGTGCAGAGAGCTATAAGTTCTACAGAGTGCTGACTGCCGAGAACTGACTTAGTCAAACCCACCCAGGATAGACTTCCTATTTATTAATTTAAGAGCAATTGATTAGGAACTTAAATAACATTTCCAAAATCCCTTTGTAGCAACACCTACAGTACTGTTTTGATGAATGGAAAGAATTATATATACTCTATAAAGTGACTGCTAACTTCCCTCTCATGAGACTTTGTCACTTGCACTAACCAAGCACACGTACAATGGAGAATGCTAAGACTGTTATTCAGCATTGATGACATTAAGCCATGGTGACACTCCAAAAGCCATCCTCTTTTTAAAGTGCTGACCTTGGACCCCAAATGTCCAGTTCTGTGAAAGAGTCCTAACCAATGCAAAAAAAAACTTGAGGGACTAAAAGGCTTGATAGCATTGGATAATCTTTATCCAATTTTGTTGTGATTAACCAGAGTGGGTTTGATTGATACACTGTTTTTTTCTGAGTAAAATACTCTGATAGGAAGACATAGTCGATGGCACCATTGTGTTTCTTCCTCTCATTTGTTGCTTCTAAGCACTGCATGCTGAATGACTGTTCCTGGAAGTAGAATGTTTGGCATAGCATTTGTTCAATGAGCTATTTCAAATTTACAATGCATCAATCTGAATTACTAAAGTAATGAAGGAAGTAGTGATAACACACCCTTCATTCATTAACACCCTCATTATTAACCGTGGGTCTGCTCCATGTCACCTTAGATCTATATACTATAAATGCAACCAAAGACAAACAACTTTTGCACACATGGAACATGTGCTATGTGGGGGTGATAGGATATGTTTAAAGAAACCATTTAATGTATAAAATTTTGTAAATTAGGCCGATTCAATAATTAATGAATGAAATATATATACAACTATCAATAGTAGCCCTAGTTGAAAGAAAAATAAAACCCATTAAATTGATGAATATTAGTATATTAACTAGGTACATATGGTGTGAGGCTAACCTGGAACTCATTAGGTAGCCCAGGCTAGGCTTCCACTTGGGACTCACTCCACTCTTTTTTGAGGCTTGGACATCCATCTTTTACTGTTCTCTATCAGATACTGTCTTATTTGGCCTTTAGAGTTCAGGATTTAATACCAATGGTCTCTGCATTTCTCCAGCTTTAGACCTTGGTGTTATTAACTTTTAAAGTTCTGCTACCTTTAACTACAAAATATCGTACCCATTCCCCCAGTTCTGCAGGATGTTGATCAGACCATGGGAACTTAAAACCCCTTGGTCAGTGATTCTCAGAGTGTCCTATCTCTCACTTTAAGTACGCATCTGATAACCAGGAACCCTATTTTGCAATATTTTGTTATATTTTTATATTAAATAAATATGACTACTATTATTGTGAATTAGAAATATTTTTGATTCATATGTCCTTATTAATGGTGGCATGTAAACCTTTACAACATATTATAAGTCTTTGTTCTAAACTTGGGATATGATTCATATTGTATTATAAAACTCCCACCAAAACCGAAATATTTTCTGGGAATGGTAGTGCACACATGTAACCTCAGCCCTGGAAAGACAGCGCAAAATCATATTTAGTTTGGAGATAGCCTGAGATATATACTATGACCCTGTGTTAGAAAATAACGTATTTTTATTTTATAAGCAGTTAAGTGACATACTTACCATGTCACATAAAAACAGGATTAGAGTCCATTTTTGGAAATATGTAATTAGGAAATGTCATCATTGTGTGAACACTATAGATTAGACTTGCACATGCACATGACAGCCCCCTATGCCATATATAAATTGCTTGTTACTTCTAAAACCATAATAAATAAAAGAGGAGCATGGGATGTACTTACTCATATTTGGTTTCTA
>NC_022010.1:58558165-58564380 GCF_000317375.1 Microtus ochrogaster
ATATATATATATACATATATCCTATAACATTTCAATAAAAAGCTTAGCAGGTTTTCCCATGCCTGCATCACAAGAAGCATTTAACTACTGTGCCCTGCTATGGTGAGAGAAAGTGATGCCATCACTAAGTGACAGGAACTTCACAGCTGCAATGCAGTCTTGAGAGATGACCATCAGAAAGGTGGTCCAGCATCAACTGGGATCCTTTTATGTGGCATGAATGTTTCAGGCGCAAGCCTGATAAGACATTTAAGTTTTGATAAGCCATCAATAGGCAAAGACCCCTTGCTTTTATTCTATACATCAACTTGTAAGAAAGCTTTCCCACAGACAGTATTGGGTGCCTGGAGCATCAGACTCTGTTTTCTTCTGGCTGTGAACAGCACGGACTGAGAGAAGACTTCTGACCCTGTGTGCTTTTCATAAATGTGTTCACAGCTCAATTTTCCCTTAAGTTAGTTCCAGACAATAGTGACTGCTCTCAAATAATACCGAACAAGGGGAGAAAGATGACACATGATTGCAGCTCAAAATAGTCATATTTATATCATCTTTACAAAACTATACAACTAAATGAGAGGACCAGGAAAAAAAGAGGGCCAAAATGAGCATGGCAGTTTACAGGAACATCATAGAATTATGTGACAATTGTGTTAATTGGTGTTGCTGTGTCCTCAGACTCTTCCCTGGCTGTGGCTCATCTTATTTATCTTTATCGGGAATGCCATTGATTAAGGTATATTGTGGAATCCTTTACTTTTCACTGGGGCAGTAAATAGATGAGCTCAATTTCAAGTGTATGAGTTTCACCTCATTAGTACCTTTTGATAGAATATATTTGAGATATTAGTGATGTTTGAAATGCTGTTCATTTTTATTCTTGTCTGTTTGTTTGTTTGTTTGGGGCATTCATTTCCTACCCTAGGCAAGGACTGAACCTATTTTTTCCACAATGGCTAACTAGAACTTTTATATTTTCAAACAGAGAAACAACACTACACAGAAAGTGCTGCCTCTAATCACTTATCAGGAAATGTTTGCATGCTGAAGAAAAGAGAGAAATGGAGGGGACATGGTGAGACTCTAGGTATCAGAAACAAAGGTTGAAGGCGTACAGAAGATGATCTAGGGAACCCATTTACAGGTTTCATGCCCCGTTTCTAAGCAAACCTCTGGAGTGTCACCAAGGTTTCAAAGAGGAAAGGATGTCTGCAGTACCTCCATAAATCATGGCAACCCCTCACCACAGAGACCTCTTATGGGGATGCCATGCAAGAGCCTTAGGTGTGCCATAAGGGGACTATATGATGGATGGCCAGATAAGATTTGTGGAAACAACCATCTGTGAGAACAGACAGCATAAGGGACAAAGAGGGACTTGTCCAAATGCCTTCTGCCTTCCAGAATGGAAGTAGATATCAAGTCAACACACACAAAAAAATAAATAATAAGTGATAGAGTCATTAAATAAAATGAATATAACTAAAAGTCAGGTAGGTAATCTCATGCCTGTAAGCCCAGTAGTTGTGAGGCTAAAACAGGAGGACTGTACTAACTTAGTGTCAATTTGGGCTACATGGTGAATTCCAAGATACGATGTATCCTGGAATATATTTTGGAGATATATTTTGTCTCAAAAGCAAATAGTGTAATATATACATATCCATATGTGTGTATCATAGTCTTTATCTCTCATACACACACAGATGCAACACACACACCTTGCATACGTAAGTTGTATCTTAGAGAACAAATCTTATCTCCTTGTTTGCCAGAGGTCAAACTTTTCTGTTGCATATATTTTTCTAAAAATGGTAATTTCTTTGGCAAATATCACCACCAAAAACAAATGTTATGGAAGATATGGAGAAAAGAGAATTATCATTCACTGTTATTGGGATTTCAAACTTGTCCACACACTCTGGAAATACACACTCTGTGTTTACAGACTTCAAAGGACAATTCTCAATTTTCATAAGAAAAACAAGCAAGCAAACAAACAAAAAAGAACAGTATAGCTAAGACAATTTCGTGCAATAAAAGAACTGTGGGAGATATCACCATACCTGATCTCAAGTTGTACAACAGAGTTATAGTAATCAAAATCACATATTATTGACATAAAAACAGACATATTGATCAATGGAATCAAATTTAAGACATAAACATAAATCACACACCTGTGGACACCAGATCTTTTATTAAAATGCATAAAAACACAAGAGAAAAAAATAAAGCATCTTCAACTAATAGTGTTGATCAAACTGAATAACTGCATGTAGAATGTAAATAGATTCATATTTATTACCCTGTGCAAAACTCAAGTTCAAGTAGATCAAATACCTCAACATGAAAACAAATACACTGAACCTGACAGAAAGAAGGTGGAATATGACCTTGAATTCATTGTAACAGGTGACAATTTCCTAAATATAACACCAATACTACAGACCCTAAGATCAACAATTAATAAATGGGATCTCATAAAACTGAATACCTTATGTAAGGTAAAGGACTCCATCAATAGGGCAAATGACAGCCTACACAAAGAAAAAATTTTTGCTAATTACAAATCTAATAGGAGATTAATATCTCCAAAATGTATAAGTAACTCAAGAAACTAGATACCAAAAAAAAAAAAAAACCCAAATCATACAGTTTAAAAATGGAGTACAGATTTAAACAGAGAATTCTCAGCAAAAGAATCTCAAATGGCTGAGAAACACTTAAAGGAAAATCCTTATACATCAGGAAAAGATACAAATCAAAACTGCTTTGAGAGTCCATCTCACACCTGTCAGAATGACTAAGATAAAAAACACAAATGACAACTTGCTGGAGAACATACGGAACAAAAGGAACACTCCTTTATTACTACTGGTGGTACAAACTTGTACAGTCATTATGGAAATCAATACGGTGGTTCCTCAGAAAACTGGGACTCAATCTATCTCAAGACTCAACTATACCACTCTAGAGCATATACCCAAAGGATGCTCAATCCTACCCAAAGGTAACTTGCCCAACTATATTCATTGTGGCTTTATTCATAATGGGCAGAAACTGGGTACAACCTATATGTTCCTCAACCAAAGAATAGATAAAGAAAATATGGTGAATTTACACAATAGAGTTGTTTGGTTTGTTTTTTTTTTTTTAAATGGCATCATGAAATTTACAGGAAAGTGGATGAAACTAAAAAAAAAAAAAAAATCCTACATGAGGTAACCCAGACCCAGAAAGACAAATATATTTCCACTTATAATTGAATATTAACCATTAATCAAATGATAACCAACCTACAGTCTGTAGACTCAGAATGAGTAAAAAGGAGGGCTCTAGGAAGGAATGTATGGATCTCCCTGGGAAGAAGAAATAGAAAAGATTTTGTGGGTGGCCTGGGGTGCGGGAGAGGCAGGACTGAGAGGGATCAGGCTGTGGGGATGAGATGGAGGAGAGTATGGGGAGAAACAGACAGAACTGGGGAACATTTTGGGGCCAGTATTGAAACCTAGTGCTGTAAAAACTTTTTGGAATCTACAAGGGCAATCCTAGTGAGGACTCCTAGTAATGGGAGATACAGCATCTGAACTAGCTATCTCTTGTAGCCAGGATAGACTTCCAGTGGGGACTGGGTTGCATTTAAGCAGAGGTCTCATGGAGACTGTTGAACAACCCAGGCTGATGCTAGGACCTAGGGTTGCTCTCTGCAAACATATATTGTGCCCCATTGCTAAGGACAACATGCACACAGCTCATTAAATTTGAAGAGGCAGAACTGGTATCTACATGGAGTCTTCATCCCTATTTTCTAGCCTATGTTCTAATCTTTTTTGGTATGGGAAGGTGAAGGTGTAAGTCATAAACAATGCCACACCAGTTTGGAATTATGATTAATAGGGTGGTATTTATTTAAAGGGGAAAAAACTTAACAGATCACCGTCCCAGACAACAGCCCTCTGTGCAACCAGGAAGGGAGTCTAGTCCCAGCGGAGCAGGAAGTGAAGAGAGAGAGGAGAGGAAGTGGCCTCTTTTTTAAAGGGAAGAGACCACTCCCCAATGGCCTGGTATCTCAGCAGCTATAGGCTGGAGGAGCGGAAGGACCTCCCGCAACAGGAAGGTACTCTGTAGACCACCAAAAGAGAAAGATGGACACCAACATAACCACAAAACATTTTACAGTCTGCCTTGCCTGAAAGATGTACTGGAGAAATTGGGGTACTGAATATGTGGGAGTAGCCTACCAATATCTGATTCAACTTGAAGTCTATGCCATGAGACAGAGCCCATGCCTGACACTGCTTGGATGTCCAGGAACTGGAGACTGGATAGCCTAGAGGCCGTTCTGCTATGTTCATAGACTGGTGCCTTGTCTGGTCATAATGAGAGAGGCATCCCACAGCAGCAGATGGGAGAAGATGCAGAGATCCATAGCGAGATATAACACATAGAGAAGATCTAAATTGTAGGTCTCTATCGGGTTCTTCCCCTCATAGCTTGGGGAATCCCACAGAAGAGAAGAAAGAAAGATTATAGAAGTCAGAGAAAATAAAAGATACCAAGAAAACACAGTGCACTGAATCAACTGAGCAGGATGCATATGGCCATACACAGACAGAAGTGGCAAGCACAGGGCCTGAAAGGATCTGCACTAAGTCCTCTGCGTATATGTTGTCACTGTTCATTGGTGTTTTTGTGGAACTCCCAACTGTAGGAGCAGATATATTTTTGACTCTTTTGCATGCTCTTGGGACTTTTTTCCTCCTCCTGGGTTGCCTTGTCCAGCCTCAACACGAGGTCATTTGCCTTGTCTTACTGTATCTTGTTTGTCGTGTTTGGTTATTGTCTCTTGAAGGCCTGATTTTTTCTGGAGGGAGAAAGAGGCAGTGGATTCAAGGAAGAGGGAAGGTAGCTGGGAGATCTGGAGAGAGGGGAAACTGTGGTTAGGATGCATTGTATGAGAAAAGAAACCATTTTCAAGAAAAAAAAGAAAGAAGAAAAACCAAACAAACCTCAAAATTCTCAATGGAATATTTTACAATGTGTAGTAACTCAAATAAATTGTCTTTAATGTTCAAAATCAGTGTGTTCTAGGTTTATTTTAATGGTATTTATATTTCACACACTAAGTGGAACAAATCTTTTTATATATTCAAATGTTATCAAAGTAACATCTTCATCACAAACATCTAGCTTTAGCACTGTTATTATCAATATAGTCAGGTTTTTATAAATTACAAGCATAATGAAAAAGTTTACACTAACTTAGGATATATTAGTTGAAGTCTAGATTAGCTTATGGCTATCTCTCTGATGGTTGTTGTTCATAGAGTTTAAACAAATAAGTTTCAGATCATCTAAAAGATCAACTTCAAATCAGCAAATGTATAAAGTCAGTAGCTGAATGGGTCTAACTTAAATCTTAAAGGCATAGATTATTCTTTTTTGGAATTATATTTACTTCTTGAGGCTGGCTAGCTTGAAGTGATATTTGTCATTCATCTACAGCAAATGGTCCCCTCAGAGCCTCATGAAGAAAGGGTATACTCATTCGCACCTAGGATTTTCAGTGCCAAATGAATGATGCTAAATTCGAATAACAACCATCAGTAATAAAATAAAGCATGTCATTTTTGAAATGCATTGTTCATTTTTTTTATTACTCTAAGAGATAGACCCACTTTCTTGTCATGGTCATGTACACTGATAGTATAAGCAAAAGAAGCAGAAAAAAGAGTATGGTGGGTTCATAACCAGCCTGACTACACCTTATAAAAAGAAAAGAAATATCACCATTGACAAGGCCTATGGCAGCCCATCATGAGGAAGGTAAACTTACAGAACAAAACTGCTTCTGCCATGACAGGGAAGTGAAACAAAGACAGTGAAGTACCATGATACCCCAGGTCCTGCTTCTGCGTCCCATCTCTTCAAAGATCTAGCTCAGTATTTCTAAGCTGATGAAGTTTATAATACAGGGGCCTTTGGGAGACATTCAAGATGGAAACTTGAGCAGAAAAAGTGTCCAGTTTAAGTTTTAGTTCCAAAACTCTAAAGTGATTTTAAATGTAATCATAGCTATGTTAGGAAGGGACTGGGTGAAGAGCTTGCTGAAAAATTCATGAACTTTCCTTTATTCTGTTCTACTGTCTCTTTTCATGTGCCCGCATAGCCACCTGGAATGCTTGGGGGCCTTTGTTCTTTGAATTATGACA
>NC_022010.1:58564480-58576794 GCF_000317375.1 Microtus ochrogaster
AAACAATTGACAAAATTAATATGCATCGAGTAGCTGCAGCCTGTACTACAGTTTGCATATGGATGTCCCGCATAGGCTCATGCATTTCAAAGTTGGGTGACACCTGCATGGACTAACTTGACACCTGGATTGACTATTTTGGGAGGCTGTGTAAACTTTAGGCAATAAGCCTACTTGGAAGACACAGGGTAACCTTTCCTGGAGGTTATACTCAGTCTGATAGCTTCCTCTCCCTCTCTTCTCTTCTGGAATTTCATAAGGCAAACACAGCCTCTTTCTCCACATGTCCCTGTCTTCCACTGCTATGTTGTTCTTCTAACATCAGGCACATAGAACTGGATCCAGAAACATGAATTAAAAGCTCAGAAATCATGAGCCAAAATAGCCCTTCAGCTGTTTTGTCCCCATGTAACATCACAGTGACTCATCTGATGAAGATTAAACAGAATGGTGCTAGGGAAGTGGGGAGATGGCTATGACTAAACCCAACCATTTGTATTAGAAGTCACCCACCTCCGCCAACCACATGTCTTTCCCCAAATACTTCACAACATCTCAGAACAGTGCTACAGTTGGGGACCAAGTATTCAAACACACAAGCATTTGAATCTGACATTTCAGACTCAAAACCTATAAACATTTCCTACATGTTTGCTTACCAAGAAAGCAAAATGAAAGAGCCATGAGATTATGCAGGCTTCCGCCCAGATTTAAAGAATGGCCAGCCTGAGAGGCCAGGAAATATGTGGTAATTCATGATCCAAAGGCAGCCACTGAGAAAATGTCACATGAAATTATGAGAATGAGGCAAAATGAGGCATCCAGGGATACCAGGAACATGAGTTGTCAGCACAGAAACCTGAGGGTAGCAAACAGAGCCAACCTAGGTGAGGGGACATGTAGGCCACAATCATAAGGGTCCAAAGGGCAGTGTGGCCCACCCTCTTGGTGCTCACATTGTACCTCCAGGTGTCCCAGACCCGGAGATGGAAATACAGAATTTAACAAAGCCACTGCTGGGTTTTGCATTTTTCCTGTTGCTCCCTTTGAGGCCGCACACCTCCGGTGTTGGATTGGGAGTTTTATTGTATACCACTGTATGCTACAAGTATGTCATTTTCTTTATTTAACAGGGGCTCATGAGAAAAGTTTTTTTTTTTGAGTCTCAAAAGAGAATTTAAACTTACAGTTTTCAAAAATATTGGAATTCTTAAGGCTTTGAGTTTTATCTATGGAATAAGTTCATTTTCCAAAACAAGATGGCCATGAACCATTGGGGACCAGAGGATATGGATATATGGATTGAATATGAATTGCTTCCCACAAACACGAATGAGAACAGTTGGTTCCCAGGAAATGAGCCTATCTTGTGGGGTAGGAGTAACTTTAGATAGAGAGGCTTAGTTGGAGAAAGTAGGTTATGGTAGTAAGTTAATATGGGCATGCTATTAAAGTTTCATCTGATTTATGCATTCTCTCTCCCTCTCTGCTTCTCATCTTCCATGTGTTAAAGAGCTTCCTCCTATACCTCTTCCAGGTCCCACCCACAATGCTCTGCTTTACCTCTTCCCTATAGATGATAGATGCAGGAAACCACAGAATGAAATCCATATTTAAAACCATAAACTGAGGCAGGTATTATGTCACAACCGACAATGGATAAAGTTGATGTTCTTTGATGGGTTACATTTTAAATACTTACATTTATTTCATGAGTGTTTTGCCTGCATGTGTACAGCTGTACCACATGTGTGCCTTGAACTTGTGGGTGCCAGAAGAGGGGATCAGAACACCTGGTCTGGATTTGAAGATGGTTATAAGCGTCCATGTGGGTGCTGGAAACTGAACCTGGATCTTCAAAAGGGCAAGTATTCTTAAACACTGATCCACTTCTTTAGATCTTGGTGGTTTATGGTTTACTGTGGGAGACAGTAAATACACAGATACCAAGTATCCTATGATAAGCCTTATGAGATAATAGCAATTTTCAAATTTGAATGGCAAATTTCAATTTGTAGTTATATGAGTTATAGATGAATATATGCTACTAAGGAGTCATGGGCTTGGTAGTTTAGAACAGATTCTCTTTGGAGATGACATTTTATTGGAAAACTGAGTAAAGAGAGAAAATGATCAATGAGAAGAGTTACAGATGAAATATTTGAAACAAAGATTGTTGTACAGGATTGCTTTGCCTATTTTTTGTTGTTTTGTTTTTCTATATGATATTGAGTATTGTTCTATCAAGGTCTATGAAGAATTTTGATGGGATTTTGATGGACATTACATTGAATCTGTAGATAGCTTTGTAGAAGATCATTGCTACAATTCTCAAAGGGCAGCTCTTCATTTGAAGCTGCTTTTTCAGAATATAATAAATTTTAACAGTAAGAAATCCCACTGAAATATAATTTAACTACACAAATTTGAAAATAATCCAAGGATATAATAAGTTATATACAATTTACCCTTTAAAACTGTTTAAAAATTAATTTAAAAATTGGAGAAATGGGGTATAGTGGCAGGATTATTTGCAGCCAGAATCACAAAACAATTTAGATACCCTCCAATAGAAGAATGGATCAAGAAAATGTGATATATTTACACAATGGAGTAGTACACAGCAGTAAAATAAAATGACAACATGAAATTTGCAGGTCAATGGATGGATCTAGAAAATATCATATTGAGTGAGGTAACCCAGACCCAGATGTTGACTGAGGTTTCTGTCCAGCCTGGTTGCTGCAGTCGTGAAGTCCCAAAGAAATCACACAGAGATCTACATTAATTATGAACTGATTGACCTAGTATCTCAGTTTTCTTATTAACTATTATAACTTATTTTAGCCCATAAATCTTGTCTGTGTTAGCTAGTTTTACCATCAAAGGCCATGAGGATAGCAGTCATGTTCTAGACTGTAATCTGAGAGCATATTGATGCCTGAGGGCTATGCTGAGCCTGCACCACTCCATTCTGGCCCTGGGAGAGCTAGCCCTATTCCTAACCAGATGTTTCAGCAGGAGAACTGGTCCTTCCTTTCACAGGAAAGCTGGTCCCATTGGTAAGTATAAGGGAGACCTGGCTCAGCCCCCCACTGTGGGGGTGGAGTGGGGAGAGGTGATCTGATGAAAGCTCAACCCAGCTGCTATCCAAGCCCACATCCAGACTTTCTGTTGACCCATACCATCTATGACCTGCTGGAACCTATAAAAGGAGACTGGTCTTGTAAAAACCATAGCAATAGGATCTCCATGACTCAGAGCAACAGCGGGATATCTGAGAAGATTCTCAGTGAGGGTCCAGTATTGATGCTATAGCAGAAGCCAGAGGCTTTGAACCAGACCAACAAATCATTACAATGAACATTTACAAGTAACGTTGTTTGGGGGAAAGGATCTAAGGCAGCTCCCAAGGCAACTACAATAAACAAAAAAGTGATGGGAATGCAGGAAAGATGGCCTCTTTTCTGGGGGAGGCTATGAGCGTGGAGGACAGACATGGAAGAACTGGGAAACGAGTGGGATTGGGATGCATAATGTGAAACTCCTAAAGAATCAATAAAAAAATATATGTAAAAGAATAACAGGGGACTTTTTTAAAAAAAAAAGAATAGCAGCAACGAAGAAAAGGATAATTTCAATGCAGGCAAAAAATTTAGTTAAAGTGCAACAAAGCCAAGGACAGGAATAATGAATCTTCACTTTCAGAACTTCAGAGATTTATACCTACCATTTGAAAATAATGTTGGTTTACTGTCCTCCATCCTAAGAACTTCATTCTGTCTACGCATTTATTTAAATACTTGGTATCAGAAAGGGATCTAACAAAATCAGTTTTTTAAGTGCCTGCTGTATGATAAGTTCCACGAGAGATGAATCATAGATTCTTGTCAACTTACAGAGTTATAACAAAATAGCCTCAAAAGATTCTCACCTGGGTCACTCTTATCGACTGCTCTAACTTAAGTTACTGCCAGAAGCAGTGGCTGGAGAGAGCAAGCCTGGAGCATCATGACCCTAATCTTCTACTCTCAGACATTGCAATTGAGAATAATAGCTTGTCAGGGGTGAATTCAATTTCTTTTTTTTTTTTTTCATCCAAAAAGCATAGAGTCAAGTGAGCAACTTTCTTAGACACATTCATAGACTCCCAGCTCAAAAATCTGAACAACCATAACAGAAGTCACTATTTATTCCCATTATTTATGTTTATAAACACTTCTTCTGGACAGAGATAAACTGCTAACTTTGGCATTCAAGTGAGAATATTACATTATAGAATGTATTTTACCATCTTAACCCCTTGCTAAATAAAATAATTGGCGTGGTTGTACAATAGTTAGAATTCACATCAGTCACCTTGTCGGAGAATCCAAAGGCATTGTGTGAGCTCAGCAGACTCTAGATTTCAGTGAGCAGAAGCAGCTGCAGATGGATTAAGAACCATTACTTCTCCATTCGTTGTGAATAATTGTGTATCTATCAACTGAAAGTGAATTGCAGAATGTCATTTGCTCAGTCAGTCATAATGATAAAGTTGCTAACTGTCCCTGTAAAAATCTAATAAAAATTTTCAGACAATGAAACATATGAATGCAGCATCCACACAAAATCTCTTTATGAAAATATGCTTCCAGAAATCTCAAAATGAATACTGACAGTTCAAATAATGCCTTTGTCCTACATATACTTGAAGCTGTATTTCTGAAATGCAAGTAAAAATTTAAAAATACATGCCAAATCTTTAAAATTCTTATTCATGTATATGTGTGTGTATGTGTGTCATCAGCACATAGCTGTGTGAGGTGAGGGGGTGTGGTCTTTACATAGCAGTGTGAAGTGTGTATGTGTGTGGTCTGCACATAGCTGTATGAGGTGTGTGCTTGTGTGAGCGTGCACACATGTGTGGTCTACACATAGCTGTGTGAGGTGTGTGTGTGTGTGTGTGTGTGTGTGTGTGTGTGTGTGTGGTCTTTACATAGCTGTGTGAAGAGTGTGTGTGTATGTATTCTTTATGTAGATATGTGGGGTGTTTGTGTGTGTGGATCTGCACATAGCTGTATGAGGTGTGTGTGTGTGTGTGTGTGTGTGTGTGTGTGTGCGCGTGCACACACACACACATGTGGTCTACACATAGCTGTGTGAGATGGCTGACTACCAGAAAACTTGAGCACTGGTCTTTACAATGCTGGGTTACAGGTGTGTGCACAACAATTCTGGCTTTATATGTGGGTGCTGAGAATTTGAATTGAGGTCCTCATGATAGTGTAGTGAGAACTCTTAGCCTGTGAGCCATCTCCTAAGCCCTCAAAATTCTCATTTTAAGTCATCTGTAAAGTATTTATTATTTTCAGCAATAATTTAAAGTTCTAGAAATTGACGATAAAAAATTAATAGAATTTTATCAGAACATTATTAATAAAAATAAAATTGTATTAACAAACTGGACATCTGCTCCTAAAAATGAATCTGTAATAATATACTCATGGCATATTGGAATATCATCTATCCTTTAACACTGATATCTTCTTAATAGTATTTGTTTGAGTAACCCTTGCTTTATATACATTAGCCTTAAAGCTCAAAAGTAATGATCTTGGCAGTTTTATTTTAGTAAGTAATAGTAAATTATTAAAATTATTCTATTTCATTATTATTGGTAATCTCTTTTAGTTTCTAATTTATGAATTAAACCTTAGTGCATATGATTTTATATATGTGATGGTTGGAGTCAGGTTAGCAGGATCTAGAGTCATGTAGGAGCCAAGCCTCTAGACACACTTCTGAGAGTCTCTAAGTTATGCTAACCTCTGGTCATATCTGTGAAATAAAGTGTTACTCTAATTATTCTTTATCAATAAAAATTCAGGAGTCAGATATCAGGGTAAAAGTCTGAAAGATCAGAGAAGCAGAGGAGCCATCGGGTTGAAGAAGGACCCTTAAAGGAAATCCCATATTAGCTCAGAATTGAGAAATAGATGGGTATTTATTTAGGGGTAGACTCACAAATTAGAATCCTCTGCTGGAACAGAGACCAGAAACCAAATCCCGCAGCTGGAAAAAAGGCTGAACACATGTTCTACATCGTCATATATAGTATAAGAGGCCATGCCCCAGTGGGCAGGTAACCACTGGCTTTAAGAGTTGCTACAGCATCAGTTCTCCCTACTGGCTCCATTCCTTCCTCCAAACAGAGCACCAGGTCTTTTTCTGCCCTGCCATACTACTTTTTCTCCTATCTGTCTTTGAAAACCTCTGTGGTTAATTTTAGTTGGCTAATGGCTAACTCCATCCTCTGACTCCAAGCAAGCTTTATTTTTCAGAACACAATCACAATATCACCCAACAGTAAAGGATTATCCTTATCAGTTTAATTGATGCAAAAGGTGACACCATTCCCTGGGTTGGGTATGTACCCATAAATAGATGGAAGCTAACTGAATACCAACACATTGTCATTGCCTCTGTTTCCTGCTGTGGATATAATGTTACCAGCTGTTTCAAGCCATCATCTTGATTCACCCCCAATCTCCATGATAGATTGTATCTTGAATTATAAATCAAAATAAACAACTTTACAAGGACACATGATACAAAGTCTCCCCAAATCAGATGCCTGTGCATCCTCACACAGTACAGTAACATGTTTTTGTTTGTGCAATGACCTGTATTACACCGACACATGACCCTTTTAGTATGTGTGCCCAGAAATTCATTTTATACAGCATAAATCTAACTTCACTATATGTCCATGTTGCTTGTGTGTATTCCGTTTGCTTTGTTTTGTTTGTCATGCTGAGGATGGAACCCAGTATGCTGGTTTGTGTACGCCAGCTCCACCACTGAGCCACATCCCAGCTACTGCCTGTGATTACAAATAAAGAGGAGTTTTTGGCTCAGAAAAAAAAAAATAAACCACTTTAAAAAACAGAAGCTTTTATCTTCAAACAACTTTTAACATCTATACTGGACAGTTTAATGTCAACTTGGTGCAAGTTAAAGTTATCAGAGAGGAGGAAGCTCAGCTGAAAAAAAAATGCCTCTGTAAGATCTGGCCATAGGATACTCGTTTAAAAATTAGTGATGATGGGGAGGGCCCAGCCCATTGTGGACAGGTATATCCCTAGGCTGGTGGTCCTGGTCTATAAGAAAGCAGGCTGAGCAAGCCATGGTAAGCAAGCCAGTAAGCATGACCCCTCCATCAGCTCCTGGCTCTAGGATCCTGTTTTGCTTTAGTTCCTGTCCTCACTGCTTCTGAGAATGAACTGTTATATGGAAATGTGAATGAAATAAACTCTTCCTTCCTAATTTGTTTTCAGCATAGTTTTCATCACAGCAATAGCCACCCTAAGATAAAATCTCAAAAGTTTTTTTATATGGTATAATGGTATGCGATAAAAATAAAATTCAAAATACTATACACTTTTAACAGTTTTTAATTCAGAAAAGTAAAAAAGGAAAGATTAAGATACTAAGTTAAAATAGTGACCTCTGGGGCTGATAGATGTCTCAGTGGATAAGAACAATTGATGCTCAAGCATGAGGACCCACATTCAAATGCCCAGCACCAAGTTAAAAAACAAAGAAGCTGAGAGTGGCCCTGTGTACACCTATAAAGCTAGAACAATAGGACACAGTCATAACTGGGCCTTGTCAGTCACCAGCCTAGCTACAGGTCAACTGAAAAACCCTGTCTCAAAACATATTCTCCTTCTAGCTCTGTGCACAGGTAAGTGCACATACACCTGCATGTGTGTATGCCACATACATACACACACATTAAAAAGTCATTTCAGAGAAATGCAAATCAAAACCACTCTGAGATTCCATCTTACACCTATAAGAATGGCCAAGATCAAAAACACTGATGACAACCTATGCTGGAGAGGTTGGGGGTAAAGGGAACACTTCTGCATTGCTAGTGGGAATGCAAACTGCTACAGCTCCTTTGGATGTCAGTGTGGCAACTTTTCAGAAAATTAGGAAACAACCTTCCTCAAGACCCAGTAATACCACTTTTGGGTATATATCCAAAGGATGCTCAATTGTACCACAAGGACATGTACTCAGCTGTGTTCACAGCAGCATTGTTTGTCATAGCCAGAACCTGGAAACAACCTAGATGCCCCTAGACAGAAGAATGGATAAGGAAAATGTGGTATGTTTACACAATGGAGTACTATGCCGCAGGAAAAAAAAATATCAACATCTTGAATTATTGAGGAAAATGGATGGAGCTAGAAAACATTTATCTAGGTAACCCAGATACAGAAAGAAAATTATCACATGAACTCACTCATAAGTGGTTTTTAAACATAAAGCAAAGAAAACCAGCCCACAAATCACAATCCCAGAGAACCTAGACAACAATGAGGATCCTAAGAGAAACATACATGTGAAGTAGAAAAAGACAAGATCTCTTAAGTAAATTGGGAGCAGGAGGACCTTGGGAGAGGGTTAAAAATGAGGGTAAAGGCAGGGAGGGGAGCAGAGAAAAATGTAGAGCTCAATAAAAATCAAGTTTTAAATAAAAGACCAGCACTAAAAAACAACGGCAGGCAGATTTCTGTGGTTTTGAAGTTAGTCTGGTTGAACTAGTTCCAGGACAGTCAGGGCTATATAGAAACACTCTGTCTCAAAAAAAAAAAAAAGAGTCATTTCATTTTATGTTTTTTTGTATTTTCTGTGTATTGCCTATGATAGACATACTTTATTCAATATAAAAATATTCATATTTATTTTTCTATATCTAATATTGAAAATATCATAAACAGTAAAAATGCATTGTAAAATATTATTTTAAGGTGTATTACATTTATTTATGCTGTGGTACATTTGTTTAATGATACAAAGATATGTTGCATTTGTTTAACTCTCTGAAGCTGTGTTAATTTTCCTGTCTAAAACACCCGATTGGTCTAATTAAGAGCTGAATGGCCAATAGCAAAGCAGGAGAGAGGATAGGTGAAGCTGGCAGGCAGAAAGAATAAATAGAAGGCCGGGCGGTGGTGGCTCACGCCTTTAATCCCAGCACTTGGGAGGCAGAGGCAGGCGGATCTCTGTGAGTTTGAGACCAGCCTGATCTAAGGAAATAGTTCCAGGAAAGACACAAAACGCCCCAGAAACCCCCTTTCAAAAAAAAAAAAAAAAAAAAAAAAAAAAGAATAAACAGAAGGAGAAATTTGAGAAGAGGGGATTGAAGAGCAAGAAAGGAAGGAGAGAAGGATGCTGGGAGCCAGCCACCCAGCTGCACAGTCAGACACAGAATAGGAAGGAAGGTAAAAATGTACAGAAATAGAGGAAGGTAAAAACCCAGAGGCAAAAGGTAGATGGGATAATTTATGTTAGGAAAAGCTGGCTAGAAACAATTCAAGCTAAGGCTGGGCATTCATAAGAAAGAATAAATCTATGTGTGTGTATTTATTGGGGAGCTAGGTGGTGGGTTGTTGTAATAGGGAGCAGCAGGCTGCGTTCCGGCGCCTGGCTCCTGGCTAGCTTTACAGCTGAAATAATTACACGGAAACTGTATTCATTTAAACACTGCCTGGCCCATTAGTTCTAACCTCTTGGCTAACTCTCACATATTAGTTTAACCCATATCTAGTAATCTGTGTATCACCACGGGGTCATGGCTTACCAGGAAAGATTTAGCATGTCTGACCTCGTGGTTTCATGGCAGGCAGCTCTCTGCCTCTGCCTTCTTCCTCCCAGAATTCTGTTCTGTCTTCCCCACCTACCTGAGTTTGCCCTATCAACTAGGTCAAGGCAGTTTTCTTTATTCAACCAATGAAAACAACACATCCTACACCAGTGGGCCCCAAAAAGAGTCCAAAGGAGCCAAAAGAGTTAAAAACAATGAAAATAAACATGTATAAATATTCATGTGTAAATGTAAAAATATACATGTATGAATATATATCAAAATTATCTTTAGAAAAATTCATTTCAAAGCAATAGGTTTATATGCTGATGTAATGTGTCAGTGGCTGTGTCAAAAAATTCTCTATTGTGCTCAGTTCATCATTTTATATAGTTCATCCATATAGGAATTTGCTTTTGTTTTTCCTTTTTGTTTATTCTTATATTTTTCTTCACCTATGAAAATTCTGTTTTATCTTGTCAATCACCATATTATCAGGAATCTAGAGCCAAGATCAGTGATGGGATTTAGTTATTCACTTCAGGTCAGTTGTCTCTTGGCTTAAGAGACAGATATCTGGACCACGCAGCAACAATATTTTCCCAAGCTATATCTAAGGTCTCATCACCAATAAGTTTAGAAATATCCCTCAGTGCCTCCCACTACCTCCCAAATTGAATAGTCAGAACTTATACACAAATGTTTTCGTTAACATTAAGTGCCCATGGGGGCTTTGGAGCAAGGTCAGAACAGAAGGAGGAGGAAGGAGAGGCAAATAACAACGACAGACAGACGAGGGAGCCAACCCTCCCTCTCCAGTGCAGCACTCAGGAAAGCAGGCCTTGCTCCTCCTCTGGATAGCACAGTAGAGCCGACCCTGCTGGTGGAGGCGAGGGTGAACTGACCCTGGGGTTGTGAAAGTGAGATAGCTGGCCACATCCCACCTTGTCTGCCATGTGGTGGTGTGGGTGAGAAAAAGATTCCCTCCCCACCTTGCTCCTACCTCCCTCCCTTGGTGGGTGAGGGAACTGACCCTCCCCCGTAACCAGCTGCAGCACTAGGCTAAGGGGGCCATGCACCTCACCTGGGCAGCACATTAGAGCTGACCCTATTGACTGGGTGCAGGTGAACCACTCCCAAGAAGTAGGCATGGGAGATCTGGCCCTGCCCCTCATCTGCCACTAGGTGGTGTGTGGGGCCAGCGAGAATGCCACTACCACTTCTACTCACTGCCTCAAGACCTGCCTGAGGCAGGTGGGAGAGCTGGTCCTGTGGTCATAAGAGCTAGGCAGCCATGACGGTATGAAAGCAGGAGAACTGGCCAGGCCCCTTGCTCATTGCTGCAAAAGGGGAAGTAGCCAGGGCAATGTTGGAGAGCTTAACCTTGTGATGAGGAAAAGGGGGAGCTGGTAGATGACCAACCCTGCAACTACTCAGACCCAGAATCAGGGTTAAGAGTTGGCCCACCCTAACATCTACCTCATCTGTTATCCACTGCAGCACATAAAGAGGCCGGTCCTGAAGTCCCAAAGCTTCAGGATCTCCATGACACAAGACAACAGGATAGTCAAGAAGAGCTCCATTGAGGACCCAGCATTGATGGTGTAGTAGAAACCAGAGGCCTCGAACCAGACCAGTGACTCTTGCAGTAAACACTTGGCAAGTAAAGATACATGGACAAAGGGGTTTACTGTGTGACTCACTGTGTCTCAACACAGCTTCCATATTGATTTTTTCCCTTTTCCCCCCTTTTTATTTTATTTTAGTTTAGTTTAGGAACAGAGGTTACAAGGGCAGAGAGCAAATACAAAGAGACAAGGAAAGGACTGGGACTGAGATGGGTGATGTGAAAGACACAAAGATTAATAAAACGAAAGTTTAAAACAAATAAATAAAAAGAGAAAAGCTTCTCTGGATGATAAGATTCCTGAAATCACATATACACAAACAAAAGTGAACTCATCGTGTTGTTTTATATATTTGTACAAACATACACACACATACACACACACACACACACACACACACACACACATATATATATATATATATATATATATATATGCAGTAATAATAATCAAAGAAAAAGAGACCATCAATTAAGAAAGAGTAAAGATACAGAATGGGACTGTGGAGGAATTAGAGAAAGGGAATATAGTAGCATCTGAAGGGAAGAAAGAAACGGGGAAGTTATAGATTTATACTTTAATTAAAATATTTTTTAATAATTGAGTGCTGATAGCCTGAATAATGGGTTCTCAGTTTCCCTAAACGTAGACAGCAACTCATTTACAGGAAGTTTGTCACTTAGTGCTCATTTCCTTACTGCTTGGAGAAGGTTAGATTCATAATTGCCTTGCTATATTAATTTTAGGTGGTGTGAACTCTTGCCTGTTCTTTAAAGTTCCATAAATTATCTATCTTCAAAGCAAATCAGAGATTAAGTTTCTTGGGTCTTAAATATACTTATTCTATATATTCAAAATAAAATTGAGATAAAGTAAAAATTATATAGCTGAATAGTCTTCTGCAAATGTAATCAGGAGGACTGAATTGCTTAGATTTCAGATCACCTAAAATTGTGGGAAAAATTAAACAAAGCAAGCTTGGCAATGTGTGTTCCCGTTTTGAATTATGTCACACCATGAAAGGAAGGAGGGTAACTAGAATAAAG
>NC_022010.1:58577031-58586527 GCF_000317375.1 Microtus ochrogaster
CACCCAAGAATTTATCTGGTAGAAAATATCAACAATGCCAACTTTGAGAAGCCCCGTTGTACAGCCAAGTATCTGTGCAACTTTCTTTTGTTTTGATTGAGGCAGAGTCCCTTGTGCCCATGGCATAGTCTAAGGGAAGGAACTGGAGCAATCACAAATCCTTATCTAGTTACAACAGGTTTTGGTGTCATTTTAAATTGCTTATGGATTGTGTTAAACTAGTAAAAAGCCATGATTTCCCAGGAAATGTTTACAAACTCATAATTTCCAATGGAGTGCCTGAGTTGTGAGAAGTGGGAAAGATGTAGATATAGCTCAAGATGGTACAGATGAAGTGGAGGGAAGCTGTGATGGTAGCACAATTCCTGAAGCCGTGTTCACGCAGCATTGCCATGCTACATACAGAATAGAAAGAAGAGATAATACATTGCTCCCTGCCACAAGTCCTTGTTTTGTTTCTTGGGGTTTGGGTGGGGAGTTCTGTTTGTTTTGATGCAGAGCTGCTTTTGCCCAGACTGCCTTGAACTCATTAAGCACCTGAGGTTGACCTCAAACTCCTGATCCTTCTGACCTTTCCAGTTCTGGGATAACAGGCATACAACACCACACACCTAGCTTGCTGTACTGTTTGAGCATATGGAAGTACATTCCTAGTTCCACCAGATGGCTTTAAAAATGTAAGGTGAAGATAATTAATGCAGGAACACGTATTGGGCTGAAGGAGTTCAGAATATATTGAAAACCTTCTAGGGCCTGCCTTGAAGATTTCCACCTAGGATTCAAAAAAAGAAGCCACAATAAGCATAGGAACTAAAGTCTGATGGCTATAGGAAAAAAGTAATCTCTCATACCTTCTTTCTATTTCATGTGCTCTTTATTTTTCTCTATTTATTCTACTACCTCTACTCTAATTCTTCTGTCCTAATTGCCTATAATTTCTTTGCTCTCATTCTCTGTCTCAATTCTAATTCCACTTCTCTGTTCCAATACTCTATTCCAATTCATTCCTGTTGTAATTACTTTACATTATTTTTCTTCTTCTTCTACTTCTCCATCTCATTTCTTCTCAATCTATTTCTGCTACATTCTTATTTCTATATTCTTATTCTACTTCTTCTTCCATTACAAATTTCCAAGCATATATATCCATCCATTAGCAACTTGTTAGTAATAAAACTACAAGGAAAATTCTCAGGGATACAGGCATACTTTGAAGATATGTAGCAAAACTTACATATTAGTTTGAAACTAACTGCAGCTGCAACTGTGGGGAGGTCCCCACCAACTTTTAAAGGGACAGCTATAGGTTACAAAGTAAGGAAACTAAACCATTGAAAGATCTAAGGAAAAGGCAAAGGATATCTGTATATTTTACATTTCTTATGTGTGATTAATAATATCTGGACATGGTTAGTCAGTTAGGTGCTGTTGGTCTCTTGAAGGACTAAGATAGAACAAGGATAGATATCTACAATACCACCCTAATTCATCATAAATCCTATGAAGGCTTAAGTCCTACAAAGCCAGATCCTACAATTCCATAAGTAAAATCTATGGAAGTTCCACTTGTGATCTTTCCAGAAGGACACATATCTGGCCAACTTGCTCTGTCAGTAAGGCTAATGGTAAAGAACAGGTTTCTAAATTTCTCACTGCAGCTGGGCGGTGGTGGCGCACGCCTTTAATCCCAGCACTTGGGAGGCAGAGACAGGCGGATCTCTGTGAGTTCGAGATCAGCCTGGTCTACAAGAGCTAGTTCCAGGACAGGCTCCAAAACCACAGAGAAACCCTGTCTCGAAAAACCAAAAATAAATAAATAAATAAATTTCTCACTGCAATGTGGAGAACATAGTATAAAGAAAAGTCATCCTTTTGACCATCCACAAATATTTGTGCCCAAAGACTGAGAAGTAATTGTGAGATTATGTGTACACATTACATGAAAATGCATGATAATGGGGAGACACCATAGCTGTTACTGCACAAGAAAATTACAGATGAAAGCAACAGTTTTCAGAGTCCGTGGTCCTGCAGGCCCTGCCAAGCAGGGTTCCTCCATCTGAGAATAATTTCTCAGGTGGGTTGACATCTGGATTATCAATTGCAATAAGCTATAATTGCATCATGGCCTACAATCAATTAATTTATAAACTGTAAATGCATCATGGTCCACAATAGCTTGTGATAAGTGCTCCCAACAAGAATATTTGGGGGGGGGGGAAGTGGTCAGAGAAAATCCTCAGTGGGCACAGACAAGACCCCAGAGCAACAAAACAATGTCTAATGTAAGAATGTCTAATCCAAATTCCACCATGAAAGGAGAGGCTGTCACATGATGCACATAGGCCAGGCAATTCTATAGGAACTTTTCATTACATTGACTAGAGAAAATAGGTCTGGGTACAAGGTCCCTTAAGGTCTACAGAAAGAATGGCATTATTTACAAAAGCACTAGGTGATAGTCATAATAGCAATTGTATTGTCTGCAAGTAGCATAATAACCATCTTGGTTGGGAATTTCGCTTTTAAAATTTAAATTATCAATGTCATTGTAACGCTTACCTTTAACAGAAGGAGATGTTGTAATGTTGAGGTCTTTGGCACACAGACTGTACGATTCTGAAAGCGATGGACGGCTGGACACAGTGGCATCTGCAGAGATCAATGACAGGGCTTTAAAAGGTACTAAAATGCACATACAGAAATTAACACAGCTATGGCTGGAGAGGAGTATCGCTATTGGTTTCTTGGCAGGTAGCTCGTGGAGGCTTTGAAGTGAAAGGCAAGGGGACGCTGTGACAGTGGAGGAGCTGGAGAACAGGTCTTGGGAGGTTAATGGGGTTGCCACAGCAGGAACCCAACTGAAGCAGTAGAGATGGTAATGCTGCTTGCCAGGTGGCTGGCAATTGCTGGCAAAGCTGTTAGAATCAGGGAGAAGCAGGTGTGCTTCATGGCAAACAAAGAACTAAAGTATATTCGGGAAGAAAATGGGGGCCAAGGAAAAAAAAAGCTATGCCAAGAATGATTGGATCCGTCAGTGTGCCCTAGCCATCAGATTCGGGCTACTATGGCAAGTTGTTGAATATGACACTAGCTGCTTAGAAATTTTTATTTCTAAAGAAAAATCTTACAATGTCTACTAAGCTCAGTTAAAAGTAATCTGGAGTTCGGGAGTAGCCCAAGTGTGGCCCGTCTACATCTGAACTGCCTGAGAGATTGTCTTTGACTTCCACAACAGGCAGGTCTGCATCAGAAACTCCTTATTAAGGACAGGAAAAAGAATGCACAAGTTTCCAGTATGATTGAGAGCGACACTCATGGATGAGAATAAATTATAATAACACATATGTGTGCAGCGGTTTGAATGAGAATGACTCCTATAGGCTCATATATTTGCATGTCTCATGCCCAGTTGATAAATGTTTGGAAAGGACTAGGAAGTGTGGCTATTTTGAAGTAGGTGTGTTCTTTGTGGAGGAAAGGTGTCACGAGCCCCAGGGTCTGGTCCTGTCTCTCTATGCCTCTAAGTGTCTCTGACTCTCTCTGTCTTTCTGTCTGTCTGTCTCTGTCTCTCTCTATTTCCCGCTCTGCTTATTGCCTATAGATCAGGTTATAGAGCTCTCAGCTACTTCTCCAGCACCACGCATGCATGGCTCCATTCTCCCCACCATAACGATAATGTACTAGCCTTCTGAAACTGTAAGCAAGTCCCAAATTAAAGGCTTTCTTTTGTAAGAGTTAGCTTGGTTAAGGTGTCTCTTCACAGCAATTGAAGAGCAACAAGACAAGGAATGAAAATTCTATAATGAAGGACACTTATTACTTTGTCTGATAGCATAAGATATTAATTTAAACATTAATGAGCTGAACACCTGAAAAGGAGATGAAGCCTACACTGTGATCATGGTGGGTGGTCACAGGTCCACAAAAGCTGGACAAGGATAGGGACTTTGAGCTCTGCATATCCCCTACTTACTACCTGTTCCTACACTGAACAGGAAAACCTTCTCCATGAACCTTTTCTGACTGTGTCTTAAGTAAGTGACTTCCTGAATTTGTTTTTGTGCTACAGTTACTGAAAAATATAATAAGGAATTATTGTGTAAAATGGAATATATCTCTTAGGTCTAATATGCTACAGTGTACAATAATTTAGTAAGCATAAGAACACAAACACAGTTTCCATAACACCTATTTTCCTAAGAAAATGAATGTCTACAGTGTATGCTAGCCGAAAAGATTTTTTCTTTTCTAATTATTTTATATTGCCCTTTTCTCAGTAGAGCAATTCTCCCCAACTGGGCTCTTTCTTTTGTTTTGGTTTACTTATAATTTACAAATAATGGATATTCATAATTATAAAGTAAAATGTGATATTTTGATACACAAATAGATGTGATACAATGATAAAAATGAGGCTAATTAGCATTTTATCAGATCATATTTATTAGTTTTTATAGTGAAAATGTTCAGAATTTTCCTTTTGAAGTTATTTTGAAACACGCAATACATTATTACTAATTATAGTCATCATACAGATAGAACTCTATCTATTAACCTATTTAAAAATAAGTTAATGCCTATTGACCAGTGTCTCCTCTGTATCTACTCAAATCCCCATTTCTAACCTCTGGTAACATGATTCTGGTATGAATTTGACCTTTTTCATTTCCACATATAAGTGAAATAATGCAGTGTTTCTCTGTGTCTAATTAGACTATACACTTGAGGGAAGACTAGTCTACCATTTCTCTATCCTTGAATTATATTTAATGATCATTACTGGAAGAGTTAACAGGATACTAGAAAAAATCAAAGTATGAAGGAGACAGAGACAGAGTCCCACATTGGAGCACCGGACTGCAACCCCAAGGTCCAAATCAGGAGCAGAAAAAGAGAGAGCACGAGCAAGAAACTCAGGACTGTAAGGGGTGCACCCACACACTGAGACAATAGGCATGTTCTATTGGGAATTCACCAAGGCCAGTTGGCCTGGGTCTGAAAAAGCATGGAATAAAACCGGACTCTCTGAACATAGCGGACAATGAGGACTACTGAGAAGTCAAGAACAATGGCACTGGGTTTTGATCCTACTGCACATACTGGCTTTGTGGGAGCCTAGGCAGTTTGGAGGCTCACCTTACTAGACTTGGAAGGAGGTGGGAGGTCCCTGGACTTCCCACAGGGCAGGGAACCCGGTCTGCTTTTCAGGCTGATGAGAGAGGGGGAGTTGATTGGGGAAGGGGGAGGGATATGGGAGGCGGTGGCGGGGAAGAGACAGAAATCTTTAATAAATAAATATAAAATAAAAAAATAAAAAAAACACAGCTGGCTAACATTACACAAAATAAAGACTATATTCAAACAAGAACCATTAGGAAATGGAACAGAATAGTTAAGAAAATGTATAATAGGAAAAACAAAGAAAAAAAACTAAAGAATTCCTAGTAAGCCCTCTACCTTAACCATTTGGCACCTGCCACCGGACCTCCTGAGGCACAAGGGACAGTGGAGCCAAGTGGACAGAGAAGAACAAAGGCAGAGTGAAGTGTGAAGTGGAGGGAGCTGGCACAAGGCCCAGTGCCCTGCTGCCCGGAAGCCCTCCATGGTGGAGTGCTGATCTCCATCAGAAAGTGGGTGATGTCCACTTGGCAGCTGAAGAGGACACTGCACTTTATGGGAAAATGTTGCATCGTGAATATATAAGAAAGGAAGTTTTCTCCAATAACTTCTTCAATAACCAGTTAATGTTCCCTATATACAGGGAGCCAGAACCTCTTCAAGCTGCTACCCTCACTCTCTTGTGACTCTTGCTGTAACCCTGTCCTCTGTGGGACACTGCCCTAGCTGTGATCTTTCCCACACTGGACCTCTGACCTGACCAGAGGCTTATTTACCATTTCACCCCTTCATCAAGGCTCAGGATGAACAGAAAATATTACTTGATCAATTGCTCAAAATATAAATAAATAAATAAAATCTATGGTAGGCTAGAAACATTAGAAACTGTCTAACAAAAAAAAAATCAGTACTCCAAAAATAAAAAACATAAAAGAAGACAGAAAAATATGCCTTACTGTTAATAAGACTATCTTATAGAGTTGTCAAATTCTTCAATCCCAGTAAAAATCAAAAGTCCATTAGTGTACAAATGATGGGATTCCTAATGACATTTTCATATACATCTCTCTCTCTCTCTCTCTCTCTCTCTCTCTCTCTCTCTCTCTCTCTCTCTCTCTCTCTCTCTCTCTCTCTGTGGGGGGGGGTTATCTTTACCCTCCCTCCATAAGCTGCTTTGTCTCCCCTCCCCTCCCCCAGCTGTCCCCTTCCGGACTGAGGATGCAAACAGACTAACTCCCAAGGCTTCACTATCTGGTCCACGTTCTCTTGAAATACTCTGATTTAGGTGCACTGTGGCTCAAATAAGTTCTTATGGTTTGGATTAAGAACCCAATGCAATTAGAATATTGTTCTGTGGGGAGAAAAAGAAGGGGGCTTCCAGTTCTGTGTAGATGTTAAAAGAAGAAATTTCTGAAAAACAGAAGGATTGCCATACTAGAAAGAGAAAAGAACGCTTAAACTGTGATGCTTTCAGCCCTGGATTCCTGGGGCTCTGAAACGTACCCCACAACCTGCTGAAAACTTCCTTACCAAGTCAGTGAACCTAAGGTCATCAGCAGCAAACTTTAGAAAGCTAAACTATAAATTAAATAAAATTAAATGAGCTCTCTTTGGTTTGTTTTTAGGAGTGGCCTTGTGCTGATGAATCCATTCCTTTTTCCTTTTCTTTCTTTTTTTTTTTTTTAAGGTGGATTGTGTTTCAAAGAGAAAAAAAATGAGGAAAAGATGAGGACAATTCTTTGGGGGAACAACCTTGAAAATTAACAAAACTGAAATTCTTCCCTTCTGCCACTGTGGCAAAGCTAAAGTTCTGTACTGTGAAGCAGAGCTGCAGGCTGCTGTCTGGAGATGCCCGCTCTACAGAGTGTTGTGATCATGTCCAACCTGTAGCAGCTGCTCTTTCCCTGGCAAGTGGATGGCGCTGAGAAAATGAAGGTATTTCTCCAATACAATTTCTGTAATCTTTGCCCTGCCTGTTGGCCTTTCTGCCTCATCTGGCTCATGATTTATAGAGCATAAGAACTGCAAGGGACCTAAGTCACCCTCAAATATAATTCCCCCCTATTATACTGAAAAGGAGAAGAAATTGAAGGAAAGTGCTCGATCCAAATATCAACTTTCTAGGACATTTCGTACTTTCCAACCTAGAGCTAACCATTATCTTGAATGCGCCACTTTTTTTTTTTTTCATTTTACACTCCACCAGTAATCTCACTTACTGAAAACTAGTTCAAGGGTGAGAACTCTATTATATGCATCACAGAATATTTGTTTTTAAATTTAAAATTAATATTAAAATAACAAAAGTCTTTTTACTGTAAATAATTCAAACTACTCAGAAGAGTGTGAAGTACAACGAAAAGTCCTTCAGCTACTGGTGTGCTTTCCGAAATGCTGTACGTGAGAACAAATACAAATATGTCCATGAAGACATACAACTATAGAATTTTCACCTATAAAATATTATGAAGACACTTCATGCGTCCCTAAAGCTTGGATGCAGTTCTCTGGCAGCACACACAGACCTGTCTACCCCATTGCTTCCCTTCACATAATGATTAGGGCGTCGTTCTTTTACAGTCATGTTGAATATGCTCAGGAAGTCTTGCACATCACTACTATCAAAAGATGAAGTCTCATTCCCTCAACTTAAACACGAGTCAGCCATAGTCACCTATTTCTAAGGCATAGAATGTGAGAAAAGCTGTTTTCTTTTCCTTTTTTCTCCTTCTAAATACCCTTGACTCTGATGCTTTTCATATTTATTTGTGTATTAAATGTTGAAGCATCACGATGTGACCTACAAATATGTAGAGTTGTTAAGGGTAAACTCAAAATTGGAATTGAGGACAAAGGCTCAGTAGCAGAGCATTTGCCCATCATACTAAAGGCACTGGAATAATACCAAGAACAAATAACTATAACAAAGACATGTGTCTTAGTTAGGGTTGCTGTTGCTGTGATGAAAACACCCTAACTAAAGGCAACTTTGGGTGGAAAGGTTGTATTTCAGCCTTATGACTCTCAAGTTACGCCACCATCTGGTGAAGTTAGGGAATTCCATACAGGAACCTGGCAGGTGGAACAGAAGCAGAAACACGGAAGAGTGCTGCTTCTTCTCACGCTCCAGCTCTCTGAACCTTCTTCTCACATAGCTATTGGCTGCCTGCCTAGAGGATGGCACTGCAATAAGTGAGCTGCTCCCTCCCATATCAATCATTAATCAATAAACAACCCCACGGGCTTGCCCTAGCTTCATCTAGTTCAGGCCACTTTCTCAACTGAGGTTCCCTCTTTCCCAGTGACTCTAGCTGTGATGGTTCTCTTTGGATTGTCAACTTGACTACATCTGGAATTAACTAAAACCCAAGGGGCTAGGAACACCTTTGAGGGATTTTTCTTAATTAAACCATTTGAAATGCAAAGACCCACCTTTAATCTAGAATTTTTGAGGTGAAATTATCCAGCCTTAAATCTAGGCCACACGTTGTAAAGGCAGCCAACATAAAGGACAAAGAAGAAAGAAGTCTTTGCTCTTTGCTGCTTACCCTCACTCTCAAGGGCAAGTCCATTCCTTCACTGCCATTACTTATTTCAGATAAATAAATAATAAGCCTACTTATTTCAGATTCCAATGTATACTGATGACCAGATGAGACATCCAACCTCGTGGACTAAACAACAGTAGATTCTTGGATTTTCTGTTAGTAGACAGCCATTGTTGGCCTAGCTGGACCACGGTCTATAAGCTACTCTAATAAATCCCCTAAATAGATAGATACATAGAGAGATACATACATAGAGAGATGACAGGCAGAGTTCACTTCTCATTGCCTCCCAATCCCGATGTAAAACTCTCAGCCCCTTCTCCATCACCATGTCCACCTGCATGCAGCCATGCTTCTCACCATCATGATAATGGACTAAGCCTCTGAAACAATAAGCCAGCCCAATTAAAAGTTTTTCTTTATAAGAGCTGCTGCAGTCATAGTATCTCTTCACAGCAAGAGAAACCCTAACTAAGACACTAGGTTTGGGAAGTTCCCTTTATTTACCCAATAAGAGGGAATGCCAATGGTAGAAAAAAGTGGAAATTACAATAAAAGACAAAGATTCACAATGTCTGCACTGTATATTCAGGAATGACAGTTTGTTGTTTTTTTAATTTATTTATTTAAAAGATTTCTGTCTCTTCCCCACCACAGCCTCCCATTTCCCTCCCCCTCCCCCAAGCAAGTCCCCCTCCCTAGTCAGCCAAAACAGCAATCAGGGTACCATGCCCTGTGGGAAGTCCAAGGACCACCCACCTCCATCCAGGTCTAGTAAGGTGAGCATCCAAACTGCCTAGGCTCCCACAAAGCCAGTACCTGCAGTA
>NC_022010.1:58586637-58587231 GCF_000317375.1 Microtus ochrogaster
ATAAAACATCCCCATTGTCTCAGTATGTGGGTGCAACACTTAAGGTCCTGAGTTCCTGGCTCATGCTCTCTCTCCTTCTGCTCCTGATTTGAACCTTGAGATTTCTGTCCTGTGCTCCAATGTGGGTATCTGTCTCTGTCTCCTTTCATCGCCTGAGGAAGGTTAATATTCAGGACGATGCCTATATGTTTTTCTTTGAGTTCTCCTTCTTATTTAACTTCTCTAGGGTGACTAATTTTAGGCTCCATGTCCTTTATTTATGGCTAGAAACCAAATATGAGTGAGAACATCCCATGTTCCTCTTTCTGGGTCTGGCTTACCTCACTCAGGATAGTGTTTTCTATTTCCATCCATTTGTATGCAAATTCAAGAAGTCATTGGTTTTTACTGCTGAGTAGTACTCTAATATGTATATATTCCATACTTTCTTCACCATTCTTCCACTGAAGGGCATCTAGGTTGTTTCCAGGTTATGGCTATTACAAACAATGCTGCTATGAACATAGTTGAGCATATACTTTTGCTGTAGGATAGGGCATCTCTTGGGTATATTCCCAAGAGTGGTATTGCTGGGTCCAGGGGTAGGTTGATCCC
>NC_022010.1:58592989-58594148 GCF_000317375.1 Microtus ochrogaster
AAATGACAGGTGCAGGGGTGACATTCAAAAGGCTTTTTGTAGTAGCACAGGAGGAGAGAAAAGGAATGTCAGGGAATGCTTGCTTCTCAGCACTTAGCTGGAGTAAACACCAAAGACCATTTCAAAAGAAAATAAACAAACAAACAAAAAAACTTGCTGAGCATCCCAGCCATTTAGTACCCTCTAATTTAGTGCCCAGTACTGGTGGGAAACTCAGTAAAAGGTCACAGGAAAAGTCTCTAAATCCTAGTCTTTAGGGAAGAAACTCTGAATCAAAACCACTCAGTATTCCAAAAGATCAAAATTGGGTCAGATCCCAAGGAATACAGACTCCAGAGATCTAAGCAGAACACTGAACATTGAGAAGGATCTTAGCAGGGGTGGGTCCAATATTCAAAATCTAACTTCTAAGAACAGACCACCATCTGTGATTCCACTTTACAATGGGCTGCTCTTGGGTGGTGCTGATATTCTCCATCAGACTCCAGAGACTCCCAGAGGGGTGATGAGTGTTTGCACCTCAGCCTGTAAGGCACTGACTGGTCACTGACCAGACTAGCACCAGTAACTCCATTTCTCAAAGACAACGTGGGGAATGAACAATGCTTACAGATTGACCCTTGAAGAACCACCATAAGATGGGACCAGTATCTAAGGTGTAACTTCTCAGAGGAGTGATTCAGGTTGTAACCGGATATGTTGGAGGCAGAGGAGGAATCCCAAGACATGTGAGATGATAACTAGCAAACAGCCAGACATTCTTTCTCTATTCTAATCCAGCCCTCTTCCCATCACATTTATTTATTCTGTATTTACTATCCAACATCGGTTTAGAAGGTCAACCCTAGTCTATTCTACTCTTGTCTTCTCTAGCTTTTTATTCCCCTCTTCTTTCCCTGTTGAGTTACCTTTCCCAGAGAACATTGACTGACTTGGCCTGCAGGGGTCATTGTGTCTCCGCCTCCCAAGAGCTAGAATTATTTCAAATTCACTGGTTGTATTTCTTTACAATGACCCTTCTCTTTTACTATTATTATATTTCTACAAAAAGCATCCAGTATGAGTAATTGTTTCTACAGATAGGGTTCTAACCTCAGTGAAGTACTGTAGTCATATTTTGTTTATGTTTTAACAAATAAAGCTTGCCTAAAGATCAGAG
>NC_022010.1:58594778-58595350 GCF_000317375.1 Microtus ochrogaster
CTCAACCCTACTACTGCTGTGTAACTCATTTTTTTTATCAAAATAAAATAGTAAAGTGACACCTACCTTCTGTGTTTGTCTTAAGGATTAGATTATTTAAATTATGAAAACCACAAGCACAGTACTGGGCTCAGTCAACAGTAGTACTATGGTTTTACTCATCAGAAAATATACCTCTCAGTTTCTGAAAAAGATTGTAATAGCACAGGAAATAATTCCAAGAATTGACATGCAATTACATGAAATGGAAAAGCTTCTGCGCGGCAGACATGCACTGGCCAGAGTGAACAGGCAATCTACAGAATAAAAAAGCCCTTATGAAATGCACGTTGAACAGGGTCTCATATAGAGAGAAAGAACTAGGGGGAAAAAAACACTAAAAAAAAAATCCCAAATTGTCCAATCAAAAACTAGGTCAAAGAAATAAAAAGAAGAAATGGAAATGAACAAAATATTTGAAATAGTATCCAATATTCCAAATCATTTGGGAAATACAAATTAATATGACTTTAAGATTCCATCACATGCTGGGCAGTAGTGGTGCATGCCTTTAATTCCAGCACTTGGGAAGC
>NC_022010.1:58596285-58598026 GCF_000317375.1 Microtus ochrogaster
TACAACAAACTACCATGTTACTCAGTTGTAGCACTCTTGGGCACTGAAAAGGCTCTAAAACAACACACCATTATTCAAAACAGCTAAGTTATTCAACCAGTCTTGATGCCTATCAAAAGAGTAGTTTGACAGAGAACAGGCCTGAAGCAGCAAACTCCACAGGAGCAGAATTGAGCGAACAACCTGTATCAGAGCAGGCCTGGGACGGTGAACTCTGCAGAAGCAGGAGCAGATCCAGACCAAGGACTTATGCCAAAGAAGGACTGAGCCAGCAAACTGGGCCAGAGTGGGCCTGAGACAGTAAACTCCACAGGAGCAGGTACAGGGGAGCAACTGTTGAGTGGGCAGTCCAGAGCCAGATGCCAATGCAAGCCTGGGCATGAATCTGAAACCTTCAATGGAGTAGGCCTAAGCAAGGACCTCTGCAGGTCCAGGCATTGGTCTGGGTCCTCCCAGAGAGTAGGCAGGAACCAGAAACATCTGTGGGTCCAGACGTGAGTCTGAGACCTATGAGGGAGTAGGCCTGAGCCAGGCCCTATGTGGGTCCTGGCACACTGGAGTCTGGGCCCTCTGAGGGAGAAGATCAGAGCCAGAGACCTTTGCAGGACCAACCAAAAGTCAGAGACCACTACAGGAGCAGATCCAGACCAGGGACATTTACAGAAACAAGTCTGAGACAGCAACTTAGAGCAGAGCAGGCCTGAGACAGCAAACTCCATGGGAGCAGAGCAAACCCTGGGAATGCTGAGCAACCTCCAGGAACATGGAGTGACCAACAGAGTACCTAGAACCATGGCACTGACTGTACCATGAGGAACAACCATCTCAGCCTTGGATCCACTGGCACCAGGAAGATTAATCTCCAGAGTCACAGATATCCCCAACCACGCCAATTAGAGGAAAATTTGAGTAAACAAGAAAAAAAATATACAACACCACAAAAAGCAACATGACATGAGTAAAATCTAGAGATCCTACAACAGCAAGACTTGCACAACCAAATAGGTGAAGCATAAGAAAAGGACCTAAAAAATAACTTCAGGAGAATGTTTAAGACTCTTAAAGAGGAAATGAGAAATTCCTTGAAAGAAAAGAGGAGAAAGACATACATAAAATTGGAAGACATCAGCAAATACCTTAAAGAAAATCAAGAAAAAGCAATCAAACAGAAGAAAGAAACTTGATTCAAGACTTGAAAACTGAAAGAGACAATAAAGAAAACAAAAGCTGAGAGAATTAGAGAAACAGAAATCATGAGAAAACAATCAGGAACCACAAATACAAACATAAACAGCAGAATACAAGAGATAGAAAAAGAATCTCAAGTGCTGAAGCTACAATAGAGGAAATAGACTCATCAGTCAGAGAACAACATTAAATCTAAAAAAAGCATAACACAAAATATCCAGGAAATATGGAACACCATGAAAAGACCAAACCTAAGAATAATAGGTATAGACGAAGGAGAGGAAGTTCAACTCAAAAGCACAGAAAATATATTTAACAAAATCACAGAAACAAAAAAAACTTTCCCCACCTTAAGAAAGACATGCCTATGAAGATACAAGAAGCATATAAAACACCAAATAGACTGGATGAAAAAAAAAAGTCCCCTTGCCACATAATAATCAAAACACTAAACATACAGAATAAAGAAAGAATATTAAGAGCTGCAAAGGAAAAAGGCCAAGTAACATATAAAGGCAGACCTATCAGAATTACACCTGAATTCTCATTGCAG
>NC_022010.1:58598341-58601832 GCF_000317375.1 Microtus ochrogaster
TAAAACATGCTCCACCTCTTATTTTACAATATTTCTTATTTTTCCCAGTCTGCTACTTCATTCTTATTTTATCCTTTCATTGTTATTTTGTTTTGTCATTTTCTCTGACATTTAGTGTCCACCTAGTTTTATTATTATTATACTTATTACATAGGAACTGAAGTATGCTCAAATGACACTACATCTTAGGTTAACATATTTAATGCTTGCCCAAAAAACAAAATGAAAGGCCCTGCAGCAAGTTTAGGTCTAATTCTTAGCCCTTCCTCTTTCGTGCTAAGATTGACATATAATTTACTCTCTTTCCTTTGAAATGCCCTTTGAAAATATTGCCATCCTTTCCCATTAATTCAAGTATTTACGCTTGCTGTGACTTTTTAGTCTTTCTTCCAATTTACACTTCCATCTGAGGCCCTTTTCCTTCTAACCACAGCTTCTTTTTTAGTACAAATCTGCATGGAGCAAATTGTCTGATTTTATTGAAAATGATTTTGTCTTAATTCTTGAGGCACAATACTTGCACACAGAACTGCAACTTGGCGTTCATACCACATTAATAATGTCATTCAGCTTTAATTGAAAATTCATCCATCAGTGTATTCCTTATTCTTTGGAACTAATATATTCTCTCTGTTCTGGCTTTCAGCAGCCTGATGCGATGTATTCAGCTTTGAAGGGCTTGAGGATTTGCAACACTCTTCATTTGTCTATGTCTTCTCATAGCCCAGGATCAGTGTCTCTACTACTTTTAAGATACCACATTATCTACAATTGGAGGTTTATATGGTGTATCATTAACTATTTCTTCTGTCTTCTTCACCTGTTCCTCCTTTTTATGCTTCAATTTAATAATTTTGCTAATTGCTATTCATTTATGTTCAAACTGCTATAACACTCATGTTTTCAAAAATTTAGTTTTGTTATTGGGAGTTCTCAGCTTTTCTACTTGACATTTTTCTTTTAAAGTCTAAAACTTTGTTACATTCTCTGTCTTCCTTTACATATTATTGAGTAAATTCTTATTAATAAATTATTCAAACATCATGCTTGTCTTGCATGACAGCTTTGGTTTCTAAAGATTGTGCATACCTCTACACTCTTTTAATTTTCTTTGGTGTAAGGTCATTTTGTTTATCTTTATTTACACTCTTGACATCATCTGTGGAGAATTACAGCAGATCTGCATAACGCTTTATTACTCCAAAGGGAGTTGAACTCTGACTTCTATAATGTTGGTAACAAGATCTGTTTGGCTTTTAATGGCCCCTCTGCTGTTTCTGGTGGACACCCTCATGCTCTGTACATTGGATTCTTAAGAACCACTCCTCATATCCAAGGAAATATATGGTCACCTCTCTCTGTGGTGCTCTCTCTAGGATGTTTCTCATCTGTTCAGAGAGCTCCATGCTCCGTCACAAACCATATTGACTACTTTTTTGCCATTTGGTTCTATCCCCTTTGCCTACACAGAGCACTTAGAAAATATCCTAAGATGAAAAAATCAGCATGAACATAAACATTATGTAAGTTTTAATGGAATGGTTATTTCATGTGTTTTTGTGGGTTTCCTTTCTTTCAACTGTTGTAATTTCTCACACACAATTAAAAAACTGAAGTAAAAACTGCATTACCTTTGATTGCTCTATATGTTATTTCAAAGATGTTTTTCTTTGTTTTCCAGTGAATCTATGTTCTGAGAACAGAGTCTATGTAGGCATTTTGATTGATAGGTAGAGAAAATTATCATTCTGGGTTTCATGGCAGTTTCAATGCTTCCCAATAAAATTAAGATCATTGAATTATATACTATAAATTGTATTATATATTGTAAAAAGTATCATTCAATGTGTCTTCAGCAATCTCTTGATTTCAAGTTTGCCATTTAAAATTTTAGCTATGCTTAAGTACTTGATGGATCTTAACTTGTTTATGTAAGAAATAAGTTCAGTTTTTTCTCAAATGTTAGCCAGTATTCTCTGTGCTGGAATATGTTTTTGAAATTCTATACTTGTGCAAAGCAAGTTCAAGAACACATCCATAAGATCATTCACCATGAACAAGCTGATGACATTACATGGATACAAGGGTAGTTCAACTTATGTAAATCATTAAGTGTGATTCACCATATGCATGGACTTATTCCTCTCAAGGAGCCTTCGTGTAGCTGGAAACTGCTGTTTACAGGCTCTCTAAAACCTTTCTGCTCCCTATGCACAGTTCTGGTAGTTAAGAATTGCTCTATGGTTATCTAAATCCTAGAGAGTACCTTGCAGTTCCCACTTTCCTGTTTGGAGGATTTTTGCCTTGAACCAAAAATAGTCTGTCTTAGTCCTCCATCATCTACATATACTTTACATCTCTCCCATGTCTCCCTTGAGATCTAAAGCATCTTGAAGGCCTCCTGAGATCAACATCACTGGGGTTTCTCGAGAAACAACGTAAGGACTAAGGAGAGTGTTTTCTGTGAGGAGGTCAGAGTAGAACACAGAAAGTGAGTGAAGAGAGTTAAAAATTGAGGTTGTGTCTACATTGTATGGATAATAGGCATCTTCCCATCTCTCTCTTTCATTTCTACTACTGCACTTTCTTTTCCTTACTTCTACTTTTTATTTGATATAGTAAGTGCTTTTTACTGTCATATTTCAAAGGTCATGTTCAGCTTGCCTTATATAGACTTCTTTTCCTCATAGTCCAGCATATTCCAGAGTTTCTTAGTGACCACAACTTGCAACACTGTCCACCTGCCCTTCATTCTCTTCCTTGCCTTTGATGCTTTGTCCTCCACATGTTATCTTCTCTGTCCAGATTAGCAGCCCCTCTCCATTTGTCTACATTTTCCTCTACTTTTGAATATATTTTTTTTATTTTTGTTCATGAAGCTCCTTTCCAAAGCAAATTGATTTCTGTTTACAGTGTTATGAGAAACTATATCAAATGTTCTCTCTCATTTTTCAATTCAAAGAAATTTTATCATATTTGTCTGCAAGATCAAGGACAACTTGAAGCTATTTCTCCATTTTTTGCATGCTTTTTTTTGAGATAGTTTGATCCTGTGTACTATTGAATTTCAATATTAATGGCTTGAGGCCTCCTCTTTTGAAATTCTTTGGAAGAATGGAAACACAGATATCCAGTTATCATATTCCTGGCCACAAAAGAGTTTTTAAAAGTGAAGCTTCATATCCTAAGTATCAATGCCATTTTTTCAATAAAATAGACTAGATATAAAAATAACTATTTAAATAATACATTGCTATTTATGTATTTACCTATGTGCAGAATGTAACATTTGCATATTTTAACTTTAAACAAACTATACAACCTACTGGGTATTATAGTGTAGGTCCAGACTACCAACATGGAAAACTGAACAAGTAGAATCAGAAGTTCAATGTCATTTTTAGCTTACAGAATGAGATTGAGGCCAGAAAGGAAGGAAAGACACAGATTAGAATAGTCCCGGTGACAGGGAATAAATGAAATGCACCCAC
>NC_022010.1:58603648-58609920 GCF_000317375.1 Microtus ochrogaster
ATCCTTTATTGTATAAGATTGTTTTGGCTATCCTGGGTTTTTTTGTTTTACCATATAAAGTTGATTATTGTCTTCTCCAGATCTGTGAAGAGTTTTGATGGGATTTTGATGTGGATTGCATTGAACACCCAGTACTTTTAAAAGCTGTAACCCAAGTTCTTTATAATAAAATAAAATGACAAGATTGGTACAAAGGTTCACGCCTGTAATAATCACACTTAGGAGGCTGAAGCAAGAAGATAACCAAAGTGTGAAGTCAGCTTAGACTATACAGAGAGAGTTCCGGGCAAGACTGGGTTATATTGTAAAGCCTTATCTCAAAAAACAAAAACAAATAGAAAAAAAACAGCAACAATGGTGTGTTTCCTTATGCTATTAATGACCTATCTCATTACTGTATGTTACGTAGCATCTTGAGACTTGTGTGAGTCCTTGAAAGCTATCCTTCGAAGAAAAGGTCGTGTTGTTTTGCTATCAGTGGTGCAAGCATAAACAAGCCCACAATTTATATTTATGTTTAGAAACTATGGGAGCATTTTAAAACAGTGGCATAAGAGAAAAAAAGCTGAGCAAAGGCTCCTTCAGACACCAGGATTTATACTGACTTGCCACCAAGTTTGCTACAAAAGACCTGCCAGATAAGACCAAGACTTAAAAATGAAAACAGAAAAATCCCCCAGACTATTGCATGTTTACAATATCTTCCAATGTTTCAATTGTGTTACTTTGTAAATCCTTTAAAGTTGTTTCCTAAAATGAGATATATACACAGTTCAAGTTCTGGATTTGTATTTTAACAGACAGCAAACGACAGAGTTAACTTTTGGGAACACAATTAATCCTCTCTCAGCTATTTAAACTCTAAAACGCAAACCCCTGTACTATTCCAGATAAGAGTTTAATAGATTATAATTTCTCCACAATGAATGCTGGATTTCTTCTTAAAGATAGATTCACAGAGTGATTTCACAATCTAATCCAAAGAGGAAGTCTGTAGAACTCGTTACCACACTGGAAAGAACACGCTCCCCTTTCCAAGTCAATTTTCTTGATAAGCACAATGGCCATATGTCAGATGGGTGGGTGCAGATAATAGTGCCTGTCAGTCCTATAGCTCTGCCAGGTCAGGAGCACAGTTCTGCCACCAACTGGCCTGGGGCACAGCAATAGTGGTGCATGTCTTTAACCTCGGCACTGGGAAGCAGAGACAGGTGGATCTTTAAGTTCAAGGCCAGCTTGGTCTACAGAGTGAGCTCCTGGACAGCCATGGCTACATAGAGATATTCTGTCCTGAAAAAAATGAATAAAAAAGAAAGGAAGGAAAGAAAGAACAAAAGAAAGAAAGAAAGACAGAAAGAAAGAAGAAAAATAAGGAGCCCTTTCAAACACCTACTACAAAGCAATATTAGCCTAATACCACGGTCAGATAAAAACACAACAAAAAAGTAAACCACAGGCTAATATCCTCATGAGAAGACTTGCAAAAATTATTCATAACATTCTTGCAAAATAAGTATAGCCATATATCAAAGTGATTACCCATCAGGATCAAGTTGGCTTTATCCAAGAAATGTATCTCAATAGATGCAGAAAAGACCTCAGTGACCTTAAAGACTAGACTGATAGAAGAAAGCATAGGTTGTGTCCTACAAGACTGACATCTAGGACTTTTTGAGCAGGGCTCCCCTCACTAAGGGATAGAAACCAGCAGCTGACAAATGGGACCTCATATAACTAAAAAGCTTCTGCATAGCAAAGGACACAACCAAGTGAAGAGGAAGTTCACAGGGTGAAAGAGAATATCTATCAGCTATACATCCTATAGAAATCAGTGCCTAAAAGACACAAATACCTCAAATAAAAATCTTGATCCAGTCCAAAAAAAATAGGCTATGGATTTGAATAAAGTCTTATCAAACAAGAAATAAATATGACTAAGAAATATCTAAAGTGCTCAAGATCCTTAGCAATCAGGGAAGTACAAATTAAAATTGTTTTGAGGTTTCATCTTACCCCCATCAGAATGGCTAAGACTAAGCAAACAACTAACAACACATGCTGGTGAGACTGTCCGGAAAGGGCCTTATTCCCTTTTTGTGGAATCCCAAACTGGTACAATGACTGCAGAAATAAGTGAGAAAACTTCTCAAAAAACAAAAAGTAAATCTGCCATATGACCCAACTATACCACTCTTTAGCATCAGTCAAAAGATGCAATATCCTACTACATACTTGCTCAGCCATGTCCATTGTTACCGTACTCATGATAGCTAGGAAGTCAAAGCAGCCTATATGTCCATGAACTACTGAATGGATAATGAAAATATGGTACACATGCATAAGATTATTTTATTTGGCTATAAAGAAAATGAAATCATGGAATTTCCATGTAAATCAATGGAACTAGAAAATATACTGTGGTAAACCAGACCCATAAAGACAAGCACTATATATTCTCTCTTATAGGATCTCCTATTATGGGTCCTAATTCCTAAAGATAAACTGGAGTACCATGGAACCATTAAAAGTAGGTAAAGCTATGAGGGAAAAGAAGCATCTCTGGAGAGCACTGAGTAGGACCCGGGCACTGTGAAGAGGAAGAGGGGAAAACAGGGGACGTCTTTACTTCAGAAAGGGATGGAGAGAAAGGTGACACAAATAACACTAAAGATGCTCGTAAAAGCTATATAAAAACATATTCTTTTATAAGCTTAATAACAAATATATATAGTGTGTTTGTGTGTGTTGTGCACATAACCACAACTACCTCCTGATGCCACCCACAGAAGCCATGGACAATATAACAAAAATTTTAATAACACGCAAGGGACCTTTCCTTTTAAGTTGTTGGCCAGGGGGATCCAAGAGATTCCCAAAACTTTATAAGATATTGCCTTCCCTTGGAATGTCTCCCAGAACTTGAAAGTAAGATCATATTTCTGAAGACAGCACAAACTTTGGGCACAGAATTGGAATAACTGAACTGGAACTGACCCAGAAGCCTCCTCCCTAACAACTAACTCTCATAGTACCAGAAAATACTGTGCAGCTGCCGTGGGAGAAAAGTAATTAATAATTTAACCCAGCTGTAAGCCTGTGAAAACAATGACCACCCCAGCAGGGTGTCCCAGCGAAATCACATGAGCATCAATATCTTAGTAACCAACAGATGTCTAACTGGACTTCAGGCCTACTAAATAGGAGGGAATTCACATGTGAATTCTTACTACTGTCATTCTCCTTGAGAAACACTATTCTCGTACTACATTACATGTTTTGTAGTTCTCAGGCTAGTAACTTCTCAGTGCTCACATTGCCCCCTGCTTTATTCATGTCTCTGATTCATTTACTGTTTGTTTAAATGATATATGTTCTCTCTATTTAGTTTCCACTCTTAAGATAATAACATTTACATAATTACTTAAAGGTTCTTATCCATCTCCTAATGAAAAATTAAATACCTAAAAAGTATTTTTGTCAGGCTGTCAAGATGGGTAAGAAGCTGAGTACTCACTATTTTCCTAGAGGCCCAGAGTTCAAGTCCAAACACCCAATTCAAGCATCACACAACCTTCTGTTACCCCAGTTCCAGGGGATCTGACACCCTTCTTTGGTCTTTGCTGGCATCAGGCATGTATGTTATACAGAGACAAACATGTAGGCATACCCACATTCAAAGAACAAAATAAAAACTTTCAAGTGATTTGTTGATTCTTATGACAGCACAAGGGTTTGTCACGAAGAATCATCATGTCTAAGTGATCAGTCATGGAGCTGATCTTTTTATTGTACACTGAGATTTTAGAAACATTTTCTCAAGGATTTTCCTAATCTTCTAAAGAATTCTTCACGTTTATATTGTGGTATAGATGCTAGGATGTTGCAGCTTTGAGAATATCCTTGGTGAAAGATGACCTGATGACCCCATATGTGTGCTAAAGACTTTAAGATTGCAGAAGTCTGACTCCCATGCCACCATTGCTGGTTGAGAAGGTGATGTTTTATATAGAACCCTTGTACACAAATTCAAGTTCCATTCTTAATTTCTTAGCCCACTCCTTTTCTTCACTACTCATTATACTCTAAATCTGAGGTTATGGGACGAACAGGTCAGAACTTTTATTGAATGCAGTTCTGGAGGGTGGGAAATCCAACGGCAAATTTTGAATAGATTGGATGTTTAGTGATGGCCAATTCTTTGAGAAGAAAACCTCCTGTGTCCAGACATGGCAGAAGGTTAGATAGGAAATTCCAGAAACCATTTTGAAAAAGCCACCAACTGCATCTGTTATGTCATAAGATCTATTCACTTTTTAAAGGTCTTGCCTATTCATACCACTACAATGAAGATTGGGTTTTGTGCTGGGTAGTTTTTGTGTCAATTGGACAAAAGCTAAAATGATTTGAGGAGAGAACCTCAATTAAGAAAATAGTTTCATAAAATCAGACTACAGGTGAACCTATGGGGCATTGTCTTAATTAATGATTGATGGAAGAGAACCCAGCCCATTGTGTGTGGTGTCGTCCTTGTGATGATGGTCCTGAGTTCTAGAAGAAAGCAGCTGAGCAAGCAAAAAGGAGCAAACCAATAATCAGTTCTCCCCTGGAGCCTCCATCAGCTCCTACCTACAAATTCTTTTCCTATTTGAGTTCATGTCCTGACTTCCCTTAATGATGAGCAGTGATTGAGGAAAGGTAAGCCAAATTAACTGCTCTCTCCTTGGCCTGCTTTTGGTGATGGCATTTCAACCCAAAAATAGTAACCCCAGGATGTGTTTCAACATGAACTTCAGAGTGACCAGTATTCAAGAAAAACAGGCTCCTTAAATGTGATTAAGTCGCTTTGACAATAAACTCTTTCCCATCTTCATACACCTTCTTGAGCTCTTATTTATTGGGTGTTGTATTACTACGGATAAGAGTTTTAGTAATGAGAAAATATAATCATATGGGATGTTTCTATACTTTAACGTAGAACATATCTTTAAGGACAATGAAATCAGTGAAAGGTATGACATTAAATTATTACAATTAACTGTAAATCAAGGATGGAGACATGATCCATGCCAATAGGATGGGATTATAAATGGAAGGTGTAGTTTGAAAGATATTTGGAACCATAATCTATAGAAAACTGTGACTATGATAAAGAAGAAAAGTTAAGAATATAAGTGATGTTAGCTTTGAATAAGAACAATATGATCTGTCTGGGAGTGCCATTAATCCCAGCACTAGGGAGACAGAAGCAAGTGGATATCTGTGAATTTGAGGCCAGTGAGTCCCAAGACAGCCAAAGCTAGATAACTGTGAAACCCTGTCTTAAGAGGAAAGAAAGAAAGAAAGAAAGAAAGAAAGAAAGAAAGAAAGAAAGAAAAAGGGGGATGGAGGAAGGGAGGGAGAGAGGGAGGGATGGAAACAATATGAACTGGAAAACAGTAAAGATGATAAGATGATAGATCAATTTAAAATGCCAATAAGTTTCCAGAGTTGGAAACATACTGTGTTCATATTTTCAAATGGCAGGGTTTCCTTTTTCATTCATCTATAACGAGGTAGCGTGAAAATAGTGGGCATTAAAGAAGATGGATAACGCTTATCCTAGAACAGCTTACAGTTCAGAAGATTCAATGCTAATAGAATTGTATTGACTCCTACTGAGCTAGAAGCTCCAAAATCTATGGACACTAATAAGAAGAATGATATATATTTTTTTCCCACAGTTGATCATCTATGCCACCAGAGGAATACTGTGACAATCTAGACTAGACTGCACAGAGAGAAGTCATCATAGGAAGTTTGTGCTAAGTGCCATGGAATCCTTGTATAAGACAGCAGGCAGTGACACCAAGACCAGAATCAGACAGATACATTGACTGTAAATATTGGATTAAGGAGGTAGTCAACAAATATCACAGTGAGAAAAAGCTGCTCTCTGATACCCCTCTCTCTTCTTTTCAGAAGGAGTACACCTCTCAGCATCTTTTTTAGCCAGGAATGACCACAGGGCCAGTCTTTAGCTAAGACGATGGCACAAGGAATATGGAGAATGCTGGCGCCCATCCTGTAAGCATAGTTAAATAGCATACTAGCCTTCTGTTGTCTTTTTTCAGTCTACTGAAAATTGCATATGGTAACGTGAACTAGCTTCATATCTGTGAACAAAGATAGCCTATTCAGGATGTCAGATTCAAAAGGTAAAGAGAATTGTATCCCATGACTATACAGAACACTGAGCATTATCTGCCATCTAGACCACAACACACATGCACCAG
>NC_022010.1:58610407-58611954 GCF_000317375.1 Microtus ochrogaster
AATTGGTCAGCCTCAGTATCTCAGGGATAATTTTCCGAAGACTGGGAGAATAGTTACAGAAGTTGTAACCCAAACTAGTGGTGATTGTAGCCTAGAGGCCATGACTAACAAACTTGGCAAATCATTTGATATCTGAGGTTCAAAAGACATTCACCAGTAAAGGAGGAAACTATGTTATAATCTTCGCTCCCTCACACTGATAACAGTTCATGGCTTTTAACTGACAGTTGAATCTGAGTCTACTAAGAGCAACAGCGGCCCAGTCTTCTCACTTTAAAATCCAAACGTCACTGTACCTTTAATGAAACATAAATGTGGAGCCAGTGCCTCTTGGGAAGAGTGATGAAACGGTACATAAACAAGTCACTTCCTTTCTCCCTCCAGCGGAGAGGCTCAGCTTCAAATTTGTTCCCTCTTTATCCGTGAGCCCTGGTTCACAGCTGTGTGAACTGATTCCCAATTACCGTGATTTACAGGAAAACGTAAGCCCAGAAGAAGATGAGGCCTGCGGGAGGAGCGAGGCTGGGGTAATCACGCAATGACTTTCAAGACCTTCCTCTGACTGCTGCTGTTAGGGTACTTAGTTAAACAAAAGCCTTCGTTTCTCTTTCCCTTCGCTATTTGGCTGTTTCTTCTGTTTCTCTTCTTCTAATTTCCATAACTCTCCCTGTGGGATAGATCATTCGTGGTCATATTATACCTAGGTGTACGTTTCGTTTAAGTGCATACACACATTAGCTTTATTGATTCCCTGAGCTTTGGGGTAAGCCATTTGCAGTTTTGATGAACGCGTTAGGGTGAGATGATGTCCTAAGACTTTGCTAATGAGTCCCACGACTTCCCTTTTGTCCCCCTTTAGCTTTGGCAATGATGCCTTGTCCAATCCCCTGGGTCTTTTACACTTCCCTTTTCAGCTGGATTCAATGAGCCTGAATCTTGAGTTCTTGCTACACACCCAGTCCCCACCTGTGTGTTTTCTTTCTTTTTCCGGGAAGGAAACAACAGAGGACCAAGTTGGAAACAGTCACTAAGGCAAGGATGTGGAGTCCTTGGATTCGACTTGCCTCTGAAACCATGGAATCTGACTGCTTCAGATCTATTTTCTCTTCCACCTCTAATATTTTATAACAAAATCATGTGGAATCACTTATTAGTATTTCACATTGGTCATTGTGAAAAGTCTGTGAAGTTATGTTTCTCTATACTCAAGTTTCTCCCCCTTTCTTCCATGGTCTCCAAGAGCCATAAAGTAGTCAGTGGGGTAAACTTTTTAAAGCAAAGAGAGTTGAGAAGGAGCTGTTTGCCGTGGATACTTCCTGGTTATAACAACACTAGATTCTTTGTCTCGTGTGTTGTTTTCTACTAAAGGCATGTGAATCATGAAGGCAATGCCAAGAGAACCTATCAAACAGGCCAAGGCTGCCACGCATGTGTTCTCTCGGTGTCTATAAAAACCTTTGCATGATCTTAAGTGTCTTTTGGCCATTTGAACTTCTTCTGTTGAGAATTCTCTGTTCAGCTCAGTGCCCCATTTTATAATTGGGTTG
>NC_022010.1:58612419-58613592 GCF_000317375.1 Microtus ochrogaster
ACTGTAGCTCTGTAATAGAGTTTGAAGTCAGGGATGGTAATGCCTCCAGAAGTTCCTTTATTGTATAAGATTGTTTTGGCTATCCTGAGTTTTTTGTTTTTCCATATAAAGTTGATTATTATTATAAATAAATAAATAAATGCCCTTGCAGCACTTACTACGATGGTAAATTAGTCATTTACTTACGTAAGTGAAATCTACTAGCCTATATTCATTAGAGTTGGAAACATATTTTTATTCTTTATCTGTATACTAAAACTTATAATTTCCAAACTCTCAAAATAGTAGTTAATCTAAGTACTGTTGTAATAATAATGTTTTTCAGAGTTTTATTTTTTCTTAATATTCAGGCCTTTCCTTGAGAATCGCAGTATCCACACTACTAACTTCCAAGATAACTTCAAAGAACCAACAGCCTAGAGTACTCAGAAAGTAAACTTACCGTCCTTTTAACTTCGCAAGTGTTCTCTGCATTTCTGTGTGGTGAATGTGTGGAATTCCAGTTAGATTTATTATGACATTACACTTTCTAAAGCAACATTCACTATAAAATGTAATATGAAAATGTCACCAAGCATAATCGGTCACATACCACTCACATATTCTGCTGTGCAATAGCCATCATCAAGTATTTATTGTTAATTTTCCCGCTAAATTTACATGTTGAAAGTGGGTCACGGTGTGCCAAAGGAATGGCTGTGATTCAGGACTATCCATTTTAATATACATTGTACTTTTATTTTTCCCCAAAACTACGACACAATGCCAGTGTTTTATTGCATATATTTTATCTTCATTGCAATCTGAGATATATATGACATATAATAATTTGCCTGTGTGTCAAATAAATTAAGGATGTGAAGCTTTCATGAATTTTCTAAGTTTTCAAATCATAAATAGATATTTGGAAAATGGCTGTACTTACACCAAAGCTTCAACCCTTGTCAACATCCTTTCAAAGAGCAGATCTGCAGAGGCAAGCAGAAGGCTAATCAGGCCTGATGATGACTTTCAGGACACTCCATTCTTTCCCACATTCATACTTCAGTGCAGTATAATTGTTCTAGGTTAAAATATTTATAATTATACATTTAGTTATAATTTTGACAAATTGTAGAAACTTTGAGTCAAGAAGTATAATTGTTCTAGATTAAAATATTTATAATTATACCT
>NC_022010.1:58613812-58623611 GCF_000317375.1 Microtus ochrogaster
TCAAGAAGTATAATTGTTCTAGATTAAAATATTTATAATTATACCTTTACTTATAATTTTGACAAATTGTAGAAACTTTGAATCAAGAAATGTGGGATAATATATCCTAGTTACAGTTTCTCCTTCCTCTACACCTCCCAGTTCCTCCCTACCTTGCCCCCCATCAAGATCCACCTCCTTTCTGTCCCTCATTTAAAAACAAACAGGCTTCTAAAGGATAATAATAAACTATACCGAGTTAAAATAAAAACTAACAATTCAGAATAGAACAAAACAAACAAGTGAAAGGAAAAGATCCCAGGAAAAGGCCCAAGAAACATATATAGATGCAAAGACACAATCATTTGCACACTCAAAAAACCCAATAAGAAAACTAAACGGGAAGCCATAACAAATATGTAAAGGATTGTAGGGTATGAAAACAGAGAAAATATTTATATGGGTGAAATAAAATATAAGATAAAATTTAAAAATAATAATTAAAAAGAAAGTCCTGACATGACATTATGAGACAATGAACCTCGATTCAATTATGCCATTAATTGCATTTTCTGTTGGCCATCTTCCTCTGAGCATGCAGCCTTCCCTTAAGTATTTGTTTCCCTCAGAGGAAACTAAATTTTCATTTTTGCAGGTGGTTATCCATTGGAGATAGCTTCTAGGTTAAGGATGAGGGCATATATCCATTTCTCCTTCAGCTTGAGGACCCCATATGGTACAGGCACATACGGGCCCTGTGCATGCTGCCTCACATGCCTGTGCATGAGTTCATATGCGCCTCAATCCCTTTGGTTTAGAGAGCCTTATTTTCTTGGTGTTCTCCATTGCTTCTGGCTCTTATACTCTCTCCACCTCCTCTTCCCAAGTTTCCCTGATGCCTGAGGGGAGAGATTTCATGGAAACTTTCCATTTAGGGCTGAGTGTTCCAAGGTTTGGTTGAGGGTTTTTGTATTTGTTCCTGTCTGCTGCAGGAGGAAGCTTCACTAACGATGGCAGAGCAAGGCCCTGATCTATGAGTACAGCAGAATGATATTAGGAGTCATTTTATTGCTATAGGTTTGTGGGCTTTTGTTGGTTTGTTGGTCAGTCGGTCAGTTGGTCGGTTGGTTGATTTTTAGAATAGTAGTATTTGGGTTTTTGTTGTTGTTTTGTTTTGTTTTTTGAGACAAGATTTCTCTGTGTAGCCTTGGCTGTCCTAGAACTTACTCTGTAGACCAGGCTGGCCTTGAATTTAGAGATCTACCTGCCTCTGCCTCCTGACTACTGGGATTAAAGCAGAGTGCCACCACGGCTTGGTAGTATTCACGTTTACCCTTTGTTATTGTGTTAACTTGTCTCAGGTTCTTGGTTTCCCAAGAAGTTGTTGGGTATTGGTTCCATCTCCTGGAGTGGATCTTAGGTCAAACCACATATGAGTTGGTTATTCTCACAGGATTTATGCCACCATTGCTCTAGTCTATCTTGCCAGCAGGACACTATTGTAAATCAATGGGTTTGTGGCTAGCTCTGTGTTTATGTTTCTACTTTGGTATCATGCAGAGAAGCTTCCTGTGCCAAAGATGCTAGAAAATAGGGGAGAAGGATTCATGAAAGCACCAGCTCAAATTCTTCATATTCAATAAGATGTATAGGTCTTAGTCTTCAGCAATAGGGCCTTGTCAGTTTGTGGAGAGCATCCTGTAATCTTGGCAACAGTTTGAGTTGTTTAGAGATTCCCTTGGGACCCCTTTGGCCAACAACTCAATTATATATAACTGAATCCCAGTATTTTTTTTTTGGGGGGGGGGGTTCGAGACAGGGTTTCTCTGTGGCTTTGGAGCCTGTCCTGGAACTAGCTCTGTAGACCAGGCTGGTCTCGAACTCACAGAGATCCGCTTGCCTCTGCCTCCCGAGTGCTGGGATTAAAGGCGTGTGCCACCACCGCCCGGCCGAATCCCAATATTGGAAGCTTCATTTTGGAGGCAAGAGGTACCAAGTTAGGACTCTGTCTCCCTGTATTCCCTCCCTCCTTCTCCTCTTTCCTCCTCCTGCACATTTGATCCTATAGCTAAGATTCCATCCACCCACCCAAAACTATCTATTTAATTTCCCTTTCCTAGGGAGTTCTATCCTCTGCTGCCCAGCTTAGTCACTTACTCTTCACTTAACATCTGTGGTTCAATGGATTGTAGCTTGGTTATCATTGAACTAATGGTTAATATCCACATATAAATGAACATACATCTTATTTGTCTTCCTGAATCTGAATTACTTCACTCAGGATTTTTTTTTCTAGTTGCATCCATTTACCAGCAAATATCATGATTTTATTTTTGTTAACATCTGAGTGATAATCCATTATGTATGGTACCACATTCTCTGTATCTGTTGAGGGGCATCTAGGTTGTTTCCAATTCTTGTCTTTTATGAATAGAGCGGTAACAAACATGGTTGAGCAAGTATCTCTGTGGTAGGATAATGCATTATTAGGGTATACTCCCAAAAGTGATACAGCTGAATACTGAGGTACATTGATTCTCATCTTTCTGAGGAGCCACAACACTGATTTCCATAGTAGCTGTACAAGCTTGCAGTCTTACCAGAAATATATGACTGTTTCTATTATTCAAAATCCTCTACAACATGAGATGTCATTTGTTTCATTGTTTCATTGATTTTAGTCATTCTGACAGGTGTAAAATGAAATTCCAAGTAGTTTGGATTTGCTTTTCCCTGAAGAATAAGAATGTTAACAATTTCCTTAAGAGTTTCTTGGACACTTGAGTTGCCTTTTTTGAGAATTCTATTTAGGTCAGAATCCTATTTTTTAATTGGATTATTTGTTTTCTTGATATCTAGGTTTTTTAAGTTCTTTTTGTATTTTGTATATTAGCTCTTTATACAATGTATAGTTGATTTAAAAAATATATCTCTTACCATTCTGTAGGCAACCGTTTTATTCGAATAATGCCTTGCCACAGAGAAGCTTTCCAGTTTCATGGGGTCCTATTTATTAATTGTTAAGCTTAGAGTCTGTGCTAACAGTGTTCTGTTCAGAACGTCTTCTCCTGGAGCAATGGCTATTCCCCAATTTCCCTTTAAGCTGGTTCAGTGTATTTGATTTCATGTTGAGGTCATTGATCCATTTAGAGTTGAGTTTTGTGCAGAGTGAGATGTATGGATCTATTTGGATTCTGCTACATGCAGTCATTCAGTTTGACCACCACCATTTGTTGAAGATGCTGTCTGTTTTCCAGTGTGTATTTCAGAATTCTTTATCAAAAATCAGGTTTGATAGGTGTGTAGCTATATGTCCAGGTCTTCAGTTTGATTCCATTGATCTACTTGTCTATTTATGTGCTGATATCATGCTGTCTTTATTACTATAGTTTTGTAGCAAAACTTGAAATTGGAGATGGTGATACCTCCCAAATTTCTTTTATTGTTCAAAATTGTTTTAGCCATGCTGGTTCTTTTTGCTCTTCCATGTGAAGCTGGGTATTGTTCTTTCAAGGTCTTTGAAGAATTATATTCAAATTTTGACGGAGATTACAATGAATCTGTAGATCACATTTGATAGAATGGCCATTTTTATCTATTAATTCTCTGATCTACGAGTACGGAAGATTTTCCATCTTCTGATAGCTTCTTCAGTTTCTTTATTCACTATTTGAAGTCTTAACTGAATCTTTCACTCGTTTGGTTAAAGTAACCTGAATTTTTTTATACTACTTGAGGCTATTATGAAGGGCATTGCTTTCCCGATTTCTCTCTCAGTCCTTTTGTCATTTGTATATAGGAGGACTACTGATTTTTGTAAGTTATTTTGTATTCAACTACTTTACTGAAAGTAGTTATTAGCTGTAGGAGTTTCCTGGTGGGATTTTTCAGGTCACTATCATATCATCTGCAAATAAAGGTCCTTTGACTTCTTCCTTTCCAATTTGTATCCTTTCAATCTCCTTTACTTATTTCTCCAACTAAAATTTCAAGTACTATATTGAATAGATGTGAAGAGAGTGAAAAATCTTGTCCCGTGGAATTGCATTAAGTTTCTCTTCATTCAAGTTGGTGTTGGCTATGGGCTTGCTGTAAACTGTCTTTATTATGTTGAGGTATGTCCTTTGTATCCTTAAATCTCTCCTGTACTGAAGTTTGTGACATGTCACTATAAATGTAAGTATTATTAAAAATTACAAACTGCTTGGTGAGTACTTTGATAACTTCTTGAGCAGCAGCTCCTCCCAGGAACACAGCAATGGTGTGTGGTTCAGCAGCTCCATATCGGCAAAATGCATGGACGTAGTCATCTTTCACCATTACAGATAACCCATATTCCTGAAGGAAGCCAGTAAGACCGGACTTCAACATTTATAGTGGCATGTCACAAACTTCAGCAACTTTCCAGATGTAGAATAAGCCTAGTTTCTAATTATTTTAATGTGCTCTTGGGTTTGGTTTACAAGTATTTTATTGAGAACTTTTGCTTCTAGATTGATAAGAGAAATTGATCTATAATTCTCTTTCATTGTTAGGTTGTTATGTAGTTTGGGTACCAGGGTAACTGTGGCCTCTTAAAATGAACTGGGCAATTTTTCTTGTGTTTATATTTTGTAAAACAATAATTCTTCCTTCATGTCTGGTAGAATTCTGCTCTAAAAACATCTTGCCCTGATATTTTGTTGTTGTTGTTGTTGTTGTTGTTGTTTCTGTTTTGTTGTTGTTGTTGTTGCTTTTTTACTTTTAATTACAACTTTTATTTCACTAGAGGTTGTAGGTGTGTTTAAATTGTTTATTTGATATTGATTTATGTTTGGTAAGTGGTATGTGTGAGATAATTATCCATTTCTTTTAGATTCTTCAATTTGGTGGGATACAAATTTTCCTGATGATTCTCTAACTTTTCTTTGTGTCTGTTGTTATGTCTCCTTTTACTCTCAAATTTTGTTAATTTGGATCTTCTCTCTGAATATTAGTTAATTTGGATGATGGTTGATCAATCTTACTTATTGTCTCACATAACTAAATCTTTGATTCATTGATACAGTGTATGAAGGCCATATGTGATTTTAGCTGTAGTAGTGGTTTGGTTTTTTTTTTTTTAATGAACTTCAGTGCCCTTCTGTTTGGACATAAATGCTAAAAATGATGAGGTCCTCTTGGTTGATTTTTTTCTTTGATGAGTATGTAGTTTCCTTCTCCATCTCTTTCGATTACTTGTGGTTTAAAGACTGTTTTGTCAGATATTAAAATGGCTACAACAACTTGATTCTTAGGTCCAGTTGTTTGGGATATGCTTTCCCATCCTTTGAACCTGAGATGGTGTCTATCCTTGTTGTTAAGAAGTTTCTAGAATGCAACAGAAAGATGGGTTCCATTTTTTATCCATTCTCTTAGTCTGGTTCTTTTTATTGGGGAATTGAAACCATTGATATTGAGAGATATTAATGAACAGTGCTTGTAGATTACTGTTATTACGTTATGGTGGTAGTGGTGGTGGGTGTGAGTGTGTGTATATGTGTTTGTGTTTTCTTTCTTCCTTTGTTTTGCTGGTCTGGTATTATTGCCTGTGTTTTCTTGGGTGTGGTTAATCTCTTAGATTAGAGGTTTTTTTCTAGTACCTTCTGTAGGACTGGATCTGTAGAGAAATATTACTTAAATTTAGTTTTACCATGGAATTTCTTTTTTCCATCTATTGTATTTGAAGGTTTTTCTGAGTATAGTAGTCTGGGCTGGCATCTGTGGTCTATTTGAGTCTATAGAACATTTTCCAGACACCTCTGGGTTTTAGAGTCTCCATTTAGAAGTCAGGTATAATTCTGGGTCTGGCTTTTTCCCCTGTAGCTTTCAGTTTTCTTTGTTCTATGTTTAATGTTTTGAATGTTATGTAATGAATGGAATTTCTTTTCTTGTCCTATCTATTTGGTGTTCTTTATGCTTCTTGTATTTTGATAGGCATCACTTTCTTTAGGTTAGGAAAATTTTCTTCTATGATTTTGTTGAAAATATTTTTTCTTGCCTTTGACATGGGTTTCTCCTTTTTCCTCTATTCCTATTATTCCTAGACTTTGGTTTTTCATGGTGTCCCATATTTCCTAGATGTTTTGTGCCAAGAATTTTTAAGATTTATTTTCTTTGACTGAGGTATCCATTTCTTTTATCATGTCAATAATATCTGAGATTCTCCCCTCCATCTCTTGTATTCTGTTGGTAAGGCTTGAGTCTGAGGTTTCTGTTCAAGTTCCTAAACTTTTCACTTCTATATTTCCATAAGTTTCAGTTATCTTTCTCTTGATTCTATTTCCACTTTCAGATCTTGAACTGTTTTATATATTTCCTTCCACTGTTTGTGCTTTCATAGACTTCCTTAAAGAATTTATTCATTTCCAGTTTTAAAACCTCTTTTGTATTCATAAAGTTTGTTTTAAATTATTTAGCTTGTGCTTCAGCTATTTTGCAATAATCAGGGCCTACTGTCTTATATTTGCTGGACTCTAGGACTCTAGTGAAGACATATTGCCCTGGTTGTTATCGATTGTGTTTTTACTCTGGTGTCTAGGGCTCTGGATGTGGGACGAATGTAATTGTAGGTGCTGATATCTGATCTTGTTTGGTTGAGTGAGTGTTCTGTTTCTCAATTTCTAATGCCCTCTCTGGTTCTTAAAACTAGCTTTTGTAGACCAGGCTGGCCTCAAATTCACAAAGATCCACCTGCCTCTGCCTCCAGAGTGCTGGGATTAAAGGTGTGCACCACCACTACCCAGCAAGAATCCTAAATTATATAAATGCCATATTACAGAGTTCTTTGAAGTGTTTTAAGATTACCTCTTTTTCTGAAATATATCTCTATACATCTAGAAAACCTAACTAACATGATTACAGAATTTGATTATTACAAATGACTATCTAGTTAATCTGTATTTCTTGACTACACATTACATTTTTAAATGAACCGCATGAACACAATAATTTAAACAAGAGTAAAATATACATATACACAGTGTAACAAAATCAACCTTAAGTATGTATTAACAGACCAAGATCCATATAATGCAAAGTATTCATCTCTATATCATACACTCCTAACTATACAACTCCTAACCATGCCAATCCTGTTGGGAATCATTTTCTTTCAAACCACCACACAGTCTTTCAGCACATTTGTTCTTAATATGCATTAAATGACCATTCTTTTAAGAGCACTCCTGTGTTTCTCAGGACTTCCTCAACATGACTCCTTTCATACCAGCAACCATGCTATTTAAACTCTAATACATCACATAAATTCTCTTTGGATAGATAAATATTTGATAGCTTGTTTTTAAAGTTCTTATTTGTTTGCTTTTATCTGATGATTTGTTGCATTTATGAGTAGTTCAAGCTCACCCTGCACATGCTCTTCACCACTGAATCAATCACTGAGTTACATCATCAGACCCATTGGCTTACTTTTTTTTTGTTTTTTTTTTGTTTTCGTTTCTTCGAGACCGGGTTTCGCTGTAGCTTTGGAGTCTGTCCTGGAACTCACTCTGTAAACTAAATGGGCCTTGAACTCACAGAGATCCACCCACCTTTGCCTCCCAAGTGCTGGGATTGAAGATGTGTGCCACCACGGTCATAGGCTTATTCTTACTCCTCATTTTATTGCTCCCTACACATCCCTCACAAACAAGTTCAGTTCTCATCATGGTGAAGAGATCCTCCATCTGACCCTCAGATCATCCCTCCATTCCTTTCCATCCTGTCATTTAATCTGTGGTTGATGGATTGCACTGATGATCTCCTTTCAACTTCAACTGTCAGTTATGACTGGCTAAAGGGAAACTTGAGCAGGAAATGAGAAGGAAAGAGAAAAGTGTGGTAGTTTGAATAAGAATGGTGCCTATAGGCTCATATATTTGTACATTAGGTCCCTAATTGGTGAAACAGTTTTGGGAAGGATTCGGAGGTGTGGCCTTGTAGGAGAAGGTGTATCACTGTCATTGAACTTTGAGGTTTCAAAGCTTATGCCAGGCCCATTCTTACTCTTGCTGAAGTAAATTTGTGGATAAGATATAAGCTCTCAGTACTGCTCTAGCACCATCCCTGCCATGACAGGCTTGGACTCACCCCCTGAAACTGTAAGTAGGCCCTGATTTAATGTTTTCTTTTATATGTTGTTGGCTTGGTCATGGTTTCTTTTCAGAACAATAGAACATTAACTAAAACAAGAGGGAAGTAAGATTTTTTACATTTATTTCCTCATCCCTTTTGGTGAGAAAACACAACCTAGATTCATACATCAACCAAAAGCAGCCATGTGCACAGGATTCCTTCTAGGTTTCAGGGATTTTTCTGTTTCATAGTCCTTTCAGATGGTACCAACCTGATTGCTATTAATTCTCTGGTATATGCTACAAATGTGTTATATATGAGATTTCTATGGCTTTCATATGTGTGTATGTATAACAAATGCAACTGTGTAAATAGACACAATAATACTTTCTTGGTAATTCAACTGTATACATCTTCTAAAAAGCCTTAGCCAAAAATCCTATTCTCTCAGGTGACATAATATATATTTCTCAGTCTGTACTGATTTAGAATATTTCTAGAAATCCTTTTATGCTTCTCTCATGTAAGAGTGAAGCCTAATCCTCCTCTCCTTGCCTATGGGAAACAGGAAATGCAAGTACTGAAATATGATTTCCTACATCAAAAGACATAATGTTTTTTCCAGGTAATTCAATTTAGAAAGCTAGTTTCTAGTTGTCTGCTACTAAGACAATATTAAAGAGGAGTCCACCTGAAAACCCTAATACCTGTTGCCCATAGCCATGTGAAAGAATACAAGTAACCTCCAAAGCTTAATGAAGCCTTCAGGTGACTGTAGCCCAGGCTGGCATCCTGAGTCAACATTAGATATCCAGCAATCATTCCACAAAATCACCCATAACTTTGCTTTAGCATATCTTTATGCATTTCTGACCTATAATACCTACTTGTACCCCATAACTGTTCTTACCACCCATGAACCAAACCTAAGCTCCATTCACTACTTCTCAGTTTGACCATGAAAATGATTTTCTTGTAGCCTGGGCTTTGCTTTATCACCAGTCACATCTCAGAAAATAAACAAATAAATTTTCACATTATTTCTTTATTTCCTATTGTACATCATTTCCAACTTAGAGCAGTGGTATGTGTCATGTTGTTACAAGGAGTGGGGCCTCTTGTTTATCCCTGCTGCCCTGCTTGCTTAAGCCCCTGAAATAACCACACAGAAACTGTATTCATTAAAACACTGCTTGGCCCATTAGCTCTAGTTTCTTATTGGCTAATTCTTACATCTTAATTTAATCCATTTCTGTTAATCTGTGTATTGCCACATGACTGCGGTTTACTGGCAAGATTCTAACCAGTGTCCATCTCAGGCAGAAGATCCATGGTGTCTCTCACTCTTCCTTTCTTCCCAGCATTCAGTTCTGTCTTCTCCACCTACCTAAGTTCTGCCCTATCAGGCCCGAAGCAGTTTCTTTATTCATTAACCAATAAAAGCAATACATGAACAGAAGAATCTCCTATACCATCATGTTATCCTTGGCTTGCATAAAAGGAACCATAATACCATTCTTGTTCTGTATTTTGTATTCTCTTCTTAAATACTTGAACTTCTGGTCAGAAATAAATGTTTCTAAATATGCATACCAGTGTCATTTGCATTTATTTAGCAAACACTCTCATTGTTTTTTCCTTCATTACTTTACTCCTTCTACCACCACCCCACAATCCAAAACCTGCATATCTCATTGGATCTCTGTGGGTGTTAATTTTCCCCAGA
>NC_022010.1:58624320-58640164 GCF_000317375.1 Microtus ochrogaster
TTAAAGTTCTTGTCAAATAGATCTTTCACTTCCTTGGTTAGAGTTACCCCAGATACAAAGTAAATGAATGTCTTACTCTCCTAGAAAACTTGACAAAACCAAAATAAATATAAAGTAAAACGTGGTTTTCTGACTATTTTTCCTTTTGTCCAATAGCAACAAGCCTTTGAGACAGCTTCTCTCCCATTGCCACTGCACTAACTGCCAACCTTGCTGGAGCTACTCAGCTATAAATATGTAAAGTCTGACTCATACAGCCTATTTTGCAAAGTCTGCCTGTTCCTCCAGCTGCCTGCTATTTTTATTTAAGTCAAACATGTTTTGATGTGCTTATTTTGTTGTTTTTGTTTGAATTCTATGATACTGAGTAATTAAAAACAGTTTCAAAAAATCATTAGATATTGAAATGTTTCTGAAATACATCCCAAATTAAACCTTCTGTGTTTGGGTATAAATATAGATGCTCACATGGCAGTAATACAGAAATTTGTGTTTTACCAAAATGCTTCACATACAGTACTTAAGTCATCTATAAATCATATAGGCACTCTGCATATAAATTTTTGAAAGTTAGAGTATGTATTGTTGACCTACAATGCTAGCGCAAGATGGAAATTTATTCTATTCATGGGGATGCATGGGTTTAATGATTATGGCTAACCATCAATAGAATGACAAAATAGAGTGGCTTCACCTGGGAGTATCCAGTGTTTCCTCTCTGGAATCTGATACTTTGCCTAAGCAGTGCAGCCTTGTGCTTTCTATTCCCAGAAATAAGAAGGTGCTCAGAGGGAGAAATTCTACTACATCAAAGAGATCTAAAATTGAGTTAGTCACACAAATAGCCAAGTATAGATTTACAATGACAGGTGAAGTTTTAAAGATCATAATATCCATGCCATTCATAAAACATAATTATACACTCATGATTATCACAGCCAGGCCACTCATAAAACTAGATTTGAATGATTTCATTCACTATATATGAGAAAGTACCACAGATATAAATGAGGGCTACTGAGATCTCAAGAACAATGGCAATGGGTTTTTGATCCTACTGCACGTACTGGCTTTGGGGGAGCCTAGGCAGTTTGGATGCTCAACTTACTAGACCTGGATGGAGGTGGGCGGTCCTTGGACTTCCCACAGGGCAGGGAACCCTGATTGCTCTTCGAGCTGATGAGGGAGGGAGACTTGATCGGGGGAGGGGAAGGGAAATGGGAGGCGGTGGCGGGGAGGAGGCAGAAATCTTTAATAAATAAATTAATTAAAAAATAAAATAAAAAAAGAGGTATTTTTATGTAATCAATGTTTCCACCTAGATTTAGAAGATTAAAACCCTCAAAGTATTCAGACTAACAATTAAATTGATTAAATAGGTGGCATTCTGTTAACTATAATAAAGACTGGTGTGATAAGCTGTGCCCAGGATGCAATAGTGGCACAAATGATAGGGGGTATAAACAACTGCATTCTGATTGGACATCAGACTTCCTTTACAAGAAAAAATACACACCAGCAGCTGGAGCTGATCATATACTGGGCGCTTACTTAGGGATAAACACAATGTGTCTCAAAGCCTCTGTGACTTCTAGCATGGTACAGGGTTTTGAAGGCATCTCACTAAAGTCTTCTGAGGAAATAGATCAGAGGTTACTAGTACATGTACAGCTTTGAGTCAGCAGTCCCAGAACATTCAGATCATCCCATAGCACCCCAGATTCCAAGGGAAGGGATATATAGCTCTCTTCCTGCAAGGATGAGCATGGCATTAAAGGAGGGAAGAGAAAATAACAAAGAAATCTAGTTCCTTACACACGTCTACCTGATAAAAAAAGAAAAAAAATGGTTGGAAGAGTTGCCCCAAAAATGAACTAAGTTATAACTAATTAAAAAGAAATGTGATTTTGGAATCACAATGTCAGTGTTCTGATTAAGGTATCTGAACTGAACATCTCAGGTTATCCCCTACACAACCAGGTTACCAGGGATGGGGATTGGGACAGGGAAAAGCAAAAAAATTTACCTGGAAATGCAAAGTAAAGAATGTATCCCCATGTGGAAAAGATTCATTCACATTAAAAAGATACTCAGTATCAGAATAAGGCCCCAGGATGTTGTCAGGCTCCTCTTAGAATTAGCATAACCAAAAATAAAAAAAAACATGAAAGTCACAGGGTTACCTTCTTCCATAAAGAAGTAAAGACAAAATGCAAAGGTTCCCAGGATGGCTAAGATGCTGGGGTACAAGCATGGTCAGAATGACAGACAGGGAGAAATTAAAAACCTGACTCTCATGGTTCACTGCTTCCTTGTCCACATTCTCTATGAATCAAATCACAATCACCAGCCTTCACTTTTCTGTTCTATATACAAACAGCTGGTGGAACTTGAAGAGAAAGCCCTAAGTGCTCACTTTGCCTGATACCCCTTCCATCTGCAAGATGCTTTTCCTGCCATGTTCACACTTGTCTTTGCAGTACTTGCTCAGAAGTTACCTTCCCCAAGAAAGTAGCCCAGAGTCTCAAAGCAGAGGTTAGATCTTTGTTAATCTCCCATTTGTGTTCTTCCAGATTATCACATTTTAAATACATCCACTTTTCTTATTACTCTTCTACAGGGCGCTGAGTTTCTTGGAAGACATCTACTGGCTTTGACCTCCAGAATAGGAACAGATATTAGAGGGAAAAAAAGAATGAAATAAAAGAAACGGGAAGGGAGGGAAGGAAGGAGTGAATGCACTCATTTACCTTCCATCCCCAAAACATAGACACACACCTTTACACCTGGGAGCCCACCAACTGCTAAGTCAGCAAATATGTGAATTTTATAGACTCTAATCTTGAAGTATATCCAGGGCTGATATTTATAGCTTTGTGTATGACAAGCAAAATGTCAGATTATACTAGGACAGATAGCCTATATTGATCCAATTTTGGGTCATAAAAGTCAAGAGTGTGGATGTTACATGTTTTTCCCTGGCCCAAATATAGAAACCAAGAGAAATAACAAAAGTTTTGAGTACTTACTATGTGTCAAATATTGTCCCTGATAGCAAAATGTATTTGATTCTCACTGCATCAGCTTTACTATCTTAACTATTCTTTCACCTCTCCTGACAAGAAAATTATAGGATAGTAAGAAAGAAAAACTATTTAAAGTCAAACAGCAGTTAGAACACGATATCTGAAAGCAGTCTGTGAAGTATGGAAACATATCCCTTTAGCTTTCTCTTTCTTTTCTTCCTTCCTTCCTTTCGTTCTTTCTTTCTCTCTATCTCTCTGTATTCCTTTCTTCCTTTTTCTTTATTCTTAATACAGGCTCTTATGTAACACATGCTAGACTCAAGCTCTTCATGTAACCAAGTATGATCTCAAACTTGTGATCTTCCTGCTTCAACTCTCTATGCATTGTGATCACAGACTTGTGCACGCACAACTCCTTTATGCTTCTTTGTGTACAGCTAACCATGTACATATTTCTGGTCAGTAAACATTTATCATGAGTAAACCGAGGCTTACCTTGCCTCTATTAGAAATCTGGAAGTCTACAAGTACCAGCTATACAACGATTGAGCCACCAGAACTATAAGGACAGCACATGGATAGTGAATTCTATGCTATTGCTAAGGTTGTGAAGATGTCAAAAAGGGGATGTATTCTTGCATCAGAGAAATGGATGATTGAGTTATGTAGAACACTTTTTAAGCAAAACATGAAAAAGCTTAAGAGTGCAACTTGCAGATGCACAGGCTCCACACTGAAACAGACTCCACTGATATTTTGGGCTCTTTTGTCACTGTCTTGAGAACATTAGGGTTGTTTGAGCAAACATCCGTCCATGTTCACTTTGCACTCAGCCTTGTAAATTACATGACTTGGCTTGTCCAAGAGCTTCTATTAAGATCATTACTACTCAGGAGTCAATAAAGAAGACACTTTGTAACTGGCAACCATATTTGCAAAACCCTGGGATTAACTGCTGGAGTATCTATAATAGTATCAGCATTGTGAGTGTCATAGAAATGTAGGCAGGCACTTAGACATCCTTGGGATCAGTGCATCAGTCTTAAATAAGGGGAGTGACAAAGAAGACATGAAGCAGCTTGTTCGTCAGCTACTGCCCAGCATGGAACTTGGAAGTGGATCAATGACCATCATCGAACAGCACAGGAAGAAAGCAAACACGAATGAAGATCCCAGGGACCTTAGCAGTATCCATGGAGCGTTTTTTCAAAAACCTCTGGAAACAAGTTAGTGATAAACATTGAAGGTGACATAAATTTACCTGGCTGTCATTTGTAATTGTGTTTGTGCACAAATGAAATGCTTAGTCATCTGTACATAATTAATTCCATGATGTGACTTCAGTCATTTTCCATTAGTCATTTTTGATGTCTTTTTAAACAACTGAATTAGAAAAACCTCATCCAGAATTAATAGGCAAAAGGTGATTTAATATTTGTACTGGAATTCGTCTGCTCCGAGAGAACAAATAAGACAACAGACCCTAATGTTGAGGGATTCCATTAAACTCTGTGCATAGGTGAGCTGGGGGCTAAAAATGAACTGGAAGAACAAGTTTCATATCAATCTTGAATGGTTTAGTGCTTTGCCCATCTTATCTTTCTAATCTCTTTAAGAACCCTGTAAGACAAATACAATTTTTATCTCCACTTTCTTTATGGAGATACTAAGGTCAGAAGGGTTAAGCTATAGCCCTAAGAGCACATAATTAACTGGTCAAAGTGCATAAAATAAGTGTTCTGTGCAGTACTTAGACATAAATGGGAATTCTATACTACCTCCCCTTCTCCTGAGGTGCAGGTACTGTTATGGAAGACAGGAGGGAAAGATTGTAAGACCCCAAGGTGAGAACCAGAGTAAAACAATGTTTCTGAGCATGACAGACCCATTGCTCTCTGGAGCTCACAGCAGCTGTGGTTGCCTACACAAGAGCTGCACAAGACTAAACCAGTCCACATTCTAGCATAGAGAGAGGAAGGCTCATGAGCCCCCACCCCTGACTGAGGAGCTATTGACAGCTGATGGCTTCTGGGAGGGGAAAAGTTCATTTTCTTTAAGAATGTGGCCCCTGGGAGGTTAACCACACTCCTGTAGATAGTCCCACATTCATGAGTATACAGGCAACACAAATCGAACTTGGTAGGTTATAAAAAGAAAAAGATCAAAGAAAGTTGGGAATGGGTAGGGAGGTGGAGGCAGATCTGGAAAAATTAGAGGGAAGAGTGGAGGTAAATAGGTCAAAACACATTGTGTGCATTCCGTTCTCAAAGAACTAATAATATGATTGCTAATGAAAAAGGTGAATAATATTGGGACATCCCTGCACCAACTTGGAGCAAGCTTTTAGAAAAGTCTGTGGGACCCAATGTCTCTGGGTTCGTTTGATTATGTAATCTGTCTCTCTGACCCATATTCCTGCTGTCTGATATTGGGTCCTCATTGGAAGCTTCGTGATTTTGGAATTTTAGGTTTTGAAACTATGAATGAAACAAATCTCTTCTTCATAAAACTTTTTTTTAAAACTACTTATTTGAGCTGTAACAGACAAGCAGAAACATTAAAGAAAACCTAACTCATATAATAAGAGAATAGACATCTAGACAAACCCAGGAGTATGACAGCATTTCATGGTCTGGACCCAGCTTTGTTCTGTAGCGTTTGCATTGCAGCCTCCACTTTCACGTGTGTATGGGACGCTCAGTTAGGAAAGCACACTGGACTCCCCAACACCTATGAACTTCTTCATCAGGACTACCCTATCTCAAGGTGCATCCATCATACACCAAATCTAGACTTAATTTTATATGTGTGCTGTTATAAATTATGAATGTAAAAATAGGGCCATGAGAGGGCAAGGGACTTAAGGGAAAGGAAAACAGAGATGGAGAAGATAGGGTAATGCATGTGACCTAAATGCAGAAATGGGTACAGTTAGAGCAGTGATTCTCAACCTGTGGATGATGACCCCTTTGAGGGGCCAATGACTCTTTTACAGGGGTCATCTAAGACATTGGAAAACAGTTATTTATATAAAAATTCATAACTATAGCAAGATTACAGTTATGAAGTAGTGACAAAAATAATTTTATGGTTGGGGGTCACCACAATATGAAGAACTGTATTAAGGGTCAAAGCATTAGGATTTGAGAGCCACTTGTTTAGAGAGAGAAGGGAAACTAATAAAATGGGAGGAGGTATAGATTAGAGAAACGGGGATGATAAAAATGTGTCTGTGTGTGTGTGTGTGTGTGTGTTGTGAAAAGCCATAACAAACCTATTTTTTATTAACTGCCAAAAAAACTGAATTTGAATGTCAGCACAGCAGAAAAACACAGAGAGAGCTAACCTGTTATCTTACACAATTTATAGTCTAGAATAGGTTATAATCTAAGCATAAAATCTAAAACCATAGGACATCTAAAAATGAAATCTTGGTAGTAACCTTCATTTAGATTAATTTTGTTTATGGAGCAGACAAAAGATACAAACTCCAATGGAAACACTTAGAAGAATTAATGAATGCCGGGGGAGATCACTCAGTGGGTAAAGACACTCACTGCCAAGCATGACGATCTGAGATCTATTGCCTGGAACCACAGCAGAAGGAAAAATGTCACTTCCACAAGCCGGCTTCTGACCACAATAAACACACACAGAGATAATTAAGATTAAATTTGAAACTTGATAAATTACTATTTGTTGAAATGGAAACTTCTCATTCTTCAGTAGTCAACCTCAGAGAAAAACAAATTACTAGGAATGAGGAGAGGTGCAGAATGAGTGGGATAGAGGAGAACGTGAGAGGTTAGAAGGCACACTGTATACATGCGTGCAAATGTTACCCTGAATTTCCTTAACAGGTACAATTGATGTGTATGTTAATTATAAAGCTGCTTAGTAGAAGAATACAACATGAAGTATCCTGTTTACAATGTAGAAAATATAAACTAGTATTTAGTGATACAGGAAATCGTCTATAAATATATCTTGATTTAAATCTGGATTAAGTCAAGATTTAAATTTGATCTAATAGAGGGTTAAGTTTGTAGAAAATAGCTAAGTATGTAATGATGAATAAAAATCCAGGTAAAAACTGAAATAGAGAGCAACAAGCAAAAAAGGAAGGAAAGAATGAAGGAAGGAACAAAGGAAGGTGTTGGAGGAAATGCCACTTGTTGGTTCCCAGACGCCTAGCTAGCTTAGACCCGAAATAATCACACCAAAACTGTATTAATTAAATCACTGCTTGGCACATTAGCTCTAGCATCTTTTGGCTAACTCTTATATTATTTTAACCCATTTCTATTACTCTGTATATCGCCACATGACTATGGTAAAGTTCCCAGCAACTGTCTCCATCCGCTCCATGGCTTCACTCTGACTCTGCCTTTCTTTCCCCCAGCACTCAGTCCAGTCCTCCCCACCTAGCTCTGCTCTGCCCTGCCCTGCTCTGCTATAGGCTCAAAACAGTTTTTTATTCATTAATGGTAATCACAGCATACAGAGGGAAATTCCACATCGGGAAGGAAGGGAGGGAGGGAGGGAGGGAGGGAGGGAGGGAGGGGCCACAAACTAGAGACTTTTATGCACCTCATAAAAGGCTGACCTGTGGAATATCTAAAGAACTTCTTAGCTCATTAAGATGACTTAAACTACTAAAACTGGCAAAATATTTGAACAGACGCATTACAAGAAGAGATTTAGATGGTTAGTAAACAGAATAGTGATTACATCATTTGTAATCACAGAATGAAAGTTGAAACTTAACTCAGATACCACAAGGAACCAAGTATAATAACTGACAGTCCAAAATGGTCGTATATGTGCTATCCCAGGATCTTAACGGCTGAAACAGGATAACCACAGATTCATGACCAACCTGTGTTATTAATAGCAACAAGACTGAACAAGTACACAGTCGGTGTTGGTGAGGATGTGGAACAGCCCCAATTTACATATACTTGAGCTGCAAAAGCCAGTGGACATGCTTAGTGATACATATTCTGGGAGGACATACTTATTCTATGACCCATCTGTTCTAGAGACATTTACTCAATAGAATAAAACCTGTTATGCTCTCTCTCTCTCTCTCTCTATTCTGGGAGGACATACTTATTCTATGACCCATCTGTTCTAGAGACATTTACTCAATAGAATAAAACCTGTTATGCTCACACACACACACACACACACACACACACACACACACACACAAATGACTTTATTCAAGGTTTGTTCATAATATGCTGGAAACTCTTAGGGCAGTCCACTTGTGAATGGGTAAGGAAATTGTGCTGCGTCCTACAGAGGAATACCAGCCAACAATAAAGAAAAAGTGCTAATAATTACATGAGCATAGGTGAATCTCAAATGTGTGAAATGAAGAAAAGAAATGACTTGATGCTCTGTAATTACAGTTGTCTGGTGAGATGTAGAAAATAGACAACTGGTAAGCAGAGGCCAAGGAAGGAGGTTAGTCTTATGGGGTAACTCTGTAGGACAAGAAAATAGTCCATGTGAAGACTAGGATATGTGTATTTGGTAGAATACACTGAACTATATGCAAAAATAATTCATTCTCACCTTTGTAATTTATAACCAGATAAAATCAACCCCAAATATTCTGAGTTTCAAGCAGTTATAAGGTAGTTTTTGTTGACAGCTACACCACAGACATGTCTTAATAATTAAGGTAATATATGCATTAATACTAATTAATTCCTTCATCTGTAGTTTTTGCCAGGGTAACTGCTTATCTAGTGAATGTTCCTAGTACCATTTTACGATCACGTAAATTACACAAGTATTCCCTAAAGAGCTGCCTTTGCTTTGAAATACAATATGGTACCTTTCAATCATAAGCACAAAATTCAGTAAAGAAAAGATACTATTTCAGGTTTCCAGCATCTAATCAACACATGGGGCACAAGCACAATTTTTGATTTCCATGTGTACAAACAGCCACTGGCAGCAATTGTCTGTTGACTGATTACTGTCTAGGGAAATGTAGCAAAATCTTACATGATTAAAATGCACCTGGATACATTCCCTCCTATGTACTTGCAAAACTAAAAAATCCTTTCACCCTGCACACCTGAGGGGAAAGGACATCTAAAAGTCGCAGTGTTTGTTCCCTGATTTTTTAACACATCTCCAAACAGATTATTCTGGGAACAGTGGGAGTCCAGATCACCATTTCTTAAAAATGGAATTTCAGGAATTGATTGAAACCTAAACCTAAGTGGCATAACTTTTAAATAACTTTTCTTGCTGTGGATAAGGAGAGGATGTGTCGAAATTCAGTTAGAAAATTGCCTGGTACTTTCTGCCTAAAAATACCTTTTGAATACATTATCTCAGATCAAACCAAATCAGAAGAGTGTTAGCATACTTCAAGACTAACCACTCAGAGATACTATTTTCCTTTGAATACAGAATATCCCTAGGAGATTTCCTAACACCTGATGGACCCTGATACGCCTCAGAACAATGAACACACCAAGGCACAGATGGAAAGTATTAATTTAAAGCGCCTATGCTTTTTTCTCCAAACAGAATGCAGGGAGAGCTGTAAGACCTCTCTGCTTGCTGGTCTGAGCACCGCAAGGGCTTTTGTGGGGTTTTCTGTTATGTTTCCTTTTGTTTTGTAGATCAGTAAAATTCGCGACATTTTCTGAGACAACCAGGTTCTTGCTGCTGTGGAGAAGTTACTATTGAAACGTGAAACACTTCAAGCCCAGTCAAGCCTAGACTGGTTTTCAAGCTCCCTTACTAGACTGCCTCCAGCGGGAAGGTCAACATTCTATGAGTCTAACACAGATGAGCTGCCCCGCTGGACTTGTGCACACTTTGGACTAAGCAGAAACGGTGGCCAGCTGGGGATATGTAACTGGGAGATACTTGGTTTCAACCCCGTGGAAACTAGGTGGCCTTTGAAGAATTGAGTTAACACAACTGGTCAAAGGGCAGAGAAAAATGTCAGGGAAGTGCTCAGCCATGAGTGGGGCAACTCTATCAATCCCTCCATAAGGCTCAGGAGCCATCGCACAAGAGGGGCACAAAGACAGGAAGAGCCAGAGGTCGGGGAGGACCAGAACAAACAGCGTCTTCCGGACATGACAGGGCTGCTGCACTCATGAGCTCAGGGCAGCTGCGGTTCCTTGGACAAGATCAAGCCAGTCAACATTCCAGGAGTTCCTGAGCCAGCACCCCTAACTGTAACCATGACATTTGATAACTTCCTTAAGGGTGAGGAGGTCCCAGGTAGGTCAACCCCACCGCAGTGAATAGCCCCAATCCCATGAGTGTATGTGTATCACAAATTTTACTTGGTGAGGGTTTCTTTTTTGTAAATGGGTATAAAGTTAGAGGAATAAGAAGGTGTATCTGGGAGAAGTTAGGAAGAGAAGACGAATGTGATCAAAATATAAGGTATGGACATTCTCAAAGAATTAATAAAAACAGTACAGTAAAACTCATAATGCATGAATGATGCACTAAAAGATTGCATAGTATTATGAAGTATTTAGACACATTTGGTGATGCAGAACGGGTCAAACGGCGGGAATGTGAGTCAAATAATTCCAACCTAACTCCGAATAAAGTATACTAAGGCTTTTCTTTATTAAAAAAGGAAACCCGCGGATAAAGGAAAGGAGTCCAACATCTAGGTGTGGAGCACGGGAAGAGAGGGGCCAGCAGGCGGGACCTCAGCTCTTTGGTACCCCCAAAGCCACGCCTCAACCTGGTCCAGCCTCTCAAAGACGATTGGCTGAAAAATATTCCCTACGAATTCGGGACTTTAGCCAAGGTAGGCAAGGTTTCTTCATTTCATCTTATATTGCTTCTTACCTTCAGCCGTGAACTAGCTTAGGCATCTAATAAACTTTATGAGGAGAAATGATTTATTACATTCGCAGCTTGGGAAAGGAGTCCCCTTTCAGCTCTACCTACTGAGACTTCAAAGCACCTCCCTGCAGCACTTCCCTGAGCACTCTTACATATGGACTTTGGCAGACACATTTCAGCCATGATTTTCGAAACAACTTGAAAGCATATGCAAATATGTATAAAATGACGAGAGTACAGTGGGTCAGAAGCAAATATTGACGCTTGTAGGTATCAGAGGCACACCCTTGCTTTACCCTCAAACCTCACTCAAACAGCCAGACGGAGGCATCAGCGCAGATTGGGAGGGGGCAACAATAGCAAAGATGGTCTCATAGCAATGACAAAACTACCTGAGAAACTGAATCCTAAAGCTTAGGGGTAAGGCCAAAATACACAAACTATTCCTTTGGCAGAAATCACAAACTTCTCGGGAATTAAAAGGACAAGTTCACACTGGAAATGGAGATAAGAAAGGGAATCAAAGTAAGGAGTATTGTTTGGAGCAATTCTTTTTATTGAAAATAAGTATTTTTATACATTATATTCTAATTATGGTTTCCTCTCTGTCAACTCCTCCAGAGCCTTCCCACTCATCCACCCACCCAAGTTCACATCCTTCTTTCTCTCTCCATCATTATTATAAAAGTAGGCATCTAAATTAATAATAATTAATAAAAAGAAGATAAGATAAAAACAAACTAGAAAAGGACAAAAGAAACAGGAAAAAAAGCCAAAGGAAAAGCACAAGAAACATATAGACACACACACATTTGCATACACAGAAAACTCATGAAAACAAAATCAGAAACCATAATATATAAGCAAAAGATCTGAAGGTTTAAAAAAAATGCCCAGACAAAGCATTATGAAACAAAGAACAATGAAAAATACCGTTTACTCTTTTTTAAGTGTTGGCCATCTACTACTGGACATGGGGCCTTCCATTAAGTGGGACTTCTATACACAGTGAGACTTTATTGAAGAAAACTCACTTCCTTTGCAATCACTTACCAACTGGAGATGGTTTCTGGGTTAAGGATGACAGCATGTGTTCAGTTCTTTGCTCAGCATTGGGACGTCATCAATGCAGACCTGTCGAGGCCCTGTGCATGCCTCCACAAGTGCTGAGGGATCTGTGATAAGCAGATCTCAATGCAAGTTCCCCATGCAGACTTCAGGATTCTGGTGGAACCAAGCAGCGGTGGTGCACACCTTCAGTCCCAGAACCTGGGAGGCAGAGGCAGGCAGAGGCAGGTGGATCTCTGTGAGTTCGAGGCCACCCTGATCTACAGAGAGAGTTCCAGCACAGACTCCAAAGCTACAGAGAAACCCTGTCTTGAAAAACAAAACCAAAATCAGAATGTTGGTGGCTGATGGACCTTCTTTTTCAAGAAAGATATTTGAAGTGTCATCTTCAGAAAATAGAATTAAGTCAAAAGATCTGGAAAATATTAACATAAGAGGCACACATATAATAAGCCATGCCCAGCCTCTTCATGATATATAAAACCACAGAGCATCTTGCATGGTCATTCTTTCACCTTCAAACTAGCTTTTTAAGACCTTTATTCTTTAAAGAAAAGGAGAAAACACTGTTGATGTCTCTGTAAATCTTTAAAAATAGGTTGACCAGTGACTCAGGAGTCAGAGGTAGGAGGGCTATGAATATGAGGCCATCCTGGCTACATAGTGAGATCCCATGTCCATAAACAGGGGGAGAGGCTAGATACAGTCCACGAGTAGTGTTTCCTTGCATGTGTAGGGGCCTGGGTTTGATCCCAAGCACTACAAAATAATAATTATAATAATAAACAATAAAAGAACTTAGAAGAAAGAATGCCTACTGTTCAAGAAGCAGAAAATATAAAAATTATTATATTTGATACAAAATAAGCTACTGCATGCACACAAATAGAAACAATGGGATCACAAGCATTGCCATTTAGAAAGAATTCCTTAAACTGAATACACCATCACTGAAATGAAAAACTAAGAAACAAGCTATGCCAATCAAAACACCATCACACTTCTAGAGCCACAACCAGAGCTTTAAAGACCTGTTGTGATAACTGAAATCCTAAGGGGGTGCGCGTATATCAACCCAACATCAAAATTAAGTGTGAAGGGAAAGGTCAATTGGGATGTTCGGAATTTCTTTGCAGATTTCCTCTCTAGCGAATCTAGATGAGAATGGGCTTTCAGCAAATAGAGCACATAAGCTGGCAAACAGAAAGATGAGAAATTGAGGGGACCGTGTACACTCAGAGGAAAGAAAAGTACAATTTTCAGTGATGGTGGTAAGATCTTGTGATGCAGATATACCCCAGCAAAGAAGAAAAACAACAGGGATTAGAGTGGGTCATGGGGTGTTTCAGAAAATGAGTTCTCCAGGAAGATAAGATTGAAAGGTCCCTAGATGCACCTCAACATCCCGAGAGAATATTGAAGCAATTATGGCCTCCAGGGGAAACAAAAACATTGTATATAGAAAGCAAATGTTCAAGACGCTTTGTGGTCTCCACTCCATCACTTTTAACTCTATCGAGGGGATGTGTGCTGAGAAGTGGCACTTCTGCAGTCAGAAGGGACAGTGGGATAAGGGAGTGAATCTGAAAATTCCACAGTTGGAAGTGAGCAGGCGATATTTTAGACTAATAAGCCAGGAAGGGGCACGAAAACTTGTGTTACTTAGAGGTACAGAAACACATTCCAAAGAGTTCATAAGAAGTAGGTAGAGAAACCTTGTGAGAACTATTGATTCTTTGAAACGTGTATGTGTTTAATTTGAAAAACTTAGGCATAAGAGTGGGAAGAGGTCAATAACAAATTTGTAAAGTGTTTAACATCAACATCCCCAGGCATCAGAGAAATGCAAATTAAAACTACTTTGAGATAGCACCTTACTTTCATCAGAAGAGTTATATTTACAACAAAAGTTGAAGAAGATGATGTGGGGAAAGAGTAACCCTGCTACAGTACTGATGGGAGTGCAAATTGATTCCGCTATATGGAAAACAGTTGCGGTTTCTCCAAAACTCAAAAATAGAACAACCATATGAAACATCAACACCACTCATGGGTATATGCTCAGAAAACCCTATATCTTACCATGGAAATATTTATAGCCATGTTATCATTGCTCCATTTGCTGTAACAAAAAAATGGAACCAGCCTACATGTCCATCAACCAAAGAATGGATAAAATGTGGAAAAGATGATATTGTGGAAGACCCAAACTCATAAAGAAACATGTATTGTACCTCATATGTGGATCCTACCCTGTGATATACGCATTTTAACAGGTGTAAGTGTGGGTAGTACAACACATAGAGAGAAAACTGAAAAAGAGGAATGTTAGATGATGAGGAAGAATAACATGTTGGGATAAGCACACATGACTCATGAAAGAAAATGTAAAGATATTTCATCTTGTTTGTAACTCTGTCATAGTTTTTTTTTCTTTTGTGGTAGATAGTACATAAAATGGTAATTATTAAGAACACCAACCACATAAAGATTCAACAAAAAAAGGAATAACAATTTCCCTCATGAACATAGCTGTAAAAATACTCAATAAAATATATACAAACTGAATCGAAAATGAACACATCAAAAAGATCATCCAACCTGATCAGGTAGGCTTTATCCCAGAGATGCAGGGGTAGTTTAATATACAAAAGTCAGTAAATGTAATCCACCATATAAATAAACTAAAGGAGAAAAATATGATTATCTCTCTACATGCCAAAATAGCCATTGACAAAATCCAACACTTCTTCTTCATAAAAGTCCTACAGAGATTAGTGATATGAGGAATGTACCTAAACATGAAAAAGGCAGTTTACAGCAAGCCCATAGCCAACACCAAATTACATGGGGGAGAAACTCAAAGCAATTCCATTAAAATCGGGAGCAATAAAAGGTTGTCTACTCTTTCTATATCTATTTAAAATAGTACTTGATGTTTTAGCTAGAGCAATAAGACAACGGAAGAAAATCAAGAGAACACAAATAGTAAAGAAAAAAGGCAAAGTATTGTTATTTGCAAATGATATAATAGTATACAGAAGTGATCTGAAAAATTCTACCAGTGAACTCCTACAGATGATTAACACCTTCAGCAAAGTGTTTTTACAGGATTAACTCCAAAATTCAGTAGTCCTCCTCTATACAAATATCAAATGGACTGAGAAAGAAATCAGGAAAACAGCACCTTTCACAATACCCTCAAATAATATAAAATATATTGGTATAAGTCTAACCAAGCAAGTGAAAGACCTGTATAACAAAAACTTCTAGTCCTTGAAGAAATAAATTGAAGAAGATATCAGAAGATATAAAAATCACCGAAGGTCATGAATCAATAAATTAACATATTTTTAAAAATGGTTATCCTATAAAAAAAAATATACTGATTCAAAGCAGTCCTCAACGGATTAACAAAAAAAAAAAGCAGAATAGCTAAAACAATACTAAACAAAAAAAAAAAAAAAAACCTGCTGGAGATATCATCATCCCTGATTCAAATTACACTATAGAGCTATAGTAATCAAAACCACATGGCATTGACATAAAACAGACACATTGATCATAATTTGTATAATTGTATAATTTATATAAAAAATCCAGAAATAAACACTGAAGGAAAGAAATCATTTTCAACAACTGTCTCAACTGAACGGCTTCTTGTAGAAGGATGCAAATAGATCCATGTCTCTCACCCTGCACAAAACTGAAGTTCAAGTGAATCAAAGGCATCAACATAAAATGAGACATACTAAGCCCAGTGGTGGTGGCGCACGCCTTTAATCCCAGCACTCGGGAGGCAGAGGCATGCGGATCTCTGTGAGTTTGAGACCAGCCTGGTCTGCAGAGCTAGTTCCAGGACAGGCTCCAAAGCCACAGAGAAACCCTGTCTCGAAAAACCA
>NC_022010.1:58640444-58662246 GCF_000317375.1 Microtus ochrogaster
GAAATGTTGGACATCCATAGTCATCAAGGAAATGCAAATGAAAACAACTTTGAGATTCTGATGTGGGATTCCCCTTGGTATGCTGTGAATATGTTTTATTGCCATTGGTGAATAAAGAAGTTGCTTGGGCCAATGACAGGGCAGAATATAGTCAGGCTGGAAGAGATATGGTGAAAGAGTAGGTGAAGTAAGAGAGATGCCATGTAGCTACTGCAGGAGACAGACACCAGACAGAACCTTACCAGTAGGCCACAACCACATGGTAATACACAGATTAATAGAAATGGGTTAATTTAAGATGTAAGAGTTAGCTAGAAATATGCTCAAGTTAATAGGTCATGCAGTGTTTTATTTAATACAGTTTCTATGTGTTACTCTGGGTCTGGGTGACTGGTAAAAGACTACAAGATTCTATCTTACACCTTTCAGAAAGGCCAAGATCAATAATGCAAGTTTCAGTTCATGCAGATGAGGATGTTGAGGAAGGGGAAAACTCTATTGCTGCTATTAATACAAACGTGTACATCCCAATGGAAATTAAGGGGATTACATTAATCCTGGCACCTGGGTGCATTTCAACCCTGTAGAAACTACGAGGCCTTCAAAGAGTTGAGTTAAGTCAAAGGGCAGAGAAAACAATGTCAGGGAAGTGCTCAGCCATGAGTGGGAAACTATAGCGATATATCCATAGGGCTCAGGACTCATCTCATGGTGGTGGTGGGGGGTGTCTTCACAGCAATAGTAACCCCTAAGACAATGGTATTAGAAAGTACTTATCTCAAAAAGATGTAGTTAGAAGTAAAGACATCAATGTCATCTCCACCAGCTTAATGACCTTAAGTGAGTATTACAATGTGTAAAAGAAAAAGGTTGATATGTCTAGATCACTGTTATTTAGTTAAATGATCTTCCATCAAATTACCTGATCATTTTAATCAAAACTTTTCTAGAGCTAAAGGTATACCTCAGCACGTCCAAGGGGCCGAGTCCAACCTCCAGCACGTGCTTGTACTTTTGCAATTATACAGAGAGAGAAAAACTCCTACTGAAACACTCACCACACCTATATGCCTTTGCAAGTATTCACCACTGTGGTTTGAATCCCTTACATCAAAAGGCAATCCAGAGCATCAAGACAGAGATTAAACCTCAAGCACTGAGAGAGTAGAGGTGCAATAAATATACTCACCATGGGAGCAGCTAGTTACAATGAGCTTATGTGTAAGCTCAGAATGTTTACATTTGGTGAGCATAGTTATGCTGGCTCCACATTTATTGATGACCATTTCAACTCTGCAATCTTTCCCGATTCGTCTGCAGCTTTTTTATGAATGTGAATTAGGAGAGCCTGTCTTGTTGAGCCTGATAATGTGTAGAGAACATTTGCAAATCTACGAGCTGAGAAAAATGAGGCGCTGTGGTGAGAACTGGAGCCATAATTCATACTCACACTCGGTGGCTACTCCCCGGAAACCCTCTGTGGATTATAAAGGTGCTGATGGCAAAGATGCACATGGATAGCTTGAACTAAATCTCTTCTTAAAATGTCAGAGTCAGATTCGTAAGTGTTTCTAAATTAGTAAACTATTCATGTATTATGTATGTCTAAATGAATAAGTAAATTATACATAAGATTTTTAAGCTATTATTCATATTTCATATAAGCAAGTTCACCTTATGTAAATCTGAAGATTAATTTTTTAGTTCTTTTATTCCATTCCCCTAATTATCTGATTTTCCTTTCTAAAGTTTTTTTGTTAAATTTTTACTTTTTATTTTTTTTTATTTTATGTGCAATGGTGTGAAGGTGTCAGATCCCCTGCAACTGGATCTTCAGACAGTTGTGAGCTGCATGTGGGTGCTGGGAATTGAACCCAGGTCCTCTGGAAGAGCAGTCAGTGCTCTTAACCACTGAGCCATCTCTCCAGCCCTGTTAAACTTTTTTGTAAACATTTCTCCCTTCCCTTTCCTTCCTGCAGTCTCCTATATACCCCTCCCCACTCTCCTTCAAATTCATGGCCTCTTCATTTCACTAATTGTTATTACATATACATTTATTTTATGTATTTAGTAGCTGTTCATAAATATAACATGTTCATAAGTTTTAAGGAAGAAAAAATTTCTGAAAAGAGAGGCTGTTAAGATGTCTCAGAGTGTAAAGGTGCTTGCCCCAAAGCCTGAAAACATGCATTTGATCTGAAGGACCCCACTAGTACAAGGAGAATACTGACTCCCCCAAGTTGTCCACTTATTTCCACACATGCCTCACTAGAAAATAAATAAATAAATGTAATAATAGAAAAGGGGGAGAGAGGGAAGGCTGGAAATCTCAATATAGTGTACGCATGTGTGAAAATCTTAAATAAACAGTTTATCAATATTTTTTTAATTTACAAAAGGGAAATGAGCCAGGATCTCAAAAGTCCAAGTAAATGGATTCTTTAAGATCATTTAGAAGTTATCCATAAGGAGATATTATGGAATATTTAAGAATGGCAAATTCATATAAAAACCCCACCATGAATCTGACAGCAAGTCTGGTACAGTGAATGGTGAAGGGCACAAGATAGACCAATAATGCAATACATAAAAATCTAAACAGTTTAGCTCATGTTCACATATCTCTAGCGATTGCCATAAGGAAGAATGGTTGGAAAATATTGAGTATTACATCTTAACATCTGGATATTCTCATCCCTTCTGTGCTGCTAAACTATATCAGTTGTTGAGCAATTTAATTTTGATAAAAAAAAATTATGCTTTGGTTATTTTCTGGAACAGGAACTTAATAAACATCTCTAGAGAGAGTTACGAGAGAGGTTGGGAGGAAACAATGGCTCTGCCAAGACACTCACAGGAAGCTTAAACTTCCTGGACATGAGTATCACTTGATAAGGTTGTTGTAGCAAACCATCATACACAGGGAGACTTAAGAAACAGATGTGTATTTTTTCACAGTGACAGCGGCCAGAAGACCAAAACAAAGGTGTGTTCAGGGCTGTTTTCCTCAGAGGATCACCTTGGATGGCTTCCCTCTTGCTGCCTATTTGATCATTCCCATATGCAAGAGGTTGTGAATTTCCTCTTCATACTTAGAAAATTGCTCAAGTTGTACTAGAACCCACGTTGCTTCCTTATTTAAACTAATCACCTCTTTACTTTAGGGCTTTCTCCCTAAATACAGTCACATTCTGAAAAGGCAGGCCTATAGAATGCAAATTTTGGAGGAAAACCATAATGTCCATGTCAATTTCTGTGTTAACAGGAAGTGAGAGAAAAGACTAGTCACCAGTAACAGAAAGACAGAATTCCCAATGAAGATTTGAGGTTGGTGTTTGGTTTCTTTGATTCATTTTATGAGACAAAGCCTCCTTCAAGATGGACTTGAGCCTCTGATGCTGTGATTCTGCCTCTGTCTCCTGGATGCTAGGACCACTGATGTGAGCCTCCGAGTGAGTCTTTTTAGATAACTCTTACCATTTATTATAGGGACAGCACATTAGATTATTTGAGTTACTTTGAGTCATTTTGTATGTGTGGAAATGTTATATCATTGTGAGTCTGTTTTAGGCAATCTTTGGGTTGGATCTGGTTTTTATTCAATGTTCAGTTGTGTTCGGATTTTTAGTTAGATCTTGAGAATTTTGTACATTGAACAGTATTCTTCCCTCCTAACTCCTTCCAGATAAACCCTCAATTTCATTCTCCACTCTTTGTCATCTTATTTTCACCACCAATCCAGTCCAAGTTGTACTGCCCATATATTCATAGATAAATGGCCTTCCACTGGAGTGTAGTTAACCTAGATCAAATCCAGAATGTTACGCAGATTGGCAAGCGCACTCTCACTAAGTAGAAGCCCCAGCCCTGTATTTAGATCTTAAACATTCCAAGCAGGTGGTAAACCATAGAGCTCAGTACTAGCAGTTGATAGCTGATGGGGCCAGAAGACGATGCGTTCTTTGCTGTTGTTCTGGGTTGTATATAAGATAAAAAAGACATGAAATTGAGAGGGGTATGAGTTAGAAGGAAGAAATTGGGAGGCAAATATTATATATATTAAATTTTCAATAATAAAGAACATTTTTCTAAATTGATTTCAAGAATAATTTTTAAAAGATTTTTTCCCAATTCTATCTTTATGCTATCATTCTCTAATTTTGTGAAACTAAACAAATTACTTGATGTTTCTGATTATTATTTCTCTCCCTGTACAGAAGCACTGTATTCCCTCTTCATATTGATTTTTAGTTAACAGCAAAATAATGGTTTCACTATGATATTTTCATGTGTATCATTGTACTTCATCCATATTCACCCCCCACCACTACCCTCTGTTATTCTCTCTCCTGACTCCTGGTGGTCCCATTCCTTTCCCCAAATTTCCCCCTTCAGCTTTAATTATATAGGACATTAAAATAAATAAAATAAACCCAGATTCTGCATATGAGTGAAAACATGTAAAGTCTGTCTTCGCCCCCTTTCTATCACCCTGCCTTTCTCTCCATTTCCCTTTACACCCTTACACCACATCTCAGCTTTAACTTAATTTAAAAGTTCTCTCCTTTCAGTTTCTTTCTCACCACTCCGAAAGTCCTGAGAGTCAAAACACATCTGTGTCTACATCCTCCTGTGTAGGCAAAGACTCATGCACATAAAACAAAATGAACAAAATTTTAAAACAAGAGAAGCAGGGACCGGAGAGATAACTTAGCAGTTAAGAGCCATACTACTCTTCCAGAGGATCCATGTTTGGTTTCCAGCACCCACATCGGGCAGCTTACAACCTCTTGGAACTCCAAGGAATCCAATGTCATGTTCTAGACTCTGCTGACACTTCCATACACATATGCACGCGTGCACAGACACACACACACACACACACACACACACACACGAGAAACAATAAACAAAATGCCTTACAAAGCAATTCTTGACCCGAAGCTCCTTCTGTATTCCCTCAGCCATCAACCTGTGTGAGTGTTCTTTAACTCAGGCACAGCTTGCAGCACCTTCTTAATCTATTTTCTTAGTTCAAAGTCTACCCAAGGCCTTCTGCAAATTGTTTTGTTTTCCAGGCAGAATGATCCTACTGTCCCACCAACTGATGACGTCATGCACCGCCCCCCCCATCCATTGTTCTGTTCTCCCCTAAAATACTCCAAGGCTGTGACAAGGAGGAACAGACCACATTCCTATTCAAAGTCCTCTAAAAAGTGAAACCTCCTTCCCAGTTCACCAACCCATCTTATTTTTAATATAGCTCTACGTGGAATTCTGCAAGTGTGGCATTTATAACCACCATCTTGCTTTGTTTGCCTGCCAAACCAGAAAGGTCTCATATCCTCATTACTCATCCTGCATTTCAAAGATCTAGCTTCTAAATTAAGCCTTTGGTTACCTTCCAGACTCCTGGAACCTGACCTTGTTCTGATTTTCACACTGCCTGTATTTTCAGTATCTGGCAAAGCACTTAGACAAATGTAATATTGCATTGTACTTTAGATAAGAACATTCTCTTGCAAAGCTGCATGGGAAACAACAAAGCTTCTCCACTGACTCCTATTATCTGCTTCTCAAAACTTGGAGAATTTAATACAAATGTAGATATAGACAGATATATAGATAGATATCATGGACTTAAAAAGGGTACTTTAGTTCCACCTGTCATCGTAATCAATATACTTATTATATTGTTTTTAATCAATAGGATTTATTTATCTATCAGAATGGTCACTTGTTAGCTCTGTGACCTTGAGAAATTTGTTTACTTTCTCTGTGATTTGGCTCCCTCACCTATAAAATGATGATAGTATTCTGTGCTGGTTTATTGTGAGCATTAAATGAATACAAGCATGTGAATCAAGGACTAACAATGAACTCACTCAGTAGGTTATCATTATTGCTGCATCTTATTCCACTCTCTTTTCTCCTGTTTCTCCTCCTTCCTCTACTTTCTTTTCCTTCACTTCTCCTTCCAATTAAGTATTAGTGTCAACTTCTGATTACTTGTCTAATCATATATTCATACTTTCAGCTTTCTTTGATTCTATCACTCAATAGGTAAAGGCTATTGAGTCAGGAAGACTGCTGATCCAAGTTTGATTCCAGAAACCCACATTGGGAAAGAAAAGAACCAACTTCTCTAAGTTCTCTTCCGACTTTCACAGGTGCACCATGGCACATACACACATACTAAAAGAATGAATTAGTGAATTTATTGTTATATAGATAGGTAGATAGATACATAGATAGATAGATACATACATACATACATACATACATACATACATAGAGATAGAGATAGACAATTGATAGATATATAGATGATAATATAAATTTTTTAATAAATAGAGAAAAAACAAATAGATGATAGTGTCTTAGTTAGGTTTTTTTATTGCTGTGAAGAGACACCATGCCCACAACAACTCTAATAAGGGAAAATTTAATTGGGGATGGCTTACAGTTCAGAGGTTGAATCTATTATCATTATGGAGGGAATCATGGTAGCTTGCAGGCAGATATGATGCTTGGGAGGAAGTTGAAAGTTCTGCATCTGGATTGAAGGGTAGCAGGGAAAGAGAGTGTGATACTTGACCTGACTTGAGCTTCTGAAACCTCAAAGACCACCCTCTATGACAAACTTTTTCCAACAAGGTCAAAACCACTTCAATAAGACCACACCTCCAATAACACCACTCCCTATGAGTCTATGGGGACCATTTTCATTCAAACCACCACAGACAGACAATAGATGATTGATTGATAGATGATAGATAGATAGATAGATAGATAGATAGATAGATAGATAGATAGATAGATGGATGTAAAAAATGTATTTTTCTCATTATATACCACCTACTATCTTAGTTAGGGTTTTTATTGCTGTGACAAAACACAATGACCAAAATGCAGGCTTGAGAGAAAAGGGTTTATTTAGCTTACACTTCCATATAGCCAATCATTATTGAAGCAAATCAGGACAGGAATGTAAACATGGCAGGATCCTGGAAGCAGGAACTGATGCAGAGATCATGAATGGGTATTGCTTACTGGCTTGCTTCCCATGTCTTGTTCAACCTGCTTTCTTGTAGAACCAAAGACCACCATCCCAGGGATCGCACCACTCACCAGGGGTTGGGCCCTCCCCAACTGATCAGTAATTGAGAACATGTCTTAAATCTGGATATTGTGGAGATATTTTCTCAACTCTGATGACTCTAGCTTGTGTCAAGTTGACACATAAAACCAGCCAGTGCCTATACCCAACCCACTTAGCTCATTCCCAATGCGGTCTTTTTCAAAACTTGAACATCAGAGTCTTTCCATGTCTGCCACAAAAGAAATTGAGTGCCAAGAGAACATAACTCCAGTCTACGTCAGCCTAAAGTGAACTAGAGCATCAAGGCATCCATATTTATTACAATGCAACAGCTGTAAAAATCTGGAAAACAAAGTTATAATGCATCGATTCAACCAAAGTGGTATTGTTTTCTTATGCTGTGTAGTTCCTGGGCTCCTGTTTCACTGTTGCCCATTCCTTTATAAATAATCTTCCCCAAGGCCCAATGTCAATGCTTCAGTAGAAATATGTGCGACTTATTGAAAATATGTACTAAATAATAGAAATACATGCTACATATAGAAAATATTACTAAATAATAGAAATATTGCTGCAGATTTAGTCTTCTAAACAATGTCCTTGGGTTTTTCTCCCACAGTGGGAAAAAAAAGGTTTGTTGCATAGTGTTTTCAAGTAGATACATTGAAGAAAGACAACTACAGTCACAATAAAGCTGGACTCAGTCATTTCACAGACCAATTATTAAGCCCATATGTATTATTTCCTATAGACCAAGGACAGGCCACAAAACCAGAGTCATATTGCAGTAGTGTTTGTGATCATCTTTTAGCTCATGTTTGTTTTAATAAATATAACTTGCAAATTACACATAAAGCAAATATTTTACTTGAATAACTCAACTCAATAATCTTAACGTAAACTACTACATACTCTTTAGCTATATAGGCGGTTCCCTTAGCTCCTATGCAAGTTAGAGTGAGGCTCCATTTACATCCCAGGCTGGTTGCTTTGCTTTGCTTTCATAAACACCATAGAGAAAAACCAGCTTTAAGTATTCATACAATTACAACATGAAATAATATGTATTCAATTCATTTCACCCTGAGTTTGTGTGCCCTTGTCATAAGCACAAAGAAAAGGCATTGTCTAGTAGATAAGTAGGTCTACCACATCTTCAATATGTATATAATTACCCATTAACAAGATAAATACAGCTTAAAATTTTCCCTATTACCTCACTATGTGAAAGATTTTCTTTCTATAATAGATCATACCACAAATGTTTTTTTAAATATCCTTTAATTAATTCTCTACAGTAGATTGTAAGTCTGGTGGTAAAACAACTCATAAATACAGCTATCACTCACTTTTATTAATTTTATGTCATCTTCAGCTGCATACCTATTTGGTTAATGTCCAAAACCTTATGTATTTTGATTGATGCTGGCTTAAGGAGCAAAAGCAAGTATGAGTTCTTCATCAACTTAAATAAAAATCAAGCTACATAAGGACCTAGTGAAATCTTCCATCTTAATGCTTCAACGTGAAAATGCCAATTGAAACAATGCATTATCTTCATAAGAAGAGTGAACTCTGCAGTGAAGCCTCACTGGTGACATTAACTTCTGAAGACTGCGATTCTGTTTGCTGCTCCACTATCTTTGTGCACTAATTGGTGTTTGTGTTTCCACCCAATTGGAGAAATCACAGGCAATAACTAAGATATCATTACCTAATGTTATCTAACTAGCAAGAGGGTGGTGTGAGGTGGTTCTTTGGAACTTTTTTTTTATTGATTCCTTGATATTTTCGATTAACTGTGTTTTCCTGGAACCTAGGATAAGAAAGTGACTTACTTAGAAGAAAGCATTACAAATGGTGTCACAAAGATGTGGAGCAATTTCTAATGCTTTGTTGGGTCATAGTAATGAATTAGTCATTTCTTTCTGACAATTAAACTACAAAATTCTGGAAACACTTCCAAATTCAATATACGCAGAAGAGGAATGCAGAATAGGGTTTTCAAAAATTATGAAAGCAAGATCAAAAGTACATAAATATAAAGTAACCTCAAAGTTTTGCCCTGTAAATACAACCAGAAGTTCACATTTTCATTAGCATTATATATACTGCTGGAGAGTTTTAAGCCACAGACTTAAGGTCTAGCAGAGTTACCTTCTCCAAGAATCTTAGCACATATCTATAAAATGATAGTACAAATATCCATCCCTTTCTTCCTCAGAGGAGGTTGTCAGAAGAGAGATGAACATGGCTTTAAATATTATTTGATTCTATTGAGAAACTTGTAAGTGTTGACACATGGTTTTAGTTATTCATGGTTGTGGCTGGATTATATTTTCTCCTTAAGATAATAATTGCTCACAAATGGCTAAGCAAAACAGCATCTAGGAAACAACACACTTGTCTGTTTTGTCAAACTGTTTCTAATCTAAACTGAGCTTCCCTGACTCATCCCTATTATTGGTGACATGTCTTAACAAATTTTAACTAACTGAATCAGAAGCCCACTGCCCAGTTGGATTAGAAAAAAAAAAAAAAAAAACATTGAAGCAGGGAATTTGGGTTCTTCAGACACCCAAGTCCCCACTTTAGCTTGAATAATGACAACTAAACAATTGTGACCAAACCATCACATCTGTACAGCTGACCTTCAGAAGGGCCGTCTTCTCTTATCTGTACCTGGAAGTCATAGCTAAACATAAACAGGTTTCTTTTCCTTTGTTTTTAATGCAGCCTCATATACAGATATCTATTTGTGTCTACAGATGGGAGGGACAGGCTTACATTCTTCAAAGTCAAAGGAGAGACTTTTTACTGTTTATGATGATGCTACTAATAAGATAAAGCCTCAAAAATGGATATTAATAAAAACAGTAATGTGGCTAGAAGTTGCATGGTCCCCCTACTTGAGCTGATTAATTTTACATCATTTTAAAAGAGACTTGGAAAAAGAGCTAGAAAGAAGGGATACATAGTTAAGAGCACTTGTTGTTCATACCGAGGACCCAGGTTCCATCTCCAGCACCCACATGGTGACTCACAGAAATTTGCTACACTAGTTCCAGGGGATCCAATACACAGGCACCAGGCATACACGTGGTGCCTAGATATACATGCAGACAAGCCATTCATGCACATAAAATAAAAAAGCTTTTTGTTTTGGGTTTTTTTTTTTTTGGCTTTTTGAGACAGGGTTTCTTTGTGTAGCTTTGGAGCCTGTCCTGGAACTCACTCTGCAGACCAGGATGGCCTTGAACTCACAAAGATCTGCCTGCCTCTGCCTCCCACATGCTAGGATAAAAGGTGTGAACCACCACCACCCAACAAAATAAATATTTTTTAACGAGATGAAAACTAAATATGGGAAGAAACTGGTGGTATGTTCTTCAAAAATATTATGACACTAACTTGAACTACTTTGTGCTGCTTTGAGGTCTAAGAGGAGACAGCAGAAGGCATCCACACCTAGAGGGCATCATCATCAGAGGAAGTGATGGGAACAGATACCCAAGTATGAATGGGCGTGTGCACAAAGAAGTCCGTTATAAGCCCACAGGTTACGACCATACTGACAACAGGCAACTCTATAAAGAAAGCAACATTTGGAAGTAGACGAAAGCCCCACAAGATCTTTACATATCACAAGACTTGAGATGTAGATGCCAATGCTTATGCCAGCATACATATCCTCAAAGGACAGTGAAATCGGTGGTCTCTACCCATTGCTTCTATATATGCAAACTGCGTGCATCTCAACAATTTTCTCATGATTACTTAACAACAATCTAATAATCCATTTCAAAGTAAACTAAACATTTCCAGTTTTAGATATATTCTAAATCCCCTTAGTTGAAGTGAAATTCCATTTCTACCTCAAGACATTCTTACATCATCTATGTAATAGACTTTATGCAAACATAATAGCACCATGGAGAACTAATGTTTTAGGTAAGCAGCTCACCTGAATACAGATAAAAGCAATATAAGTTACTTTGAGATTTGAAATTAGAAAGCTGTAAGGCAAAGTGGTTACTGTAAAAGAATACTTGGATCATAGGAAATCTCTGCCACAATAGAACTTGTCATTTTCTGTGATATCAGAAATGACCCTTCTTGTGTTTGTGGCTTCCCAACCCTAGAGACTGAAAATGCCAATCATTTTCCACTGTGCATTCCTTGAAGTAAGGTTCTGAGTATTTCACTATTAATCTCACATGATGGATTTCCACTAACTAGATGACACAAAAAAGTGGGGACCAACAGGAATGTTCTCTGGTAGCTGTAACAAAAGCTGCAAACCCAAGGCCTTGCTCAACTTTGATAAAGGTTGGCAACAATGACGATCTCTTCCAGATAGCCATAGGTTCAGGTTGTGCCACATTTCTGATCTTATATTGGTGAGCAGCACAGCAGGGATTTTCACAAATTCCTTCTCTTGCAACAGTAAAGTCTGCCTAATCAATTTGGGAGTCAAGTGGCTTCTTCTTAGGAATTTAAAAACGATTGAACTAGTATTGGTTATTTATCAAACCTGGCATGCTCTTCTTCCAGAAAGTAATGTTCTGCCAGGACTAGGTTCAAAACACAGGAGGATGAGATTTTCTACCAGTTCATCCTCTGGAGCTCTTTCTTATACTTCATAATCAGAGTTTGTAGGAAAGTCAGAAAGTCAAGTTCTGATAATATATATGGCCACCCACTGGTATCGGTCACTCAAGAAGCTGTTGTACTGTGTAATTAATTTCGTTGAAAATCAACATCAGTTATAACAAGGAAATTAAACATTATGGAACAGATTTGATATAATGATAACTAGAAATTAATGTTGATGTATGGCTGGAACATTGACAATTTAGGTACAAACTTACTTGTGTTGAAAAAGAAAGACAAAACAAATGCTTGTCTTTTTCCTCCATGATTCTAGTGGCATTTTTAATATATGAACATAATTCAAAGTGCTATTAAGCAGAATTACTAAAGCAAAACACAAACACCAATGCTAATATAATTTGTTAAATGTTTTCACAACATTTAACACAGGAAAAGATATTAGCAATGTCCCTAGAATGTTAAAAAAAGTTTCTATCCAATGTGATTTCCCAAGGAAGTAGAGTCTATCAGTGCTACTTGCTCATTATCTGACCTACCTTTTTCATGCCTACGCTAACCTCACACTTTTCTCAAGAGCTAAGACTGTAATTGCATTCACATTTTAGTTTTGAAGTTGAAAATAAGAGAAATCCTCTCCAATACATAAAATGTAACATTCCCTTTCTCAAACCCCTAGGATCCCCATAAGCCATAATTTCTAAGCCTGTTGATTGCTGTTCAGTGTTCTGAAATTATTAAGCACTAGATATAAAGACCTGTGATTTGGGTTCATGGACTAATATCATTTCACACATCAGTACAGTGGTAGAAAGTTAGACATTATAGCTTTTCCACTGCCTAGTTATGTAGAGATAGGCATCGGGTCTCTTATTTTAAAAATAGCAAAGGTGGGATGGGGAGAGGTAGCTCAAATGTTGTTTTTAAAGAAGAGAAGAAGAAGAAGAAGAAGAAGAAGAAGAAGAAGAAGAAGAAGAAGAAGAAGAAGAAGAAGAAGAAGAAGAAGAAATATGCTATTCTCAAAGACCAGAATTCAATTCTTAGCACCATGTCAGGCAGCCTACAAACACAGTAACTCCAGCTCCAAGGTATTTGGCCTCTTCTGGCTTCTATGGGGCACCCCTACACATGTGGCAACCCCCCCCCACACACACACACAATAAAATAATTCTTTTTTAAGAAAGAAAGAAAGAAAGAAAGAAAGAAAGAAAGAAAGAAAGATAACAAAGTTGAAATTTTCTAATTTGTAAAATTTTACAAAATTTTCAGAACGTGGAGGGATATTTGCTGTAAGATCGGTAATGCTACAACTGCATCCTTGCCTGTGAACTCAAGCCAGATGTATGCAGCATCCTTCCCTCTGGCAACTCAGCAACATTTGACCTTTAGTCCTGGAAAAAAACCAAGGTGAATGGTCAGAGCTCACAATGTTGACAGCAGAATGAAGTAGGGAAACCCTGTCAACCTGGAAGGGATTTCTGGGAGCTCTTAGAAATCAAACCTGCCTACCATCTACCTCACTTTCCACAAACACTCTGTGTCTAAGGATGCACTCAGTCTGCATTTTTGCATCACCTGCCAAGAAGAAAGAGGAAGTGGGATGAGGAACAATAACTCTTGGAATCTGACTCGAATTCAAAATGGCAGACTAACAAATGAAGGATTTGTTTCTCTTATAACGTTACTATGTATCAGAGCATTCCCATCCTCAGGCAAGGAACTCAATTGAGCAAAAAGTGGACGGTAAATGGGTGTGGACCCTCAGAAAAATTTCACACTCCTCAAATATCTGTGTGTGTCTTCAGGCAGGTTACAACAACAAATCTCCAAATGGTAGCTGGGGCTGGGCTTACAAATCAGTTCTTACAAATAACAGTAGGATACCCTAGAAGATTCAACAAATGAGAGGCTGTATATTATTTATCTTCAGATATGTCTTACTTCCCTTGGGCAATATTGAAATAAACATTCCTGCCATAGGTTATAGATCATCTCAAAGCTGTCTAAAAGAACTGTGTGTTTGAGGAGTGGGAAGAAGTGTTGTTTGGGGATTTTTCTTGCTCATGGAGCAGTGCTGTGAAAACAAAAAACATACATTAAAATCAACCAGATACGTTTTCTGTTTAATGACCCTTATCCCACTGCCAGAGATCCTAATTTAATTGGACTAGGTGCTGTTGGGGTATCTATATCTTCAAAGCTTTTTGAGCGACTCTACCATTCAACCAGATTTGAGAACATTGCTTATCCAGGTTGTCAGCTAATGGGCTCTTGATACTTTCTGTGATTGTTAGTGTGGATGTCGGACAGTTGTTTACTAAGAAACTGGGTTAAGGTGGTGATTCATTCTGTTCAGAGCACAGAATCCCATTCAGCTGCTAATGGCTTTTGTGCTGCATTGACCTCCACTGGATTCAAACCAGAACTGACCTTCATTTTCATTTCCTGTAATTAAGGATTTCTGCCACCACCATAATCCAGTTTGTGGCTTGATTAATTCTCATAATTACCAAATGTATTTTTGCAAAAAAAAAAAAAAAAAAGATGTGGGCCCCTGGAATGAGATAGTACTAAAAAGCAACAATGGTGATTAGCATTTGTTTTGTATTTGGTTATTCCCACCTTAACTTCTTTGACTAACCATCCCATCGATGTTGTGGGGGAAATAGCACAGAATCACTGTTATGTCTACTTATGCCATTCAGTGAGGGAGAAAAAATATTTTTTGCAGAAAAATATTTGTTAAGTGTTGTAATTTGTGATTTTTATGCTCTTTGGGTGTGTGATCATGCTTCCTACCTTTCTGTGAAGACAAAAAGCAACGCCGGGGCTGGTGATGACACAGAGGCAGAGGAACATGCCCTGCTCTCAATAAATAACCTCCATCAAAGTGTATGAATTAATGGTGCATTTTATGGCTGGTCATCATTCAGATCTACTTTCCATGGCAGAGTCTTCAGCTAATCTCCGAGGCACTTTAAAAGGCTCTGTGTCTAGGACACAAAGACAAAACCTTTTCACCTACATAGTGATTCTACTCAAAAGGTGGAGCGTATTGCTGTATTTTAAATATTCAAAGCCTTGTGGAAGGGAGAGGGGAGGGATTTCCTGATTTAGGGGGTCCTTTCATTCCTCATGTCAGCTTCCTCCAATGTGTTAAATCATAAGGGTGTAAACACACCACAGCTTTAGTAGGTTTTGTTTGTTCGGCATGAACCATTTCTAATGCTGCTAAAATACCTTTGCACCCAGGAACACGTCTATTCCCAACATGTTCCATACCTGGGAGTATTCCCTCCATATTTTATGCATATGAAAATTAAAAATCATTGCAGGGTAGGAACAATTACAAAAACAAGGTTATAAGGGGGGAAGTAGAGAGAAGTGGGAGGGAAAAAGGGAGAAAGAGAGAGGGAGGGAAAAAAGAGAGTAAAAAGAGAACATAAGTCCAAGTTCATCCTTGGGATTCTTCATCTTTAAGTATTTTCTCAGTGACTTTCCTCTACTGTCCTCTCCTCCCAGAGAGACTTATCTGATGTGCACTTCTGTGACCCATCACAAGCTAACTGAAGCCAGTCTGAAAGCCTACTGGGAAGGAAGCCTCTTAGCATCCCTCCTTCCTGGACTCTGTCACCTACTGCCTTTCACTGGGGATTCTATTTCCATCACAATTCGTTTCAGTTCAGGCCCGAGAACCACCTGGCCCTCTAGCTGGCATCATTTCCTATGCAGACAATTATTGCTTCTGAATCAAGAAGACGACCTTCATGGTACACTTTTCTGATCAAAACCTCTCAAGAATCTGCATGGCCTGTCAGTGTAATCCTCAAGCTTCATATGTAACCTCCAGTGTGGCTCATGGATTTCCCTACCCTGCTCACATCATTTCTGTCTCCAATTTAAGCTTGGACTTATTAAGAGCTCGTAAATTGTAACTGGCTCCATTAATTAGCCATTGTTACATCTGATAGTTATCTAATTGCTGATTATAAAATTTAATAATCACCTACTTAAGAATTTTAGCTCTTACAGTTAAGCAATGCTAAGATGACAGAAGAGCATCAGCAGAAGGATGCCTGGCGATGAGGGAGGCGGGACCAATGTTTCCCACCCCCACACAAAAACATTGAAATTATCTTTTCTTCCTCCCAGGGTTCCAGGTGCTGGACTGCAGGCACACGCAGACTCTCTTTAGCTCAGGTTGTTTGCCTCCCAAACTCATCTTAGTATCCTGGCAGAGCTACTCTTACAATTGCCCTACAGAACACAGCAACACAGGGTGGTGGTGGGGCGCCCTCCTAAAGAACAGCATCACCATTCAACAGTGCCCCTACCAGACATTACTCACAGCAGTTCTGGGAGACTGAGGAGTGTTAGCATCAATTGGATTTCTAATGGAGGGGTGGATGTGTTCTTAATAACTCAAACCTTTCACATGATTAGAGCTGAAAACATCAGAAATCAGAAGATTTAAAATACACTAAAGTTAGAGCCACAAAGTGCTGAGCACTGCTCATGGCCAGGACTTCACACAGGCAGCTGCCTCTGCCTTGGGGCAGACCTGCTTTCCATCCAACTTTGGTTCAAAATGTCGAAGGGAAAAGGGGGCTGAATAGCAACCAACAAGATAAGTACAACAGTAAGGGGGTAGCATTCAAGGGAATCTTAAACATAAAACTCGTAAGATCCACAAGGCCGAAGAGTAACAAGAAGGGAGAGGGAGAGAAAGGAAATCTATTTCCGACAATACAGAGGGCAAATGAGGCCGAAGGCTGATACTGAACTGAAGAAATGGTCCATAGATATGGATGACATTTGAAGAGCCATCCAGTGATCGAGAATACAAGGCTAACACAGAAATAGCAAAACCAAGAGCCATAACAGACTTACACAGACTGAGGGCAAGCTGTACCAAAGACTGGAAATACAAAGTATTTGATTTGACTTCTAAGACAAACCATATGATAGATGTGACTGTCCCCCTCCCTATTTTTTCTCTTTTTGCTAAGAAGGAAAATGAGGTGTAAAGCACCATGTAAGTTTTTTTCTTATCAAGAAAGAAAGTGAAAGGACAGGAATAGGGAAGTAATTGGCCCTGGTCACAGGGTCAGTAGGCAGCAGAGGCCGAATTCACACCCAGAACTGTGTGATTCCAGGTCCCAACCAGTATACACAAATCTGTTGATTCTAGAGAGTATGCCAAAGAGGTGCATGTGCCCAAGAGTGTGATATGTAAAGATGAAAATGCCATTGTAAAGTTGATTTTGCACTATTGTCATATACCCGTTAAACAACATGCATGCTGACTCAGGAGAGACCGTAGTGCCACTGCTTCCTCTGAGACAGACAAACCCCCTTTTTCTGCAGGAACAAGATGGGTTCTGAGTTCAGGGCCCAAGCTGAGCTGGAAAGAACAGATAAATGGATTTGACACAAACAACAGCGCTGACACAGTCCTTCACCTTTGGCTAATTAGGAGCAAGTGTGCAGAACAGGAGGGCAGTTAGGACACTGGAGAGAAATCAGACTCAGATGCTCTGAGTCACAGAATCCCTCATGAGGCAAACAGGCTGTGACACTGCAGCTAGGGACTGAGGGAGCTGTGGGGCTTCTGGGCTTCTCAGAGGTAGCACCAGCAGCTTAAGGACATGAATACAAAAAAAGATAGGCAATAGGGAATAAAGGGAGTCGTCCCATGGGAAATGAGGCTTGGTGTGGAGTCAGGAAAACTGTTGGATATATATATTACAGATAATTGTAAACATGTATAAATATCTTTCTTCAAAATGTTTATAGTCAAGGAAACATTACATGGCACAAGATCAAGATGTATACAGTGAAGACATGCACCAACTCATAAAGATTCATGAATCTATGATTCCCCTTTGCCAAACATCATGCTTACTGTATAAAAATACTTATGGAACATTTAGTTGCTTCAAGGAATTCATAACTGTTAAATCATAAATGAAATGATATTTCTTTCTTTCATCATTTTCTTTTAAAAACCATAGATTTAGGAGCATGATCCTAACCTTAAAAGGCCATAGATGAGGGAAAGCCATTTTAAATAAGACTTAAAATTAATCTTTGAGCTAAATTTAAGAAGTGTCCAGGTCATTGTCTTATCATCTTCATTCATCTTTAAGAGCTCTTTATTACACAATTTTTACAACCAATTCACTACTTTTTTGACTTTTCGGATTATGAATGAAATGCTGGATAAACGAAACCTGAGAAATTCTCTCATAACTTCCTGTACAAAAACAAAAAATGAAATATTAAAAATTTCAGACTCGGAAGAGCAAAGGCTAGTTTTGACTGTTGTCTTTGTCAAGAATCACTAGGCTTCATCTTAGGTTACACGCATTTGAATGGGTGCATACTTTTAGGACTCTGTAAAAGAAGGCAGATTCGGGCAAAAATACAAACTGTCACACACACTTAACTTTCATCAGGCGATGAAAGGAGACAGAGACAGAGACCCACATTGGAGCACCAGACAGAAATCTCAAGGTCCAAATCAGGAGCAGAAGGAGAGCGAGCACGAGCAAGGAACTCAGGACCGCGAGGGGTGCACCCACACTCTGAGACAATGGGGATGTTCTATCGGGAACTCACCAAGGCCAGCTGGCCTGGGTCTGAAAAAGCATGGGATAAACTGTCACACACAGGAAACTGTGGGAACAAACACTAAAAGAAACACTATAATCTAATAAACTTGATATAATAGCCGAAACAATAGCTATACAAAATGTAATAAGGAAAAGTACATTAATTATTAATAAAACAGTTCACATTTTCTATGTGTCCGATATGATAGATACTAAATTAGTTCTTTTGCACAGTGTTTAGAAAACCCCAGGGTCTTGCTGAGTGTTGGCTTATTTAAATTAATGTTCTTTTTGGTGCTAGAGATGAAATCCAGCACCTCACACCTGTTAAAGTAAGCATTTTTGCCTCTGAGCTACACCCCAGCCCCTTAACACACCTTAGTTTCAGTCTCCACCACTACACTTGCATGTGGGTTTTGTTAATTTCATTGTCCTGATCATCAAACCAAGTAAATATAGCTTTGTCACCATAATGCTCAAACACCTTCTCAATACTGAGTTGACTGTCATTTACAAAAAAGAAAAAAGAAAAAAAAGAAAACTTTTCTGCATTGACTGTGTTGACTACATGATTATAATTTCCAAATAATAACTTTGTTTTGTTTTCTGCAAGCTGGATGTTCTTAAATGTCTTTGAAAAGACCTTTCGAGGAGAAAAAAAGACAAGATCTCCTGAATAAATTGGGAGCACTGGGGTCTCAGGAGAGGGTAGAAGGGGAGAGGAGAGGAAGGAAGAGGAACAGAGAAAAATGTATAGCATAATAAAAACAACTTAAAAAAATAATTGACTTTAAAAAGATAGATCTTGGAGATGGAGACAGAGACCCACATTGGAGCACTGGACTGAGCTCCCAAGGTCCAAATGAAGAGCAGAAGGAGGGAGAACATGAGCAAGGAAGTCAGGACTGCAAGAGGTGCATCCACCCACTGAGATGGCGGGACTGATCTAATGGGAGCTCACCAAGGCCAGCTGGACTGGGACTGATGGAGCATGTGATGAAACCGGACTCTCTGAATGTGGGTGACAATGGAATCTGACTGAGAAGCCAAGGACAATGGCACTGGGTTTTGATCCTACTGCATGTAATGACTTTGTGGGAGCCTAGTCTGTTTGGATGCTCACCTTCCTAGACCTGGATGAAGCGGGAGGACCTTGGACTTTGGTTTTTTTGTTTGTTTGTTTTGTTTTGGTGACGCACTATAGATGGAAAGCAACATCATACAAATCCAGTAAACTATATATGGATATTGTGAAAGAGCAATCTTACCTCCCACAGGGCAGGGAATCCTGACTGCTCTTAGGACTGGAGAGGGAGGGGGAGAGGGGGGAGTGGGAGGGAAATGGGAGGAGGGAAGGAGGTGGAAATTTTTAATAAATAAAAAAAACGATCTTTCCAAAGAACAAGGACATGTATGTACAACTCAAATATGTCCGTGCATGCAGTACTGAGCAGCTAAAGTTACAATCACTCGAGTGTCCATTGTTGTGGATTTGCATGCGCATAATTTTAAGGTCTTTGAATGTAGTAAAGACATAGAAATCTAAATTATTATTTTGATAACTCAAATAATAAATAACATATATGTCCATTTGAATTACTTTTGTTACATGATTTTAACTGACTCAAATAGCTTCTCCCTTATTGCTACCATTAGATTCCATTTTTTCTTTGTTTTCACAATTATCTGACGGACAAGCACTACACACACATACAGACACACACACACACACACACACACACAACCTCATACCTACAAGGGTTGGATTTTGAGATCCTTTGTATGTACTCAAGATTGAAGACAGTCCTAAGTGTTTCATATAAAATATTTTTTCTATACATACATACTCAAAAAATTTAATGATTTTTGTAAAACCACACCATTGATGGGGAAGCTCAGCCAATCATATCAGGCTTGGGTGTGGCCACCTGGAGCCAGGTAGATAAATGGGGGTAGATAGGTGCGTGCGCTCTCTGCACGCGGTGATCGCCTGACCCATTTGGACTTCAGACCTTCTCCGGTAGCATGAGTTTCCCGGTTTTTTCAATTATTAAATTATATCTGTTGTTTTGTGCTGGTCTGGTTATTTTAGCATGCCGGTTGAATATGCCTTCACTTACACACCATTATACACCATGGCTGCCTTCTGTTCAGTTTGATATATGGGAGGAAGTTGTCATAAATTCCCTTTTCCTTCTCCACCATTAGCCAGAGAGGAGTCATTCTTATACTTAACACTTAGCATATGATTTTTTTTCCTTGTCAAATAAAGTCTAGCTTTAATCTTCTCACTTAAAGGAGATAATCACAAGGTTTCTGTTTACCAAACCTCAGTTGTCAAATTCATTTCTCTTTTACTTTGGTTATATCATTAAATAAAATATGAGTTAACTGAGCATAAGCATTTTTATGCCCTGGTACTCAATTGACAACCAAGATGATTACAGTGATTAAATAGCATGTAGCATATATTATGAAGATGCTATTCTAACCATGTCTGACAATGCATTATTGAAGCCACAGATGAAAGGAATTTCTGCATATCTGTATGAGAGAGAGAGAGAGAGAGAGAGAAAGAGAGAGAGAGAGAGAGAGAGAGACCTACTTGCTACTGTGACAAAATCTCTGACAAAAATCAACTTGAAATAGGAAAGGTTTGTCTTAGCTCAAGGTTTCCGAGAGTCCAGTCCATAGTCTTCTAGCTTCATAACTTTTATGCCTTTAGCAAGGCAGAAATATCATAATGAAGTAAGTAACTCCTCTAATGGTAGTCGAGACAGGGGGAAATAGATCCTTCAATGACCCACCAACCCATTCAGAGATGATGTCATCAGTAGATTAGCACATTGAGAGGTTGGGGCCCTTATGATCCAGTTGCCTCCTGATCATGTTGTCAGCTAAAACCATGCCTTCAACAATGCATCTATGAAAGATATTGATCCAAAATAGAACAGTATTTGAAGGGGCTGTGGGGGTTGAGAGATGAGCAATAGGAAGAGGGACATTAACAGAGAATGGAAAGAACAAGGAATGCTTGATGAGAGGAAACTGCAAATTAAAAAATAAGAAAGAGGTATATAAACACAGCTGACATTTTGCCTTTGTAGCCTTGTAAAATTTTAGAATATATATTACAAATAATTATATTCTCCTATTTTTTTCCTTTTCTATGAAACGCAAGTTGCATATTTTCTTCCCTCCATGTGTTGTTTTGTTACTAACCATATATAACACCATAAATCCTCCCCCTCAAATTTTATCATCAGCAGCCTCAGAGCTGTCGCTTGATGGCTTGCAAGTCATTCTCTAGCATTTTCATTCTAGACGTGGAGAAATTGCAATAGGAAAAACTCAGGATGGGCCGAGATCTTGAATCAAATGAGAAAACAGAAGATTTGCTTCACTCTCCAACATTTATTTTAAAAGAATATGCTATTATTCTCTCTCTCTCTCTCTCCTCTTTGTCTCTCTCTGT
>NC_022010.1:58662346-58679151 GCF_000317375.1 Microtus ochrogaster
TGTGTGTGTGTGTGTGTGTGTGTGTGTGTGTGTGTGTGTGGTGTTGCTGAGAATTGAACCCAGGGTTTTAATTATAGAGACAGATATTCTACCACGGAGGTACATCCCCAGATTTTTTGAAGCAGCCTTTGCTATGTTGCTCAGTTATGTCTGGAACTCACTTTATATTCCAAGCTAGACACAAACTCATCATTCTCCTAGCTCAGAATACTAAGATCTAGCATCAGAGTTATGCAGTACCATGCTTTGCTGATTGTTCTTGCTCTTGTACCATTTGCTTTTATTTGTCTTCATGTTTATGTGTCTATCTATGTGTATGCCATGTATATTTAGGTGCCCAGAGAGGCCAGAAGAAAGTGTCAGATCTCCTGGAACTGGAGTTTGAGGCAGTTGTAAACCGCCTGAATGAGTGCTTAGAATTGAACTTGAGTCCTTTTGGAGAGCAGCAAGAGCTCCCAAGCACAGAGCCATCTCTCCGGTCCCTGGTTGCTATTTTTTAATGCAATCATAATTTCGAACCAACAGTTGCACAATTATTAAAATTTTTAATAATAAATATAAATAACAATAATAAAACAATTTTAATAATAAAATAATAATAAACAGGATTATAATTCCAAATATAAAGCAAATTAAATATGCAAATTATTTCTATAGCCATTTGAGTTTTTAACTATTTATATTAAATATAAACAAAGCTAATCAGATATTATGCGTAAGATAATCTGTAGGTGGAATTTACCCATAATTGAAGGAATATATATATAATCAGTGGATTCTATTTATATTCCCTGTACATTATTTGTGGTGTTTGGACTGACCTTAATAAATTAAATATGATGAATATATTAGCCCTTGGAATCAGGAATGAAAAAGCTATAGATATTCTCTTGGAAATATATGACCTTACTTACTTAAAAGACTCAGTAACTGTCAGGGCTCTGCCAATCTAGATGATGGATACGTTAAAATGTTCCGGGGAACACACGGCAGAGTCCTTCACTGAAATCAGCAGTGGTTTCACATAGAATTTGCCCTACTTAAAGTTCCTAAAACTTATCAGACCCCTCCATAAACAGGAAAAAGGCCCGAGTTCGGTGCAGTAAGTCACAGTTTTGAGGCTTCCTTCACACTGCAGTGAACACCGGACCTTGAGCTAAATTATTCCATGGCTCTGAGCCTCAATTCCCTCTTTAGAAAAACAAGGCCATAGATACCAAAGTTAAACAGTTACAAGAATGTGTCCGTCAGCAGAAAGAGAGGCTTGGTGAGTGAGGAAAAGGTCCAGCACTAAGAGGATGAAGGAATGGGAGATGGGGAAAAGGAAATGATAAAAATAAAGTATAACAAGATATACACGTATGAAAATGACATAATGAAATATATTACTTTGCATGTTAACCTAAAAATCAAAGTACGCCCTGGACAGATGAATCAGAAGTAGAGAGTGTGTGTTGATTTTAAAGAGAATTTGGGTTAGTTTCCACTACCCTCATGGTGGCTCTTACACATCTGTAACTCCCTCAGGGAACAGAAGGCCTTCTGACTTCTGAAGGATGCAGCCATGCACATAGTACATGAACACTCATACACATAAACAAATAAATGCAGCTCCCAAGATTGAGGAATAGAAATAAATTTTGCAGGTGGACTGGGGCAAGACAGTAATGGAGACAGGAGGGTTCAGGGCAGAGGGAGAGGGTATTGGGAGAGATGACTGGAACGGAAGAGCATTAGAGGGATGTGTGGAACCTAGTGCAGTGAAAACACCCTGGAATCTACGAAAGTGATCCTAGTGAAGTCTCCCAGTAATGGGGGACACAGAGCCTGAACTAGTCATCTTCTATAGCCAGAAAATGCTGCCAGCAATGGGACTTGGACATCATACCAGCCCCAAAACCTTCCACCCACAGCCTGCCCTGCCTGAAAGATGTGCCGGGGAAATGCGGGTGCAGAACTTGTGGGTGTGGCCAATCCATGACTGGTCTAACTTGAGGTCCATGCCACAAGAAGGAGCCCACACCTGACACTGCCTGGATAGCCAGGAACCAGGGTCAAAACAGCCCGCAGACCCAGAATAGAACCAAATAATTACTTGCAAAAAAAGAAAAAAGTCGCCGGGCGGTGGTGGCACACGCCTTTAATCCCAGCACTTGGGAGGCAGAGGCAGGAGATCTCTGTGAGTTCGAGGCCAACCTGGTCTACAAAGGGAGTTCCAGGACAGGCTCCAAAGCTACAGAGAAACCCTGCCTCCAAAAAAAAAGAAAAAAGAAAAAGAAAAAAAAGTCAACAAAATTATTCTTAATGATATTCTACTATATTCATAGATCAGTGCCTAGCCCAATTGTCATCGGAGGGACGTCATCTGGCAACTGATGGGACCAGATGCAGAGACCCACAGCCAAACAGTAGGTGAAGCCAGGGAACCCTGCAGAAGAAGTGGGGAAGGTTATGAGGGCCAGAGGATTGAGGACACAACGAGAATAAGGCCCACAGAACCAACTAAGCAGAACTCACAGAGACTCACAGAGACTGGAGTAACAGATATGGACCCTGTATGGGTCTGAGCTAGGTCCTCAGCATGTACCTTAAGGCTGTGTAGCTTGGTGTTCTTGTGGGACTCCAAACCAAAGAAGTACAGGTATCTCTGACTCTTTTGCCTTAGGACCCTTTTCCTCCTACTGAGTTGCCACTTCCAGTAGTGGGTTTGTGCCCAGTCTTAGTGCATCTTGTTAGACGATGTTGTTCAGTGAATAACCCTGAGAAGCTGTTCATTTTTTATAGGGAAACAGAGGAGGAGCTGATCTGGGGGAGGGGGAGTGAGGAGAGGGATTGGGAGGGGTGGAGGGAGGGGCAACCGCGGTCAGTATGTAATGTATGAGAAAAGAACAAAAGTTAAAAAACTGCTGAGAAACTCAGGACACCTTAATAATATCAAACATTGTGACAAAAAAATTAAAAATAAATCTAAAATTTCTAACTGAAAAGAATGAGATGGTATATTTGCATTCATGCATACTTTGTTATGCAACTGAGCCTTCAAGGTAGGAACTGTACTCTGTAGCTTAATTCTAAACCTCAACTACATCCTTTGTCAAATTGTTGGGTTTCTCCATCTGTTACATCATATTCCTCTCAGATACAGGGCAAAAGTCTTTTGGTATGATAACCTGTAGGAAAAAAAATCTATTGTTTAGGAAAATATTTTATGTTTTATAAATCCAGACCCCTCTAGCAGGAAGAGAAGAAAGAGCCAAAAATCTAGGATTAGCTGGTTCAGTGACTCTGTTTCAGGAAGTAGCCGAAGATAAAGTTAGATTATAATCTTGGGAATAATCTTGAGAAAGAGGGAGTTACCCCCTTGTGATTATCACTGGTATTTTCGGAATTTTCAATGACGCCCTCCCTACTCACTTTGGATTACTAGGTTGTGGTTTCTTCCCTTAAAAACCCCTTCTCCCAGTTACTCAAGGTTGAACTCCTCCCCTGCGTGGGTTATGAGTCTAGGTCCCAGTGCACTGGTTCCTGTCCTGTCAAATAAACCTCGTGTGATTGCAGCAAGGACCGTCTCTAGTGAGTTACTGGGGGGCGGGGGGAGTCGGGTTATCCCAAGACTTGAGTGAGAGTCTCCCCTACCGGGGGTCTTTCAATGTTAATGCTATTTATAATTTTAAGAGAAAATTACTAGATTTTTCCAAGGACACTTTGGTTAAACTAAATGGATTCTCTGGGATTTGGCATTTTGAAGGGGAGTAGAGAACACAGGAAGAAGTGAGTAGCCTCAACCATCCTAGACTTGAATAAGTGGCCTGAGCTACACGAGGACCAGCATTCAACAGGACCTGGCAGCTCTTCACTGACATGCTCAAGCCTTTAGATGGTCCCTTGAAAGCTTCAATGATGTCTGTCTCCCAATCTGAGAAAGTCGTGCTGTGCATCCAATTCTGACCCACAAGCTCGTTAATCAACTAACCTCCTATCTGCTGAGCGTTTTCCTTCTGCACTTGCGGTTATTTATTTGTCTTGGCTTGCACGCTTGCTGCACCCTCCCTGCTTAAGAAGGGGAGCTGGCAGCTCATTAAAGTCGGGAAATCAGAGTCACAAAATGCATCAACTACAACTGGAATAATTATCCTCCCCTCCCTCCCCAAAAAATAAGATTACTCAGAGAATGACATCAAGCAGACTGTAAGGTTAGCTTCTGGTATTTTCTTTTCTATCAACTTCCAGATGAAGGAGAAGAAAGAAAGCAAGGGAGGTTGCCAAAGCACATGTCTTATCTCCCCTAAGAAGTTCTGCCTTTTCTCTCTCTGGGTCTCCATCAATGGGCCATGGTGAATGCATGATTCTTCAGTCACTTGTTCCACACAGCTGCATGAGGAAGGGAAGAACCAAAGTTACCTGGCTTGTTGTTATGCAGAAAGCTTCTCAAAAGCAAGATGCAAGACTGATTAGCTATCACCGCAACCCCAGCTCCTGCCAGAATTAGGTGTTTATAAAAGTCAACTTGGATGTCATTATGAAGGTATGATGGTATTAGATAAAAACAACCCCTTAAGTGCCTCGTTCAGAATCGCGTTTTGTTTTTTCCCTGAACAAATTTTCAACCCCACTGCCTGAGGTAGTTGATCCACCAGTCTCTCCTACCAGATTCATACGCATTTACCATATATTCATGTTTCTGACCTGCCTATCTCCATTTTTAGATCATCCACCTGTGGGGATACACACAGAAGTGAGCCTGCTCCACCTTGAGTTTGAGTTTATCTTTGCTCTCTCAAAGTTGTTGACAACAGGTGTGGCTACATATCATGACCTAGGATGTGGTTACTTGATGTTTTGGACATTAAAATGGTACATAGAGGTAGATCTGCTCCAAAGGTCAGAGAATTTGAACCTATTCCTGCTCCGCCATTAAAATAGGAGGTTTGACTTAGGGAATGATTGCCTACAGGATACTTGGTCTAGGGTATGTTCACTGTGTATTCCTGCCCCAAACATCAAATACTTTAATTAGGAAATAATAGTTTGATGTCTCAAGTGTTGAAGCAAGTAAGTGTTCTGGTTGTCCTTTCTTTCATGTTAAAATAGTCTTTTGTCTTCTTCCCCCCTTTTTGTATTGGGGTATAAAAGCATATAAAAATAAAACACAGATAAATTCACTGAATGTCCCTTCTGAAGCTGTTCTGTGTTTCTGTCTCTTATTATTTCTCTTATATCTCTGTTCCTTTTGCTTAATAATTCTAATCCTCACTCTACTGCCTTAGAACATATAAATTTTGTTTAAACTGTTCTTTGACATCAACAGTTCAATATCATATACCCTTATCTGTCTAGACACTATAACCAGTTTCAGCCTCTCCTAAAATATTCCAAAATTCACTGTTTAAAACAATTTCTGAAAAACCTTTCTAAATGGCATAGGAAAATACACTTAAGAACATTCTTCCAGAAACCTAGAGGCTAGGACTACTTTTCCTAACCAGACCATCTGCCTTCAGCTGTCTGTTGAAGGAATTCTTAAACCCTCTGAAAGCTTTTCTGACTCACCAGCAGGACTCTGACCCTTTTACTATCTAAGCTCTGGAAAGATGTCCTCCTAGTGGCTTCGGAATTGTCTGATCTTGACTTTCTTTATTTGCAGCAATGTGACTTGTCAACAATGGTCACAATTATGAGACAATGGTATCCCACAAAGTAGGCATAGATATTGAGGACTTGGTGCTGTCTTCACTGGAGCTGTCAAGGGCCACAACAAGAAGTTCCTGTGAACAGTGCATCACTCTACCATGAGGCAAGAAATGTTTCAGAAGAGTGAGTTTCAGGCATGATGCTAAGTGTCACTGTATTTTCTCAGCAGCCTTGAGTATGCTAGTACCCAGAATGCGTTCTGCTCCCCTCACAGATGCTACTTCAGCAAAGTTCTCTGTTCAATGATAACATGGCAAAGACCTAGATGAAGTTCCCAATGCCATTTTAAGTGGACTTAAAATATTTCCTTCCAGCAAATGCGGTAAGCTATATGCTTTCCTTTCCATCTATCTTTAAAGTCATTGCTCTAAGCCAAAACAACTTTGAAAAAGAGAATAAAGACAGAGGGCTAAAGTGTTCCAGTTCCATAAAGCTTCAGTAATCCAGACTATGTGTTACTAGTAGAAACAAAGGGATGAGACGAAAGACAGCTTGATGGAGAAAAACAAAGATCTCCTCAAAGGTTGGAAGAACTGCTTACTGGGTATCCATATGGAAAGAAGGCAGGAAAGTGGCTCATGTGTATAATTATAAAGCATAAAATTATATAGACTCCTACAGCATATAATATAAGGAAATATAAGGAAAACTTCTGGTATATCAACAGTAGACAAAGGTTCTTAGAACAGAAAATAAAAGATATGCTCTATTTAACAACCAGATGACCTCATGTTTGAAAGACACTAGTAAAGGAATTAAGTAAAAGCTAAACAATAGCAGAAAAACATTTGAAAAACAAACATTTGATAATAAGTTTTATACCAGAACAAACAAGTATACATTCATTCATAGACATTAAAAAGCATCTTTAAAACCCAACAATCAAAACAACCAAGCTAATGTTTTAAAGGAGCAAAATATTTGAACAAGCACTTCACCAAGGGAAAAATGCACAAATAGAACGTCAGTGGATATATGTGCATCATTAGTCATTAGGGAAATGCAAATTAAAACCACCATATATCATCATTTTAAAAGCTGACTGTATCAAGCATTATGAAGGACGTCTCAAAACTAAAATGTACACTCATAATGCAAATAGAACATTTGGAAACCTATTCAGTAGTCTTCAAGCTGTTAAACACAAATTTAACAGAAGGATTATCCAATCAAGTGCCAGGTATTTATACAAAAGAAAGTAAATTATAGGAGCCGGGCGGTGGTGGCACACGCCTTTAATCCCAGCACTCGGGAGGCAGAGGCAGGCGGATCTCTGTGAGTTCGAGACCAGCCTGGTCTACAAGAGCTAGTTCCAGGACAGGCTCCAAAACCACAGAGAAACCCTGTCTCGAAAAACCAAAAAAAAAAAAAAAAAAAGAAAGTAAATTATATTTGAGCAACGACTTGTATACAGATATTCAAGTTTGTCTTATTTGTATTAGCTGCAAATAGGAAGTAACTTGCATTGGCTGAATTTTGTCCCATTAAATTTCTATATTGAAGCCCCATTATATGATGAGTAGTTGAACAGATCATCTTTGGAAATAGAGCATGAGGAGAAGGACCCCATGGTAAGATACACTTTTTTAGAAGAATCAAGAGTGATCTTTCCCTTTTATTTTTTTCTTTATGCACATGACCAAGAAAGGTAAAGTGAAGAAACAGGAAGAAGGCCACAGTCTGCAGCTCATCCAAAACCAGACCACAGGACTGAAAAGAGAGTTCAGCAGTTAAGAGCTGCTTTTCCACAAGAGGACCCAAGTTCAATTCCAAGCACCCACAGTAGTGACTCAAAACACCAATAATTCCAGCTCCAATGGATCTGATGCCCTCTTCTGGCCTCTATGGGTGTGCATACAAGCATGCACAGACAGATACAGACATGGGGAGGGAGCACATGTGTATGCATACACATGCACACAAAAAGTAAAATGTCTTTTCAGGTTCAGCTTCATTTTTCTGCCTCATGCTTGCTAGGCAGCTACTTTACCCATTGTGATATCTTTCCAGCCCAACATTTCTCATAAGACTCCTAAATGAAATCTCCAAAACTGGTTCTGAAGTAGGTGGAATACCTGCAATAATACTTTGCACATCTCAATGAAATAGAAATGAGCAAAGACATTAAAGATTATACTAATTATACAATGTACCTACAAGTGGGCCAGAAGGCATTCTAGTTTGATTTCTGTTGCTGACCAAAAGTGTCTTGGGTAAAAAGAGGGTATTTCATTTCATCTTATACTTCCTGGTCACGATCCAAGAAGATGAGACAGAGCAGGAGATCACACAGGCTCTGAAGTAGACACCACATAGGAATGCTGCTTACCAGCTTGCTCACTGGCTCACACTCAGCTGTACGTGCCTAGGGATGATGCAGTCCACAATGAAAACTTGGGTCTTTCAATCAAGATAATTCCTCGCAGAAATGGCCACAAGCCAATCAGATCTAGGCACTTCATCATAGATGACTCTACTTTGTATCAAAATGACAAAACTGACCAAGAGAGGAAAATTGGGGAAATACCCATTTCCTTAGTGTGTTTTGTTTTTCTGGAAAAATAAAAATGAAAAAAAAGAACAAAAAATACCTACATAAGATACTGAAATTTCTACCAAAAAAAAAAGTCTCTTTTCTACCTAAAGATATATAAAAGACAAGTCAACTGTCCTCTCGAACTGTAAAAATTCTACTTAAGATCTTACATTTTACTAATATTTTCTGGGTTAGGAAAGCCTACACGAGGATCGTTTGTAATCAGCACAGTAGCAGGCGGGTGGGGGCAGGAGCAGTCAAGGTAGAATGTAGATTTGGTCATCAATGAAAAAGGTTCTCCTGCTTTCCAAGTTAATGGAATTTGAAATGGAAGTAGGCAGTCTCAAAAACAGGAAACTTTCTCTTTCTCTACTTTCTTCATCATGGGAGATGAAATAGACCCACTGAACTGAAAGAAGAAGGTCATTGGCTAATAAAGAAACTGCCTTGGCCCATCTATTAGGGCAGAATTTAGATAGGCAGAGTAAACAGAACAGAATGCTTGGAGGAAGAGGAAGTGAGCTCAGAAATCATGCAGCTCCTCTCAGAGCCAGATGTGATGAAGCTCCGACCCAGGATGGACGTAGGCTAGAATCTTCCCGGTAAGCACACCTTGTGGTGCTACACACATTAATAGAAATGGGTAATCAAGATGTAATAATTAGCCAGTAAGAAGCTAGAGCTAATGGGCCAGGCAGTGTTTAAATGAATACAATTTGTGTGTTGTTATTTCGGGGCATAAGGTAGCCAGGCGATCAGGAGCTGGGCTGTGGGAAGAGGCCCGCAGCTCCTTGAACACGGAACACCAAGCAGAAGGGCCATGGTGGGGCTCCGTCTTGGAGAGGGTGCTTACATTATTAAGTCATAAGAATAATTAAGCTAGCACTTGCCATCCACAGGAAATAAAAAACAACGAATGTTATCAAGGCTCTTCCCACTCTCACTACAATAGAAAAAAGGCGTTTTTCACTAGAACTCATTGTTTGGCAAACTGGCACAAACTATTAATTCCTTATGTTTCCTATATTGAGAGAGCACTTCTAAAGAACTTGTTTTTTTTTAATGTTTATGCTTTCTTTTCCCTATGTCATCTCTTTCTTTTTTTTATCAACTCTTTCGCTCACCACACACACGTATACACACATCTGAACACACGCATGCATTTTCATACACACACTGTCTTCTAAACTTGTAATATGTTTTTAAACAGATTGTGGATAAATCAAAAAGTTTCCTAGTCATAGCTCCTTCCAAATATTCTGCTAACCAAATGACTTTGCCAACTGTTTACAATTAAGTTGATTTTAATTCCATTCTTACAAATGTCAAGTAATGATTAACTAAATTGCAAGCAAACAAAAACATTCTCTCTACAAAACAAAAATGCATTCTGTCTCCAAAACAACATCCACAGTACCTCTCCTCACATGCTACTTAGTCTCAGAAACAGCAAAACAAACACAGGAAGCCCATGGGAAAGGACTAAGAAGCGGTAAAAAAAAAAAAAAAAAAAAATGTGAATTTTGTGCCCTTTTGTTTATATGGGTGCAGGAGTGATGGTCAGACATGTTTGAAATTTCTGCCTAAGATAAATTTGATTAAAGACAAGGCAAAAATAAGAAAACATTTAAAACAAATTTACCCTTCATTGGACTCTTTAGGGGCCTCACATCATGGTAAGCACTTAAACACTATCGTTTCATCTAAAACTTCAGAACAACCTTGGAAGATAAATATTAAAATCTTCATTGAACAAATGAGGGAAGTCAAACCTTGAAAGAGTAAATACTCACAGATCCAAACTTCAAGAGCAACTTTGTTTCCCTCAGCCCATACTACAGTGAGCGAGGGAACCAAGACATTGCTCTCAGACATTAGTGTGTGCCTGAACCAACAAGCAGACAAGTTAAATCACAATGGTTAGCAGCATCCACAATGTTCCTCATCCATCAGTGGGTCCCTGGAATCTGCATTTCCATGTAGCTCTCAGGCAACACCTGTCTAATAATAAAGATACTGTGTTTTGAGTCATGCCATCTGAAATCAATGAGCAGCAGAATTTTGTGTTTCAGGCAGGATTTTTTTTTATGTGTACAAGTGTATGGTGGTTTGAAAGAAAATGGCCTCCAGAGGGATTGGCACTATTAGGAAGTGTGGCCTTGTTGGACCAAGTCTTTCACTGTGGGAATGGACTTTGAGTCTCCTTCACTCAAGCTTCAGCCAGAGAATCAGTTCATTACCAGTTGTCGGCAGATCAAGATGTAGAACTCTGAGCTCCTTTCTCCAGCACCATGTCTGTCTACCTACTGCCATGCTCCCTGCCATGATGATAATGGACCCAACCTCTGAAACTTTAAGCCAGCCCCAATTAAATGGTTTCCTTTATAAGTGCTGACATGGTCATTGTGTCCCTTCACACCAATAGAAAACCTAACGAAGATGAAATGTTTGCCTGCATGTAAGTCTGTGCCCTACTTGTGTGCATGATGCCTATAGAACCCAGAGGAAGACATCTGGAACTAGAATTACAGCTGGTTATTTGCCACCGCATGGGTCCTTGGGAAGAGTAACTACTACTCTTAATCCCCTGAACCACATCTCTGGCCCCAGACAGGAATTTTTTAAGACTTATTTTATTATTTTCAGCCTCCTGTTCCTGGCCATCCAGGCAGTGTGAGGCATGGGATCCCTCTCATGTCTTGAGCCTTCTGTGAGACCAGTCATTGGTTGGCCACTCCCACAAGCTCTGAACCACCATCACCCCAGCGTATTTAGTACAGAAGACAGGTGTGAGTCAAAGGTTTCATGGCAGGGTTGGTGTCCCAGTCCCTCCACTGAAAGTCTTGTCTGGTCACAGAAGATGGCCTGGTCAAGCTTCATATCCTCCATTACTAGGAATCCTCAGTAGGGTCACCCTCACAGGTTCAAAGAAGTTTCCACTGCACTAGGCTTCCACATCACCCCTAAATACTCCCCATTCCAGGTGACTCTCCCTGTACTTCCTCCCTCCATCCCTCCCTTCCCCACTTGATCCCTCTTGCTCCCATGTGCACCTGCCACCTGTCCACCCACAAAATGTACTCCATTTCCCCTCCCCAGGAAGATCCATGCATATCTCCTAAAGCCCTCCTTGCTATTTAGCCTCTCTGGGTCTGTGAATTACAGTGTGATTATCCTTTACTAAACAGCTAATACCCACTTATGAGTGAATACATATCATGCTTGTCTTTCTGGGTCTGTGTTGCCTCATTCAGGATGATTTTTTTTCTAGTTCCATCTGTTTGTCTGGAAATTTCATGATTTCATGTTCTCTAAAATCTGAGTAATACTCCATTGTGTAAATGTTTTATGTGTATGTGCATGTGTCTCCATGAGCAAAGGCCGCATGTGTGCAGGTACCCACAGAGGTCAGAAGAAAGCATCAGATACCCTGAAGCAGAAGTTACAGCCATGATGAACCTAACACAGATGCCAGGAACTGAACTTGAGTCCCCTGGAAAAGCAGGAAGTGCTCTTAACTAGTGAGCCATTTCTTCAGCCTAGACTGTAATTATTTTAAGTGACGTTTGATAGATTTCCAAATCTTATTATAATTACTTGTTATACCCACTAAAAAGTTTTTAAATGGGTTTTTTTTAAAAAGCATTTATCTATGTAATTGAATATCCCTATCTCTATAACTTAGTTTTTTTCCATTCTTTTAAATTAAGTTATAATTTATACACAGTAAAACTATCCCTACAAGTTCTTACAAGCTTATATACTTATGTAACCATCGCCATAATCAAAATATAGAATAGTTCTTTTACTCCAAAAAATAAATATTTTCATGCTTCGCTGAAAAAAATAGAAAAAGGAAAGAAAAAAGAAATTCTCTCATTGTCACACCCTGGCAGCCATAATTGTTTTCTCTTTCGATTGTTTTGTTTTTTCCAGAATACACACAAATGGAATCACAGTGCACAGACACTGGAATTTGCATGTGCTGTAGCTCATGAGAAACTCTAAAACTTTTTTACTTATTCTTTTTATTTTTATTTATTCTATGTGTCTTTTACATCATGTATCTTGATACTATTTATTTCCCTGTTCTTTCCATCTCCTCTCTGCCCCTGTACAACCCTCACCCCCCAAAAAAATACAACAAAATTTAAGAGAAAAAAAGAAGGGGAAATATTAAACATCTCATCATGGAAGCTGCAATGTGACTCAGTAACTTTAAAAGGTTGCCACATTGTATGTTCCCACCACAACTACCAATGGTAATAAAACATATTCACAGCATACAGAGTGGATTCCCACATCATTCCCCCATCACAGAAAGGCTGAAGATGAGACACAGTAACTGTACCAGATAATGAAGACAGCAAACAAGAGCAACAAACTCAAGAGAATGCACATGATGTGGCTGTTCCTAAATCCTCCAGGGCTTTATAATCATACATGTGAGCCAGGAAAACAAAAAAGGACCTGGTTCACTAAGGACTCAGGTGGGCAATGGGCTGGGAATAGTAGGTTAGAACTCACAGTTACTTGCTAGGTGGTCTTTTAAACTCAAGCACTTTCTTTCAGGCTTTGCAGACATGAAACTATCTTTCATGGAGCCATGAAAAAAAATAACAACTTAAACTTTCAGATTGACCAAACTTTTACTACCTGTGCAATCAACCCTACCCACTCCTCCATCTCCTGACCTCTTGATACAATATCCACCCACTCTTTTCTGCTATTTCTCTCATATGGAAATCCTCATCCAAGGCTTCATGACCTAGACAGTGAGAGCCATATGTGTCTTTTTTTTTAATCTGGTCAGTGAAATATAAAAATAAACGTGCATAAAAATAAGGACTTAACTTATATTTAATTAGGGATTTAAGTTGCTCCTAAAGTAAATAAGGCTTAACTAAAAACATGGAATCAAAAGATAGACCAGTTTTATCTGGGTATTTGAAAGACAATCCTAAGATAGCGAGTTTCTATAGATTACTTTTCCAGCACCTAATGCTAATACACTTCTGAGAAATATCTGTGCCCAAAAGAGTTTTTATTCCCGTGTGACCTTGACAGACCCCTTTCCAGTGCCTACATAGCCAGGAGAAAGACAGGAAAGCATAAGAGATGCAACTTCTTTTTTTTTTTTTTTTGGTTTTTTTTCGAGACAGGGTTTCTCTGTGGCTTTGGAGACTGTCCTGGAACTAGCTCTGTAGACCAGGCTGGTCTCGAACTCACAGAGATCCACCTGCCTCTGCCTCCGGAGTGCTGGGATTAAAGGCGTGCGCCACCATCGCCCGGCTGAGATGCAACTTCTTATGATTTCCGAGTACACTGACACCATCACAACCAGACAGAGCTCTTCCATTGTAAAACTTGAGCCAGATCCCAACACAGTCATAGACTCAGTTATATCTATACCTGGGGACAAAAAAAGAAAATTAAAGATGCCAACTAACCTTCCTGGCAATAATTTTATCCATTTTCTGTCTTAATAATCTCAGTTCTCACTTATTATGCATTCATTTCTAGATTTCTTTCCAATTAATTAACACAGTCAAACAAGTATGTTTTAGGAATTGAACAATACAAAGAAGAATCTATTTTTAGTGTCAATTTTTCACTCTCCACAAATCGCTATCACAAGTCCCCAAATGTTGCCACACCTAAGTGTTTGAAGGTATTTTCAATGCTTGATTTTGGAGCTCTGAAAATATTATATAAGTTCAATTTTCCCTTATTTTCAATTACCTACCACCACTACCAAAAATGGGTTTTTTTTTAATATATTTTTTTATCGTGGGCTATTTCATATGTTTGCTATCACGGAAAAGGAAAGAATAACAAATTTGATAGGTTATTTATTCTTTTATTTCTTATTGCCCATTCAAAACAGAACCCATGTTTTCAATTTAAAAAATCCAGATCAAGACAAGAGGTACCACTGCTTATGGAGCAGTCCAGCTGGGAATATTAGCAAGGTACTTATCAGTTCTTGACAGTTGGTTCAATATCTTCATTCCAAAGTTCACCGTGAAGTCTACATTACATTTAATCATCTCATGAAGACATATATCATGGTTAAAGGAGAGCAGTTGAGTGTGCCTTCTTGCTTCGTTCGTTAAATCTCAAACTTTACAGCCAATCAAAACCATAGCTTTGTTAAATGCTCAATTCCCCAGTGGTGTGTATTTTTGAACCAGAACTTTTTTCTTAACTTCTTTTCTCTGCTAATGCATTTCAAAATTGCATGCATGTACAATTTCTTTAAAAGGTTCACAACTAGTCTCTCAAAAAGCATTTTAATAGGCAATATTTTCACTTCCTTACTGGAGTGGTTTTAATGAACTCACATTGACTAAATAACTATGATAGCCCTATATTGTGTTGGACAGCAGCTATAGCAATTGTCCATAAAAATTCAAAATACCATCCATATTTGGCAATATGATAAAATTCTACTATTGTAGATATATATAATTTCAATTTATGTGAACTTCTATCTTGTAACTTCCATTTCTTGCCATATAAATGAACATTTTGTTACAGATTCCCTTTCAGAGTTTAAACTTATTATTCAACTGGGTTTTTTTGTTTATTTCAAGGCATGTCTGAACTCCACAGAATTACAGACAGTAAAGTGACATTATTATATAGTATAATCAAAAGTACCCATATGTATTGAGCACCAATCTGCTCACAGCTATAGAAATTGGGACACATGACTGACCAAGTGGATAAAAGCTTATTTCTTATTTATTTATTTATTTATTTATGTTTGAGGTGATAGCTCAATTAGTCTAAGGTGGGAATAAATAAAAGAACAATCTAATTTATTGAGTGTTTTATTGAAATGTGATATCAAGTTCTATAGAAAGAAAAATCAACCAAGGAAACAGAAAGCTAAAGTAGATAAAGTTTTCAACTAGCCAGTAAGGTAATCACTGAGGGTGTACATATATGTTAAAAAGCCCATGGTGGGATAAAAGTGAGTTAGCTCAGCCAGTAAATGGGATACCCCCCCATAGCCTGAAGATATGAGTTCAACCCTAGAAACCTACATGATGAAAGGAGAAAACCAACTCCTGAAATGTGTCCTTTGATCTTTATCGGCACACCATGCACACACATGTGCAGGCACACACACACACACACACACACACACACACACACACACACACCAAATATAACTTAAAAGTTTTTTCAAGGCCCACTGAAAGAAAATAGGTATGCACATTTCTGAATGAGTACTAGTGAGAACAGTAAGGAAAATCACTCTAAAAACATATTGGCATATTGAAAAATAGTATAGAAGCCAAGAGGGTTAAGACAGAATAAATAAAAAAAAAGCAGAAAGTAAAGTCACCAAGCTAAAAGAAGGTGACAGGCTTACAGCTGTGGTACATGGCATTCCGCGTGGATAACACCTCTTCTGCAATGTGGTGGCAACACATGACAACACAGATGAGCTTGACTTGGTGGGATAGCATATTCTACAAAGAACAAGAAGACAATGGCAGGGTTGAACAAAACAATAAAATAACTATTCGGGCTTAACTTTTATAGGATTGCCTTAGCTACATAGCTGAAGAAGAAGGAGAAGGAGGTGGAGGAACTAAAGCTAAGAATGCAGACAGGTCGGTTTTATCATGATGCATGCCAAGGGGACAGCAGCTCGGATTAGAGGAATCAGTTCACAAAAAGGTGCTGAAGAAAGATTTGCTGAAAAGCAGTTGGCAATTTATTCTTATAACATCAATGGAATCCACTTTTTTTTGGTAATAAAGAACCAGCCTCACTATGTGCTCCCAAGAACCCCAGGAATGTACTGCCTCCACCCCACTCATTGGACAGCCCAACATCACAGACCTGACTCCTAAGTCAGTGATGTCAGCTCCAGATGCGAGAGACCAGAAACTCTGAAGACAGGATCTCTGCTTTGGACCATCCCTCTGTTAGTCTCATAAGCTTAAACTGCTGTATCACCCTGCCTTTGTTTTCATTTATGTTAGCAACAAAAAATGCTGAATTAAGGATCACGTAAATGAGAAAGTTGAAACTTAAAGTATTCAAAAGGTTTTGCAATACCCTTAGCTTCAAGAAGGCAGAAGAATAAAGTGACGAGTTCTCTGAAAAGTTGCCATCCTTTTCTCTTAACCAGGGGCCTGTGCTGCTTTCCTTACTGAGCAATACGATGATACAGAAAAAGCTGAACGTCAGGGTTTTTTATGCATAAGCAGTCTACCAAATTGAGGCAGAGGGCTGTCTTAAGGGAAAGATTCATTGAATAGCAGCCTCCCTTGACCAAACTACAATCTATATGTTCTAACGGTGGTTGCTTCTGACCAGAGAATTAGACAATGGGCTCTTAAGATTAACAGGATTGTCCCCCCCCCACCAAGCCTGCCCTGCTGTCTGCTAGGTCCTTTGCCCAAGAACAGTTCTCCATTCCTATACTAAGACTACCCACCCAGAGTGGTGTCTGCATACCGGGCAAGCCTCAAGGTCCCCTGCAAGGGAGCCCGGGTACCTTCAGCTTGTGCTGCAGGGTCTCCTGTGCTCCACTGGACCCCACCCTGCCTGCCAC
>NC_022010.1:58685124-58686648 GCF_000317375.1 Microtus ochrogaster
TGTGGGAGGAGGGGGAGGGAAATGGGAAATGGGGAGGAAGTGGAAATGTTTTTTCAACAACTAAAAAAAGTAAACAAAAAATAAAGAAAAAAAAGATTAACAGGATTAACCGGGCAGGTGGTGGCACATGTCTTTAATCCCTGCCCTGGGGAGGCAGAGGCAGGCAGATCTCTGTGAGTTCAAGGTCAGCTTGGTCTATAAGAACTAGTTCCAGGACAGTGCCAGGACTACACAGAGAAACTTTGTCTTGAAAAAAAAATGATAGAAATAGTTTATTCATCACTTATTCTAATTCCAAACTTCCCACTGCACTTTGGCAGGCATTTATGTTTTATTCAGCCTGGAGAATGCTTAGCATCCTAGCCTTGCATCTTAATGCATAGGTCTTTTAGCTGGGATCTTAGGGGGTGACTTTACAAGTGCCTTAAATAATGACCAAAGTGATTTTTAAAATGTGTTGAAATAGTAGTTGTGAGCACAGTCAAATTGTTCCATCTAACATTCAAAAGAAAGGCAATTACCTGTAAAACACCTAGAATATATATTGTTTACTCATCATTGACTCTGAACACCTCTATGCTAATGGATAGAGTCAGAGATGTTCTGAGCAATACAGTGCCTTAGACAGCCAGAGTAAGTCAGGGGCACAGAGACTTCCCTGGCGGCACAAGTGACATCCGAGTAACCTTGAAGAATTATTGTGGATAGCCACAGGCTTCAGTCACCTGTGGAAGCAGGACATTCTGAAAGAAAATCCCGGCAGGCACAAAAGACTTCTTTATAAATATGATCTTGCCCTTATGTAACTTCCATCAAGGTTACCGTCGCATTTTAGGTTAAAGAACTAGAAAATCAAAGAAAATAAGTGAGGATGGAGAGACAGCTCAGCAGTGAAAAGTGCTTGTTATTCTTGCAGAAGATCTGGGTTTGATTTCCAGCACCCACATGCCCACTCTTTCTAGTGTCTAGGAGTACCAGGCATGCATGTAAATGCAGACAAAACGCCCAAATACACAAAAGAAAAGGTAAGTTAACAAAGAAATTATACAACAAGACCAACAAAAAAGTTATAACCTCAACCCTCTAAATCTCAGGAATATTTTGTTTTGTTTTCAATACTTAGACATCCAGGAAGCTCTTTTATTGTAGGTGGGGGAGCCTTTTCAAAAAAAGTGAAGTAGTTCAATAAGAGTTTGCTTTAATCCCTATTTCCTATGCCACGCTGTGGAATTTAGCTGATGTACACAGATTTCAATGTAGTGACTAAACTCATATTAGGAAACCTTTCTTCTTTCACAGTGCATCCTTTCCTCCTAAAAGCAGACGTGTAAACTAAGTAACAGAGGAGTTCAAGTCATTCAGAGTCCCAATTTTCCTTCCTTCTTTCTTTTTTTTTCTTTCCTTTGAAAATGATGACTTTAGCCGGGCAGTGGTGGCGCACGCCTTTAATCCCAGCACTCGGGAGGCAGAGGCAGGCGGATCTCTGGGAGTTTGAGGCCAGCCTGGTCTACAAGAGCTAGTTCC
>NC_022010.1:58686748-58693512 GCF_000317375.1 Microtus ochrogaster
TGATAAAGAAAAGTGACAGCCGGGCAGTGGTGGCGCACGCCTTTGATCCCAGCACTCGGGAGGTAGAGGCAGGCGGATCTCTGGGAGTTTGAGGCCAGCCTGGTCTACAAGAGCTAGTTCCAGGACAGGCACCAAAGCTACAGAGAAACCCTGTCTCGAAAAACAAAAAAGAAAAAAAAAAGATGGCTTTAGTCCACTCTGGAGCTCAGCAAATGAAAGCTTGTGATCATTATCTAGGACTTTGCTTCACACGAGAACTTCAATAATAAAGAACTAGATTGTCAAAATGTCAATGAAAACGTTATAGCTGACATGTGGATAGACAAGAAGACAGAAGGGTGCCCACCTGACCCCTCTTACTTCTTTTGAAACCATGGAGTACGTGTCTACTGTTTCAAAGGTGTGGCAGTGTCTAGGGAGCGTTCCACTATACACTGGACAGTAGTTTTACACTCCCTCTCTCCAAGGCTCAGAGCATCTCAGAAGAGGAGGCAGAAAGACTCGAAGAATCAGAGGCCAGAGAGGGCCGAAATGAAACCTTCTATTATAAACTTGACAGGGTGACTGAACAGTGATGTCATCACTGCTGGGATTGCCTGCAAAAAGTCTGCACAAAGTCAAGCCAGTTAGCATTCCAATATGGCTGGAGTGGCTCATATAAGCCTCCACCCCTAGCTGAGGAGCTGTTGACAATTGATGTCTACTAGGAGAAGGAGAGTCAGTTTCCCTTGTTGATGTAATCCTTGATAGGAAGGCCATTTTCCCAATAGATGGTCCCATATCCATGCATATAGGGGCAGCACAAATTGTACCTTATTGAAGTACAAAAGAGGACATGAAATTGGGAATGGATCTAGAAGGAGCTAGGGAAAGAGTGGGGGTAGATTTAATCAAAATACACTAGATGCATGTCTGAAACTCTTAAAAAACTGATGGAAATACTGTTTAAAGATGTCACTATAAAGCTAAAACACAAAATTAAAGTACATTTCCTAGTAGAATAATGTAATTAGAACCCCTTTCTAAGTGTGCAGGACATACTTATGTGAGAATTGGACTTACTTTCCAATTTCTGAGGCATGTATAAAAGGTTTCACACATATGCCCAAATCATTTCTTTCTAAAACAACAAACTGCTAAATTCTAGTAGTTGTACATTTGAAAAACATCAAAAATAATAGAGCATAACATTTTTAGCACAAATCTTCGGGTTGACTGTATCAAGTTCAATTCTTGATCAAATACTGAGCACCTGTTTTATTTAATACAAACTACTAAACCTTTTGTGCCTCATTGGCACACAGTGCCCCAGAAAGAAGATGAAAGGAATTTCTGATATTGGCCTCTAGGGAACTAGTCCTTGAAAGCATCATCAAGGGCCTCAATGGACCAGGGAGAACCTAAAATAGAGATTTCTGTCCTGGCTCTGCACTGTTCTCTCAGGACCATGCCTGAGGACCAGACTGCACAAAAGATTCATGCAGCAGAATGAACAGGTATAAAGACGGAAGCATCATAAGCTAAACTTGCTTGTTCTAGTTGCCCAATTAAAGCCTTAGAGGACCACAAGAAGCAAAAGACCCTTCTATGCTTTGAATGTGTTCTCTATAAGACCATGGGTTGGAAGCCTGCTCATCGAATTGGGGTGTGATCACTTAATATTGATTTTCAACTTGACAGGATCAAGAAGGACCTAGGAACCAATCCTTGAGACATGAATGCAAGCCATTATCCAGATGAAGTTAATCTCAAGAGCCTGTCAGTGAGTGATTATCTAGATTAGGCTAATTGGGATTAGCTAATTAAAATAACTGTGTAGCACCATTCCATGGGCTTGGGCACTGGACCGAATGTGGGGAGAAATTGATCTGATCGCTGGCATTCATTCCTATCACAGTTAGCTTCAATTGTCAACTTAATACATCTGGGAAGAAGTAATGTCAGTTGAGTAACCGCCTCCATTGGATTGGCCACAGCAACCCTGTGAAGCATTTTCTTAGTTCCTAGTTGGTGTAGGAGGGCCCAGTCCACTATGAGTGGTACCTTCCCTAGAAAGGTAGGCCTGAGAAGCCCAGGGTAGCAAGCCAGTAAGCAGCTTTCCTCTGTGGTCCCTGCCTCAAGGTTTGAAGGCGTAAGTCACAAACAATCCCACATCAGTTTGGAATTATGATTAATAGAATGGTTATTTATTTAAAGGGAAAAAAGCTTACAGATCACTGTCCCAGACAACAGCCCTCTGTGCGATCAGAAAAGGAGTCCAGTAGCCACAAGAGGAGCGGAAGCAAGAGAGAGCAAGTGGAAGGTTGCTGCTGCTTTTTTAAAGAGAGAGAGACCACGCCCCAGTGGGCTGGTATCTCAGCAGCTATTGGCTGAAGGAGCGGAAGGAGCTTCCGCAGCACAAGTTGATGATAAAACTCCTGCCATGGCTTCACTTGGTTGTGAACTATAATCTCTAAGCAAAATAAACCTTTATCTCCTGCAAGTTGCTTATGGTGGATGTTTCATCACAGTAACAGAAAGCAGATAGACCAGAGAGTGGGGTCTTCTCATGATAGATCTGACCATATTAGTTTGGAGGAAGTTTATGGAAGCAACTGAAGCTTTAGATTGGAAATCCATTGAATTCTCAAAGTTTAATGAGCTATTTTGGGGATTGAGAAGATAATGCTGATAGCAATGCAGAAAACGGAGGGCAGCTTGGAAGTTTCAGAGGGAAGTAAGGAGTCAGGGCCCTTTGTGTGATATATTTGAAATAAGAATCAGTGTTTCTCATCAGCTGGGGTTTAAAAATTAACTGTGATTAATAAGAAGCCAGCACTGAAGTGAAACCTTAGCTTTATTGGAACTAGTGGTGCTGGTTAGCTAGGGCGGAAAGATCAGCTGGGATTAGTAAAGGGCCAACGTCACCAAGGTGACATATGCTGTAAAGTATTTCCTTGAGGACACACAGAAGCTGTGGTCCTGGTGAGGCCAAGACTGCATCTCAAACTGGGAACTCAATGTGGCCATGTGTAAGTCTCCCATGTTCTACTAGTTTTGAAGGCATGACAGGGTCATTGACGGTAGCTGAAGCTTGCAACTGTGAAAAGCCAAGAGAGGTCACTGGTGATGGCCCTCAGTTTTACTAGAAACCTGTATTGCAGACTTGCAGATGCTGTGAAGAGAAGCTGAGGTCTGGCACCAATGGCATGAGAGTTCCTGAAAGAAATAAATAAAAAGAAAAGAAGAGGTCAGGAGAATTTCAGTGAAGAAGCAACTTCTCAGTTTCAGGAAATACCCCATGTATATGTCAGGATACATTCTCATAAATAAGAAGGAGCCTTCAGTGAGTCGGGTCTTGCTATCAGGGCACCTTTCCTACCCTAGTATAGAATGTCAGTCTTTCTGTTAATGATATTAATCTCTTTGACAATGAGAGTGCTTTCCAGCTTACTTTCTCTGCAACTTTAGTCTCATTTGTAGTCATTTCCCCTCCTGGAAACGACTTTCGCATCTTTCATCTCTGCTCATTGCTGATACTCACTCAAGATCTGAATAAGAAAAAAGAATAGGAGTCATGATGCAGTCTGAATGCAATGACCACTTGAAATTTCCTTCACTAAGGAAAGTATAGTAGGACTTTTTAATTCAGCTTCACACAACTTAATCCAGACAAGGGCAGAATGCAGCCTGATTCTCTGCTATGGTGTAGGAAGGATGGCTTCTGATCTTCCAAACTCCTGGCTGGGTGTCCTTCAAGCTGTACTTCACAGAATTCACGGGTTTTTCTAGCCAGGAGTTCTGAACTCCTCAGTATTCTACCCTCAGCCTTTTCCAAAGATCCAAGAACCACATGGTCAGATATGTCACGGCAGTTGTCCCGCTTCTTCTCGCCAACTTTACAAATCAGTTGACTTTCATGTTGCTGTAATAAAATACTTGACAAGAAGCAGTTTATTGGCAGAAAGATTTATTTTGGATTAGTGTGAGGAACCCCTTTCCATTATGGTAGGATGACACTGCTTTAAGCTGGGAAGGCAGAGCAGAAACAGTGGACCAGTCAGTCTCAATGCGTGGGCAGTCCGGAAGCAAGTAGTAAGCAGGAAGTGGGCTTTAAAGCCTCAAGTTCATCCCCCAGCAACAAACTTCCTCCAGCAAGACTCTACGACTTAAAGATGCTACAACCTTCCCAAACATCAACAGCAGCTGGGGGACTAAGTGTTCCAACACATGAGCCATGGGGAGATATTTTGTATTCAAACTATAACACTACCAAATGCAAGTAGACTTGGCTTCAAACCAAAAGGACCTCCTCCCACAGGATCATTAGGGTTCCGGAACTGCCTGATGAATGAAAAATGAGAAATAAAAGAGGAAGGTACGGTGAAGGAAAAGGTTATTGTAGATATGAGGGAGAGCTACAGGCAGAGACATCTGGGAGAGGCCAGAGTGTACATGTCCCTGAGCGAATATGTCCCTGAGCCTGGCCTTCTGAGGAAAAGGGATAGGGGACAGGAGAGCCAGGAGACCAACAGACCAGGCGGGTAAAAGACAGACAAAAGGACTAGGTCTAGTGATTCTCAACTTGTAAGTTGTGACCACCCTTTCACAGGGGTCACCAAAGGTCATCTGCATATTATATATTTACATTACCCAATTCATAACAGTAAAAAAATGACTTATGAAGTCGCAACAAAAATAATTTTATAGTTGTGGGTCACCACAACATGAGGAACTGTGTTAATGGGTCACAGCATTAGGAGGTTGAGAACTGTTGTGCCTAAGTCCTGAGACCCCCAAGAAGACCACCACGGAGCCACACTCTTCCAAATGCAAAAAAAAGCAAGGTATCATTTATTGTATACAGGCTAGCAAGGGTCCACCACCTCAGAGTCTGACACAGCAGATGGAGGGAGAAGGATCCTGCCTACTATTGTAAGGGAATTATAAAGACAAAAACCACAAAGCAGTCACAAGAAGACAGTTTTAAAGTACAAAATTGCTTATCCTATACCACAATTGGCTAAAGGTTAGGTAAAGCTTAGCTCTGATAGGCTGCCATTGCCTAGGGGGTTGTTCACCCATAGCAACTGTCCCATGGTCATGTCCTTAGGACATCTGCTGACCCTTCGCTAACCACAGGAGCTGTCTGGAAACTTATCTGATTGGTCCATTGTTACAAAACTGATAGGAGAAGTTAGGTGGTCAACATCTTGTCAGCAGTTTTGTGTAACTCGGGTTTTTCCCATTAACTAATACTTTCCCTAGGGGCTGGAGAGATGGCTCAGAGGTTAAGAGCTGCTCTTTCAGAGGTCCTAAGTTTAATTCCTAGCAACCACGTGGTGGCTCACAACCATCTATAATGAGATCTGGTACCATCTTCTGGTGTACAGCCATATATACAAGCAGAACACTGTATACTAAATAAATAAAAATAAATTAATTAATTAAAAAATACTTCCCCTAGAAGGGGGCTAGTGTCTCAGGCAGGGGTGGGAGTGAAGTTCAAAGTTCTACAAGGTCCCCACACCAAAATGAAATATTTCCCGGCCTCAGTTTTTCTGGTCTCACAAGTACCACTAGACCAGAAATGGTTGAATTATATAGGTAAGGGAAGCTGGGGAGGGGGAGTCCAACCTCTGGGCTGGAGAAGTTTAGAGTAGAGGGTGGGGTATGCTAGTTATACCCTGTAACAGAACTGAGGGATGCTGGCAGAATCAGGTCCACTTTGATACATTAAGTAGGCAGATCAGTTAGTCATTTGTCCTGGGTCTGAAAACATCCTTGACTGATTTCTGATTTATTTTATTTTATTTTATTTTTGGTATTACAATACAATTGAATCATTTCTTCTTCTAAAGCCTTCCACTCACCCCTCCTTGCTCTCCCCAAACCCAAGACGTTCCCTTTCATTAATTGCTACTATATGTATATATTTACATGTCTATACATAGATATTCCTGAATATAACCTGCTCCGTCTGTATGATATTGCTGTGCAGAGGCTTTCAGGATTGGACTTCAGGATTTGGTATTGAATCACCAACTGGTGTGCTCGTCCCTGGAGAAGACAACCCCTCCCACTCTCAGCATTCCTTACTCACCTACAGTTCTTTGTGTAGGGTTGGGGCCTCATGATCGCCTCCCCATCCACTCTGCGGTGACAATTGGTGTTGTCCTTGTTCGGCTGACACTTGGGCAGTCATGTTGGTAAGATTTCATGGATTACTAATTTTTTTTCAGTTTAGAAATCCCTTTCAGACAGTATGACAGCACCTAGGCATTTTCTCACGCCATAGCTAACATTCCTAGAGAAAATACTGCTGCTTATTCCTAACAGACTCAGCTAAACTTTCAGAGACCACTTCTAATTCGTCTACTCCTTTCTCTAAATAAAGCACTCATAAGAAGGGAAGGACTGCTGATAGGCAAGACTTGGAATCAGGAGAATGGGGTTAGATATCAGGAGCAACATGATGTGGGACAGAGGAAAGTGGATCCCCAATGTGAAATAGGAATGTGCTTAGAAGAGTGGAACAGAGAATGAACCTCTTCAGTGGGCACCCCTGAGCCAGAAGCTTGCAGAAGGCAAATTTCTAAGTCCTGTACTATATTTAAGAATCCTGGAGTAAACGCCTTGTGTAATCTCTTCCTCTTGAAATGTCCCCGGAGCTTGTGAATATGATTGGATGATGTTATGGCCCGGATTAGGCTGAAACATCATCTGAAAAAGACAATGTCATAAGTAGATAGGTAGGTAGATAGATAGATGATAGATAGATAGAT
>NC_022010.1:58696218-58699645 GCF_000317375.1 Microtus ochrogaster
GGGAACTCACCAAGGCCAGCTGGCCTGGGTCTGAAAAAACATGGAATAAAACCGGACTCGCTGAACATAGCAAACAATGAGGACTACTGAGAACTCAAGAACAATGGCACTGGGTTTTGATCCTACTGCACGTACTGGCTTTGGGGGAGCCTAGGCAGTTTAGATGCTCACATTACTAGACCTGGATGGAGGTGGGTGGTCCTTGGACTTCCCACAAGGCAGGGAACCCTGATTGCTCTTCAGGCTGAAGAGGGAGGAGGACTTGATTGGGGGAGGGGGAGGGAAATGGGAGCCGGTGGTGGGGAGGAGGCAGAAATCTTAAATAATAAATAAATAAAAGAATAAGCAAAAATTAAAAAAAACAAAAGCCAAGCAGTTTCTTTATTAAATAACCAATGAAAGCAACAGATAGACAAATGACCATGACCCTCCTCCATCATTCCACTAGTGCAAACAATGGTGAGTAGTCATGTTATAAATGGTCTGTGGATGAGGACACAGGGCCACCCCTAAGCCAAGCAAGAAATTCCATTAAAAACACAAGGAACTGCAATCTCTTAATGATACAAGTGATCTGGACAAGGCATATTTTCAGCAAAACAATCCCAAGTCTTCATTTCACTTACTAGCGTAAACTGAAAACATTGATTGATTGTGTTATATATACAGCAGTTTTCTTCTTCACACACAGAAATCTGCATTTCTTTCAAAATCTGTTAAGTTCTTGAACTGGTATTTCCCTTTTTAGTTCTGAATCAGTAGATGGCTCTTGAACTTTTACAACCCAAAAGAAGTGAAGAACGTGCCAGAAATGTTTCAAAAAGATGACCTTCTTCACTGAATAAATGTGCAGACATTCCAGAATCTTTACCAAAAATAATACAATGTGATAACGCCAGGAGACAGCGTGCTTAGCTTTATCCCTAAAGCCTTCACTGCCAGTCATGTGACTCTGAAACAGTCATTCAGTGAGGGGAGTGGGGGGAGCGCTTGATGCTACCTTCTGCATGAAGATTAAATAATCCTAACAAATAAAATTGGTGAAAGAATTACAGCCTTCTAAAGACTGAATGTGTACTAATAGAATCAGCAAAAACAATTTAATAAAACGTGATGTGTATAAATTCTGCGATGTGTATAAATTCTGAAGTGCTAAGTAAAATTAGAGCATAAGCTACCTTACTGCTATGAGTTTTCTATTTTTCCCCCAAAACAGTTTGTTCCACACATCAATGAACTTGGAAGGAAATGTTTTAAAGGAACAAAGCATTGGTTGTAGATGGCCCTCTGCTTACATTGTAAAATGTGTTCTATTGAAATGTTTTACTAGAAAACAAATTACCCTAATCAGCCTCTTCAATAAAATTCAACTTTATAAATTATAGTGTCTATATACTTTGTAAAATTTATGGATGAGGCACATTTAAACTGCTTACTAAATTAAAGCAATTATTAAGTTAATTGTTATTGAGTTATTAATATAATTAAGATTACTTGTCTAAGAATGGATCTTGGTAGAGGGGATGTCTTTTTATTGTTTTTCTTCTAACTTTTCAGTTTAATTTGGCCAGAACTCAACAGAAACTCAAAATATGTTCTGTTGCAATAGGCATGGAGCTAGTGAACATGGGATGACTTTAGACAAAGTGTCTTGACATTCTTGGGACATGAAAATGGAGCTAGAGAAAATTATCTACCTTTCTCCACTTCCCCATATTTCTAAGGGGATTTCCTGCTATGCCACTGTGTCCTTCCAGAAAGTGTTTGTAGGACTCTTTATTTTATTTGGGATTTTTTTTTTCAAGACAGGGTTTCTCTGTGTAGTCCTAGCTCTTCTGGTACTCACTCTATAGGCTATGTGGTGCCACATGTCTTTAATCCCAGCACTCAGGAAGCAGAGGCAGGCAGATGTCTTCTTGAGTTCAAGGCCATACTGATCTACAGAGTGAGTTTCAGAACATCCAGAGCTTTGTAGAAAGACTCCATCCCAAAAGACAAACAAAAAGGGGTGGTACTCGATTGAAATGATTCTTACATCCCTTCACACACACACACACACACACACACACACATACACATACACAAGAGTTGTCTCCTCGAGCAAAGGGAGCTTTCTCTACAAACCCATTAAATAAGGGCTCCAGGGATAGCTCTGGAAACCTCAGGCTGTGGATCAGGAATTCACGATGGTAGCGTTCTGTGTGATCTCTACTGTGTTCATAACATGTCCTTGCTATTATTCTAGGAGAAAGCTGCTCTTCCACCTCCAGGATTCCACCTCATTCTCGGTAAGCCCTTCTCACATACTTTTGCTCAGAAACACAAAAATTTGTAATTTCCAAAAGACAGTGTTAGAGCCAAAAGAAATATTCCATTATTATATTTGTTTCACTCAATTTTAATTAAAGGTCTTTCATCATTAAATAATAATAATCCTTAAAACTAGAACAATGTGATCAGACCTGAGCTTCTTGTTCTCCAAACAAATAGTAAAGTAAAAATCAAAGTAAATATAGCCCACAATGCCCACCTATAAAACATGTCAGGGGGTGCCTACACCACTTTCCACCTATGTTGTTGAGGTGAGGTCTCTCAATTAGTGTGTAGCTAACACAGATTGGCTGGAAAGCTCTGTGGATCTGCCTGTCTCTACATTCCCTGCAGTAGAGTTAAAGGCACCTTGCTCAACTTTTTACATGGGAGCTGGGGATCCAGACCTGGGTCTATGAAATGCAATAGCAAGCAGTTTAATCACTGAGCCACTGCCTCAGCGATAGGCTCCTATTCTCAATGCACTAATTTTGATTCTCTCTTTAGGCAACATACAAGTGTCACCATCCTATTTTTCTTTCTTTTGCTGCCTTAAGTACCCTAACCAAAAGCAATTTAGAAAGAAAGGGCTTTCTTTTTAACATTGTGCTTCCAAGTGACAGGCTGTCATTGAAGCTAAGGCAGGAACTGGAGCAGAAACTATAAAGGAAGACTGCTTAACTAACTCATACTCTGGGATATTTTCAGCTAACTTTTTACATATCCTAAGCCCAGCTGCCTAGGTTTAGGCCCACCTACAGTGAGATGCCCTTCCAAATCAGTCATCAGCCAAGACAACCTATAACAAACACAGTCATAAGCTGGTCTGATTTGGTCAATAACTCAATTAACGCTCCCTTTTCCCAAGTGACTCAAGGACATATCAAAGTGACAATTGCTCAGCTCGGGTTCAGGTCCTGAGACAGGGAAGGGGCATTGGTGCAAGGAAGAAATCTGGCCATCAGGTGGATTGCACTCAAGTTGCCCCAAATAGCCCAAGTCATCTTTATTTATACTTGAACAGAGTTTCTCTTATTAAAATTACATGAACAACTTTATTAGTGGCTCTTATGTTTTACTTTTAAGAAATACATCATATTTTAAGAAAAACATTGTA
>NC_022010.1:58699745-58700622 GCF_000317375.1 Microtus ochrogaster
GAAGGACCAGTCTTATCATATGAACCTTCTGAGATGGTCAGAAACATAACCCAGCCCTTCCACTGTAGTAGGAGCGGCAGGCTGCATCCTGCCACTGGCTAGCTTTACACCTGAAATAATTACATGGAAACTGTATTCTTTTAAATACTGCTTGGCCCATTAGCTCTAGTCTCTTACTGTCTAACTTTCACATCTTGGTTAACCCATTTCTATTAATGAGTGTAGCACCAGGGGGTGGTGGCTTACCAGAAGGGATCTTAACCAGCATCTATCTTGGAGAGAAGAGCTATAGTGTCTGTCTCACTGCCCTTCTTCCCAGTATTCTGTTCTGTCTACTCTGCCTACATAATTTTCTGTCCTATCAAAGGCCAAGCAGATTAGGGATACAAGGGTCATACCTAAATATAATAAAAGCTATCTACAGCAAGCCGACAGCTAACATTAAATTAAACGGAGAAAAACTCAAGGCCATTCCACTAAAATCAGGAACACAACAAGGATGAACATAGTGCTTGAACTTTTAGCAATAGCAATAAGACAACATAAGGGGATCAAGGGAATTTGTATTGGAAAGGAAGAAGTTAAGCTTTCGTTATTTGCAGATGATATGATAGTATATATAAGCCACCCCAAAAACTCTACCAAAGAACTCCTACAACTGATAAACTCCTTTAGTAATGTGGCAGGATACAAGATCAACTCCAAAAAATCAGTTGCCTTCCTATACACAAAGGATAAGGAAGCAGAGAGGGAAATCAGAGAAGCATCACCTTTCACGATAGCCACAAATGGCATAAAATATCTTGGGTTAACTCTGATGAAGGAAGTGAAAGTTCTATATGACAAGAACTTTAAGTCTTTGAAGAAAGAAATTGAA
>NC_022010.1:58700722-58702419 GCF_000317375.1 Microtus ochrogaster
TTTTACTAGATCCTATCATTGATTCTATATGCTTGGTATCCAGGGAACTTACTCTCAACAGTTGGCACTATGTGTATCCCTGAGGCCTTTCCCTATTTTGTGTATGTGTGCCCTACTCTCCTTTCCAGAACTGTGAGACATGGTTAATGTTCCAAGTGTTATTTTCTCATATGTACCTAACTATCTCTATTGATTCCAAGATTAAGAGTTGGAGTTAGTAATTTCAGATAAGAGACTTGAGAAGCATTAGCCCCCTGCTAAAACTTAGGGGAAAATATTAGAAAAAGAACAGAATTTCCAAGGGAAATTACAGCTAGTGTATGTGTGATCAACAAAGTAAAACTAAAACCTGCCCAAAGAATCAACAATATACCCAAAGAGAAAAGAGCCTGGAAACTGCACAAATTTTGCCAGATCCTATGCTGTCCCCTGGACTACTGGTCCTTGCCAAGTGAGAATCTATTTTTTACAGGTTTCTAGCCCTGAGGAAACCAGTTGGACAGGTAGTCATATTTCAATCTGAGACTAGGCTGTACAGCTCCTGACAGACAATAAAATTAACCAGTGTAAATGTACACTCAGCGCTTTACACTACGCAAACATTGCTCATTGCTGCCCTGATCTACTCTGTGTTGAGTCTAGGGCAGGGAATAGCCATTGGAATTGAGTTCCAGTCCAAAATCAATCAATAAATAAAAACTCAAGATTGAGCCTGAATAGCTGTACCTTCATGGAACTCTGATAAAACTAAAAGACAGGGTGGAGTGGGTTCCAGGCACCCACATGATAAGTTTGCTTTGACTTAATGGGCAAGTTAACATATATTCTAATGAGATTGCTGCCCCATTCCTGACAGACTAAAACTACTACTGAGTTGACGCATTTAGTACCTGCAATACATATTATACTTATATTAGTATTAAGAATGTTACAGAAATCAACCTTCATAAAGAACACAGCAAAATACAGATAAATATAAATCTGTAAATATAAAATATACATACAAATGTACCTAATAACCATTCTACAAGCTTGTAGAATTTTACAAGAATCTAAAACCAGAAAGAAATGAGCAAAGCTAAAACAGCTGTACTGTCAAAGCACTGACATTCTGCAACACCACAGGACAGAAAGTATGGCCTCCAACCAACATCAACAGTCACTACAAGCCGTGAATATAACTCCGCAATAATGTGCTTACCCAGCATGTACAAGATCCTGCATTTAATCTCCAATAATGAAAGAAATGTATTACAAAGCCATAGTAATTACTGAAGTGTGTTAGTTCCGTAAGACTAGGCAAAAAAACACCAGTGGAGCAGAACGGAGAACAATGTCACCAGTAAATAAATAAATAAATAAATAAATAAATAAATAAATAAATAAATAAATAAGGACATACCACTTTCGCCATGCAGGTTAAATGCTAGATAAAAGAGCGGTAAGAAAAGGAAACGCTTTAGGTCAGCAATTGTTCAGCATTACAAAAAACTGAAAATAGTCAAACCTTGTGACTCAGCAATTCAACTTCTGAGTATTTGTCCTACGCAAACTTGTTTCTCGCATGGAAACTATGTGGAGAAATGAAATATGCTTAATGCAACCTTTTATAAACTTTTAAAATTATGTTTCTTTGAGAGCAGTGTGTCTCCACATGTCACGACACATACCAGGCTAGAGGACAACTGTGGGAGTTG
>NC_022010.1:58702584-58704073 GCF_000317375.1 Microtus ochrogaster
CTCTCTCCTACTGTGTGGCTCTCTCCTACTGTGTGACTCTCTCCTACTGTGTGACGCTTGGGAACAAACTCAGGTCGGCAATCTTAGCAGCCTTCACCCACGGAGCCATCTCACCAGTCCGTTACTGCATAATTTTTATAATGAAAACTTATAAACATAGAAAAGAAGTCAAGAATACTGTGGTTGCTCACAGTACCACAGATTTTGAATAAATTCTGTGAACAAAAACTTGTTGTTTTAATGAGTTTAATCATACATCATAGCTCAGCAGGTAAAGGTGCTCGCCACCAAACCTAAAGAGCTAAATTGGATCCCCAGGACCCACATGAGGAAGGAGAAAACTGACTTCAACTAATTGTCCTGACTTCCATATCATACCCTGGCACATATGAGTCACCCCTGGCACACACACACAATTAACTAATTCATTAGTTCATTAATATAAAAATAAATGTACTAAAAAAAATTTTAAAGGCATTGCAGAAGGAAACCCACAAACGACCACACACAAAATAACCCACATCTACTTTTGTTCCTTAACATATCAAGACCATTGGCTTCATTTATGAGCACTTCCTTTAAAAGCCCTATGCATGTGTCTTCAAGATTTTAGAGAGACCAAAGCCTGACTGACACACAAGCAGATCTTTATTAGACTCTTTTTGGTGCTGAAAGCAACTGATAGCTGGAGTTTATTTTAGCTTACAACCCAGATGTCCATGATGATTCCACGGGAAACGTGGCAGCAGGTGCCCAGAGCAGGAAGCTGAACGATCACATCTTCAATGCCAAGCACTAAGCAGACAGAGCAAACTGGAAGTAGGGTGAAGCCATAAAAGTCTCAAAGTCCTGCCCAGTGATGCACTTCCTCCAGCAAGACTCCACCTCCTACAGGTTCCATGATATACCATAAACGGTACCACCAACTAACATCACAATGCTCACACACCTGAGGCTATTTAAGTGTATTTCATTCAAACCACTGCAAGACTGTGTCACCGTGTGTCAGCCATGCTCACATGATTATTAGAAATATGTGCTAGTAAGATACATAGGAAGAAAAAAAAGATACATAGGAAGAGAGATTAGAGCAATTATTCAATGATCGTCAGTGGCTTAAGGGAGAGAAATTCCATGATCGAACACTTGTACTAATGGAAGGGAGAATACTGGGGGTTGGAGGATGTAAGTGGGATGAGAGTGGGGAACTAAGGGACCGGAAAAGATGAGGGCAGGGTTAAACAAATATAGGTATCTATAAAAATCCCATAAGGAAATACACTACTTTGCAAGCTAATTTAAAGATTAAAGGGCTGGAGAGATGACTCGGGGGGTAAGAGCACTGGCTGCTCTTCCAGAGGTCCTGAGTTCAGTTCCCAGCCACCACATGGTGGCTCACAACCACCTAGAATGAGATCTGGTACTCTCTTCTGGCCTGCAAACAGACATGCAGGTAGAACACTGCACACATAATAAATAAAGAAATCTT
>NC_022010.1:58704588-58705315 GCF_000317375.1 Microtus ochrogaster
ATTAAATTAAGGTTGAGAAGATGACTTGACAGATAACAGCCAAGCATGATGATCTAGGTTTGATCCCCAGACCATTGAAGAGTCGAAAGAGAAAATATACTCCACAGTGTGTCCTCTGAACTCCGTATGAATGTCTTAGTGCATGCATACATGGGCATGCACACACACACACACACACACACACATCACACACACTCTGACACAAAAGAATTTTAAATTAATTAATTTTTAAAAAGTAAAGCATAAGTGAACATCATTTAAATCAAATTTCTCCAACAACTATGAGGTAACATTGGCTCAGTGAAGATTTTTTCCCTCAATAGTTATATGAAAATAAATGGGGGCAAAAATATATGTGATCCTGCTGCCTTCCCTTCCTGACTAACTGGATTACAGGTTCCCCTGCCATACCCAACTTCAATACACATTCTTAAAGAAAATTATGATCCACACCTGGATGCAAAGGTATTCTTTAGAGGTGAAATAGAGGATCAGAACTTCAAGGTTAGTTAGCTTTATCTACATAGTAAATGTGAGCTGTACCTGGGTGACACAGGACTCTATCTCAAAACCACAAGATAGATAGATGAATAGGTAAGCAAAATACAAAATAAGTAGATAGAAAAAATAAGCACATCCTTGGGAAAGATCAAGAACATTCATTTTGTTGATTCAGAATAAAAATACATCACTATAGACTGAAGATTCTAGCCACTATGCCTGTATG
>NC_022010.1:58706215-58713258 GCF_000317375.1 Microtus ochrogaster
AGCCTCCCCTGCGAAGTCAACTAAGTCTCTCCCACCACCTTGTTGAGGCAGGACCAAGCCTCCCACCCCCAACATGTCTAGGCTGAGCAAGGTATCGCTCCAAAATGAATGGGGTCCACAAAGTCAGTTCATGCCCTAGGGTTAGACCCTGGTCCCACTGCCAGTGGCCCCACATACTACCCAAGCCACTCCATTGTCACCTGTATCCAGGGGACCAAGTTTGATCTTATGCAGATTTCCCATTTGTCAGTCCAGAGTCACTAGCTCAGGTCAGCTGATTCTATGGGTTTTCTTATCATGGTCTTGATCCCTTTGTTCATATTATCACTCCTCCCTCTCTTTGATTGTACTCCAGGAGCTTGGCCCAGTGCTTAGTTGTGGATCTCTGCATTGTAAGCACTGATTTCTATCCGCACTGTGTCAGCTCCTGTCTCCAGGTTCCTGCCTTGTTTCAGTTCCTGTCTTGACTTCTTTCAATGATGAGCAGTAATGTAGAAGCATAAGCTAAAAGGACCCCTCTCCCCAAGTTACTTTTGGTCATGGTGTTTCATCGCATTAATAGTAAGCTTAGTGAAGATGGTCATTAAGGGAGAAACTCATAACTTGCCAAAGTGCAAGGAAAGAGTAACTGCTCAGTGCTCAGCTCTAAATGGGACTTTTATATCACACCCTGCAAGGTGCTGGGGACATCATGGAAGAAGAGGTGGAGAGAATGTGAGAGTTGAAGGACAAGAATGGGTGTTATAAAGTGCTTTCTTCTGGACACAGTGTAGTGGGGTGCTGCGGGTTGCATTCTGCCACCCAGCTCCCGCCACTGGCTAGCTTTACCCGAAATAACAACACACAAATTGTATTCTTTTAAACACTGCTTGGCCCATTATATCTAGCCTTTTCTCTGCTAACTCTCTCACCTGGACTAGCCCATTTCTAATAAAGTGTGTAGCACCGAGGTGTGCTTACCGGAAAGATTCTAGCCTAAGTCCATCCTGGGCCAGAGCTTGATTGGGTCTGCCTCAGAGAGCAGAGCTATCGCGTCTGCCTGGGAGAGGGGAGCATGGTGTCTCTGAGCTCACTTCCTCTTCCTCCCAGCATTCTGTTTTGTTTACTCCACCACCTATGTTCTAACCAATAAAATGGGCCAAGGCAGTTTCTTTATTAGCCAATGACCTTCCTCCATCAACACAGCGTGCATAAATCACATTCATGACCTCATAGCTGGGGATAACAGAAGGTACATGAGGTTATACTCTTACCTGAAAAACTACTGGTGGGTAATGGTTGCTAGGGAAGAAAGAGTAACTTTCCTTCATGCTGTAGTTACTGGTAAGTTGCCCTTGTTTCAGAAAATGAACTTTGATGTAGGATATCTCAATTAATTTCAGTGGCTCTCTCTGCTTCTGTCTCTGTCTCTCTGTCTCTCTGTCTCTCTCTCTCTCTCTCACACACACACAGAATTAAAGAAGAGAGGAGCTATATTTAGGAAGTGGTATCCTGTGCCAATGCATTCAAGTGTACTTCCCACGTTCTCTTCTGTAAGGTTCAGTGTGGCTGGCTTTATATTGAGGTCTTTGATCCATTTGGACTTGAGTTTTGTGCATGGTGATAGATATTTTCATTCTTCTATTTTCTATTCTATTTTCATTCTTCTACATGTTGATATCCAGTTATGCCAGCACCATTCGTTAAATATGCTTTCTTTTTTCCATTTGATATTTTTTGCTTCTTTGTCAAAAATCAGGTGTGTGGATTAATATCTGGGTCCTTGATTCAGTTCCATTGGTCTTCCTGTCTATTTTTAACAGCCATTACCAGGCTGTTTTCAGTACTGTAGCTCTGTAGTAGAATTTGAAGTCAGGGATTATGACAGCCTACAGAATGGGAAAAGATCTTCACTAACCCCACATCAGACAGAGGTCTGATCTCCAAAATATACAAAGAACTCAAGAAATTGGACACCAAAAGAACAAATAATCCAGAAAAATGGAGTACAGATCTAAACAGAGAACTCTCAACAGAAGAATCTAAAATGGCTGAAAGACACTTAAAGAAATGTTCAGCATCCTTAGTCATCAGAGAAATGGGTATATATCCAAAGGATGCTCAATTGTGCCACAAGGACATGTGCTCAGCTATGTTCACAGCAGCATTGTTTGGATATACCCAAAAGTGGTATCACTGGGTCTTGAGAAAGGCTGTTTCCTAATTTTCTGAGAAATTGCCACACTCATATCCAAAGGGGCTGTACCAGCTTGAATTCCCACCAGCAATGCAGGAGTGTTCCTTCTACCCCACAACCTCTCCAGCATAAGTTGTCATCAGTGTTTTTCATCTTGACCATTCTTACAGATGGAAGATGGAATCTCAGAGTTGTTTTAATTTGCATTTCTCTGATGACTAAGGATGCTGAACATTTTTTGGGTGAGGTAACCCAGATACAGAAAGACAATTATCACACTCATAAGTGGTTTTTAAACATCAAGAAAAGAAAACCAGACTACAAATCACAATCCCAGAGAACCTAGACAACAATGAGGATTAACCCTAAGAGAGACATACATAAATCTAATCTACATGGAAAGTAGAAAAAGATAAGATCTCCTGAGTAAATCCGGAGCATGGGACCTTGGCAGAGGGCTGAAAAGGGAGGGGAGCGGTATGGAGGGGAACAGAGAAAAATATAGAACTAAATAAAAATAATTTAAAAAAAGAAGAGGGGAGACTTGTGGAGAAAAACAGAGGGTTCTGTAGATGTGGGAGAAAAAAATAAGAGTATAATGAAGAGCAAAGATGACCAACATTTTATATGTGTATGAAATTGTCAAGAAAACTAGTTTTGCAAAAAGACTATAAAACCCCAAGTTGTGATAACTTCGTATAGCATATATTTGGTTAGGAATTTTTCCAGTTTAAATAAAATTATATAGTGTGTTAGTTACAGTGCTTAATCTTGTAGTTTTGAGTCAAGAAATGTATTGCAGTCACTGACATTTATGGAATGTGTCTACTGTAAAATGCAGCCCTCAATCAGTTTTACACTAATTATGAGGCACTGAGTCTTTTTAATGAGCTGCCCAGCAATCTGTAGAGGAATCTAACAATCAGGGAAACTGAACCAGTTCCAACTTTGTCTGAGGCTGTAGCACATTCTTATAATCCCACCTCTCTAAAGGTAGGTAGAGACCAGAGGACTAGGAGTCAAGGCCAACCTGGGCCACATAATCAGAACACATCTCAGAACAAAACAAAATAAACAAAAAAGAATAATAAGGCAAGTAAATGAGATGGGGAAAATGTTTCTAGAATGAAAACTACATATACAACAGAACTTGGAAAGAGCAGAGCCCATTAAAAAAAAAACAGCTAAGTGGCCAATTTTTGAGGGCTAAATCTGAGCTCTTATTATGACCTTGTGTTAGCACTTTGGCTGCACTCTCTTCCCCAGGATATTTGTATAGAAGTAATTCTGGTAAATAACATGGCTTCTACTGGATTGCAGAGGCATTTTTTGTTTATTTGTTATTGTTTTGAGGTTTCTTCCGCTGACTAGGATAATAAAGTCAACACCCTCCTCTAGGACCCTGCTGGTACGTTTTGTTAAGAGCCTATCTGCTGCATTAAACCTGAGCAGTAACCGATCTACTTCTGCTACACATCTCCATTTCTACCTCCACAGCACTCTCATGGGGCTTGGGAGCCAAGAATGTCAACCTGAGCAGGAGCTGGCCTGCTGCGCTGTGCAATATAATGGCCTTTGTCTCTCATTTAGAGTAGCCGTCTTTTCCCATCATCTGTTAAACTGTAAGCTTTCTAATACATAACATGATAACTTCACCACAATTTACAGACATAAAAGAATGGACAAAATGCAGACAACTTAGAGAAAATTACTTCCTTAATTGTGTATGTGTGTGTGAATTTTGTCTGAATACAGATGGATAAAGACCATGGTGTGAATACAGAGTTCTACGGACAACCTTCTGAAGTCAGTTCTCTCCTTCCATCATGGGTTTCCGAAATCAAACTCAGGTTGTCAGGCTTGCACAGAAGTGTTTTTACCCACCGAGTCATCTTAATGGTCCAATAATTTCAAATCATGAATCTAGGGAATCTAAGGATATCTGTCAGTTGATAGAGAACTTCCCTGCTATACATAAAACCAGATATAGTGGCATATGCATCTAAGCAGGACTCTTGAAAAGTTGAAGCAGGAGGATCAAGAGTTCAAGGACACCTACATAGTGATTACATAGTGATAGTACACAAGAGACTTAGTCTCAGTAAAAAGTAGAAAAATAAAGTCACAAAAGAAAATAGATTTGTATGAGATATGGTCAGATATAATACTTCAAACTATTAAGATAGAACATGGCTCTAACACAGGCACTTGCATGAGCTCAAAAATATGAGAGAAGCCATGAGCAAGCCTACACAGTTTTAGAGTTCCCTGCCAGAATGTCAGACATAGCTTTGAGGCTAAAATCCCCAAGTTTAAAGAAAAGATTGGTGGCAACTAAATACAATTAGTGATTGACTGTTGCATTCTAAACTGGAAAAAAAAGTATTGCATTTTTGGTGTTAGTAGTGAGAAAAGTGAATTAAGGTCTGTAGATTATAGAACCATAAGCACCATTTTGAATTTTCTGGTTTTGATAGCTTCATGTATAAAATAATGATGATCATTTAAATGGACATTGAAAAGTTAAGAGTTAAGGAAGTATCGTGGGGGCAGGAAAGACAGTAATTAATAAATGTAGTAAAATATTAGCATTTTTGAAATCTAGATACAGGAGATATGGAACTCCACTTTTAAAAGCTTTTTATTAGTCTGAAATTATTTTAAAATAAAATTCTAAAAGAAGATTCCTTAGATTGCAACTTAAGGCATGCTGTAAAAGGGGTCATCTAGGAAATCTGTCTAATTGACAAGTTCACCTGATTTTACATACAACTCAGGCAAACTGCCAGCTAATTGGTTAAATTCTGCCTTCCCCTCACAAAATGTGACTGTGTCTACTGATCACATCGTTTTTTTATTTTTCAGACATCTGTAATAACACAAATAAATGTGGCCTCTAGCAATAATTTCTGGCAGTTTCTTGCCTCATATCCAGAAGAATAAAGATATCCCTTGTACTTCTGAAGCTTAACTGCATGCGTGGGATTGCCCTGATTTTATATTTGGTCATTTACATTTTTCTAGCCTCTGCTCTACAAAGCCATGATTCTTTTGTCTCATGTTTGTGACCCAATTCAATTTCCACATCTTCTGATTCCCATCTACACCATTGCTCTGTAAAGACAGGAAATTAGCCAATTTTATATATTGTTAGCGTGTCCAGGACAGGCCCAGCTGCAGACCTAATCAGCAAATCTCTCCATTCCCTCGACGGCAAAGTAACTAATTATTAAATTATAGTGTAGGATGCTGTAAAGGAAATGGGGGAGCAAAAATACAGGTACTTCATAAGGATTAGTTCTGAACCCTTGGTAAGAAAAGAATCTCAATAATAGCCCATCTACTTGCTGAATGCTTCTGCCTTGTGTTATTTGCTATACAATAATAATTACTGAATCTTAGTTTCTCCTTGAGCTATGGGAACAATTTCAGATTGCTCAAAAAATGTTACTTATTGTCTATTTGGGGTTAAATTTCCCCATATTGAAACCCGGGAGAAGTCTAAAATGTCAGAGGCAGGCAGAGCCCTGCTGAGCATTTGGATCTCAACACAGGCTGTGCAAACACACAGCAGAAATGTAGTTAGAGCCGAGGGGTCAACTCATTTGCAATATAACCCAGGAAACTTAGGTGTGGCTCAGCTTAGAAAAAAAAAAACAAACAAACATTGCAACTGAACTCTCAACAACCCCCTCCCAGTTTTCCTCCTACAGAAATAGTATTGTGGATGCTGTTGAGAAATATGGGGAGGGTGTTTAAACTCCAGGAGTTTGCTTAGCTATGTCCTCCCCGATCTCTGGCGAGCATTTATACACTGACAGGAGATCTCGGCCCTGAGCAGCAGGCTGAGCTCAGCATCCTAGGAAAACCAAAGCAGGGAGATTAGACCAAGAGCAAATGTATCCTTCAAAATGCATTTGAAGTAGGCAGATAACAGCAGCATCTGCTGCTCCAGTCACAAACCAGATCAAGTTTCATCAGATGATACTATGATAATGGGCATCGGCGCCATCAGTGAAACAAATGTCGCATTGTGGAATCTACAGCAAGAGGAAGGAAACAGGAGATGACATGCTACTAAGCTCCACTGAACAAGCATAATGAAAATGTGTGTTACCTTTGGGTCGCCCCACAACTGCAAAGAGATGGGGTGGGGCGGAGCAGATAACCTCCCACTCTGTCTCTATCTCGACCAATTCTGATTCTGTGGGAACAGGTGGCTCAGAAACAGACCTGACCTTGTGCATTCAAATTCTGACCTCCAGCTAACATGCACCTCTCCAATGTCAAGTCCAGGTCTAAAGGCAAGACTCCAGAAAAGCTAAGAGAGAAGAGACCCAGATGTTTCCTGATCAAAGCAACTATTCATGGATAAGAAGTTGTTACTATCTGATGGCCACTGGACACTTAGTAAGAAAATAGAGAAAAAGAAAAAGAGGTCTTTTCGCCAACAGGAGGGGATCAGCTAGATATCACTGGCCACCATTTAAAAATGGATGTTTATCTACATTATGTGCTTGCATGTGCATGGGTGTGGAGGGGCCATCATGCCACCTGCGAAGGTCAAAAGTCCAAAGTCCATTCTCTCCCTGCATCACGTGGGAACCATCAATCTCAGGCCACTGGGCTTAGCAATGGGATCTGTTATTTACTTAGCCCTGTAGCTCATCCATCTCTGAGTGACTTTTATTAACTGAGTATTTCAGTGAAGAGACTGCTTGAGCAAACAGCGGAGGAAACCTTTGAAGCAGGAAATGTAATTTTTTTAAAAAAAAAAAATCCTGTTTATTAATAGGAGTCCAGAATTTAAAAAACCATCCCATAAATCATCTTATATTTTATTTATTTGCTTATTTTACATATGTGA
>NC_022010.1:58713358-58719552 GCF_000317375.1 Microtus ochrogaster
GCTCATCCATCTCTGAGTGACTTTTATTAACTGAGTATTTCAGTGAAGAGACTGCTTGAGCAAACAGCAGAGGAAACCTTTGAAGCAGGAAATGTGATTTTAAAAAAAAAAAATCCTGTTTATTAACAGGAGTCCAGAATTTAAAAAACCATCCCATAAATCATCTTATATTTTATTTATTTGCTTATTTTACATATGTGAGTGTTATGTATGTATGTATGTACGTATGTATCTGCACCACATGTATGTCTAGTGTCTAAGGAGTCTGGAATCCCTGGGGCTGGAGTTATAGTCTGTTGTGAGCAACGATGTGAGTGCTGTGAATCAAACCCAGGTCCCCTGGAAAAGCAACTATTGCTCTTAACCACTGAGCCATCTTTCTTAGCCCTCTAACACCATCCCATGGCCAATGATGGGAAAGAGTTGTTTTCCCACCTTCTGAGTCTTCTCACTGTATGCAATCAGCCGGCACCTGCTAGCCATAAGTGGAAGGGTTTCCCTGCAGGGCTGGTGCTCCTGGTTCTTTGAACTGGGCATTAGATATTGGTCCTCTACTTTTGTAGTGCTCTCTGCACAGAACACAGAGAAAATAGAGTTGCTAGTTGCACAGCCAGCACTCAAATGAGCTGTTCTGTCTTTTTTAAATTCAGGGCCCCAGATATCGATAGTGACTGCGGAAAAATCATACTCAGTCCTGGTTCCTGACCTATCATGACAGTATTTAGGTGTTGACAAATGTTTGTACAGAAAATCCCACTGTTAGTAAGTGTTGAAAAGCATTAAACACAGATTTCCCATTTATGGATTGTTTAAATAACTGCAAGTTTATTTGAAATTGCTGTCCTTAAAAAAAAAAAAAAAGCAACACTATTCATCGGAGTAGTTCCCTGACTTTTTCGCTCCCACATTCTCTCATTTTGACATTCATTTTCATTATTTTTGTCTTATATTTATTGCATAAATGTCTCATTTTTCCTGTCTTGAAGACGCAGTGCCTCTAAACTGAACTGAACTGTCCCAACCCATTGGATGCTCTTTATTTATGTCAAACATTTGCTTGCAGATTCTCCTCCCAAACTCTCCCTGTAACCGTCTCCTGCACTCAGGCTCATCATTCACTAATCTGGAGCAGGTGTTCCATAGACTCAAGGAAACAACACTGGATGGATGCAGGTTGAGAATACAGCAGGTCTTCAGAGATGCTATGCTGAGGACTGCATGCCTCACTTTCCCACTAGAGTTCTCTGGGTCCCAACAATAGTGAATGCACCTATAATCACAGAACTGGGGAGATGGAGCCAGGAGGATCCCAGGGACTCACTAAATTAATGGTCTAGCCTAAATTAATGAACTCTAGGCCATTGGGATGCCCTGTCCCAAAGAAAGTGGATAACTTTTCTGAGCTACAACACCCAAGTTGTCCTTTGACCTCCACAGATGCATGAACACTTACACAAAGGCACAAAAAACACATACGAGCATCCATACACATTACACACACATCCACTAGAATTCAAGGAAAATTCGAAATGAAGTATGTTTGGCAAGGTCATATTTGAACCTGTAGTTTTCCAATTCATGTAAAAAATATAGTAAGAGGGAATAGTGGAACACATTAGACATGAGCCATGATGGAGAATAGCGGGATATGATGGCTAAAGATTGGAAATCGAAGCAAATAGATGAGGAATGGAGGACATAGAGGGTAGATTAGCCCAAACCAAAGCCATGTGAACAAGTCTTGTGAAAACCCAATCATTTGTAAGCTGATTATATAACATATATGCATGTGCAGGTGCGTATATGTGTGCACTTGTGTGTGTGTACACATGCGTGTAAACTTGAACAAACATTACCCATATGAATGAACAGTACTACTCCTTGAAACATAGTTATTGGGCTGGAGGCATGGCTCAGTGGTTAAGAGCATTGCCTGCTCTTCCAAAGGTCCTGAGTTCAATTCCCAACAACCACATGGTGGCTCACAACCATCTGTAATGAGGTTTGGTGCCCTCTTCTGGCCTGCAGATATACACACAGACAGAATATTGTATACATAATAAATAAATTAATATTTAAAGAAAAAGAAAAGAAAACATAGTTATTAAGTAAAAAATTCAGCACTCAGCCCAGGTTGCCTCCCTGTGGTCATGGAGGTATTGTTCAAGGATGTCCAAGGGGCACCCAAAACCACCCAAGCTATTGCCATTGCTTTTGGTTGTACACTATAACTAGACAGTAAGATCCTATTGCTAAAGACACAACATACTTGGGTTGCAGAACACAGAGAAATCAGAGTTGAACTGGCCAAGAAACTAATACCACGCTCTCTCTGCTGGCTAGCTTTCATCGTACTAGAAGGAACTATTCAGGCTGCTTGGGGAATAATAAAAGACATCAACAGTCTTACATAGTACTATACGCTGTGTGATATAATACCAAATAGCCAGGCAAATTGTGCCTCCTGGTACAACAGTAGCAAGGCACTCATGAGGATAAAATACCAGCTTCTTGATTAGATTTGAGGTTTGCTCCAGAGGAAGCAATTCGTGTCTGGTGCTGTGAACATGCTCAAAACCCAAAGACAGGGAGGTCATAGGCCCTAAGTGGGAACTACGGCTGTTTTCATAAATGGTCATCCTGTTCAACTGTGGTCTGAATATTTCTCTTTACATGCATATATCAGTGCTACACTCAACCTAAGAGAAGCTTCTTGTTGCAGAGGGTAGTGGCTAATGCAGGGACTCATAGCTATTGAAATACTGAGAGTAAGCCACTTGCACCAACCCACATATACAAGACTCAGGGAACATTGCAGGAAAGTGGGCAGAAAGAATGCAAGATTCCAAGGATGGAAAAGAGAACAATAGTACTCTTTGGGGCATGGTATGACTGGTACACTCAAACTCTTAGTCCTTAAGATGATCTCTACAAGGCCTGCACAAGATCAAGTCAATAAAAAATTCTGTATGTGTTAGGGAATGTCTACTAAGGCCCCTTCTCTCTGAGGAGCTATTGGCAGTTGATAGCTGCTAGAGGAGTTAGGATCTCTTTTCTTTGCCAAGGATATTCCAGTTTGGTTTCTGTTGCCCTGATAAACACCAAAAGCAAAAACAATTTTGGAGAAGGGGATTTATTTCATCTTACAGGTTATATGGTGCAAGACAATTCTATATTCTGTCAATTATATTTTAAATAAATGCTGATTTGCTGATAGCCAGGCAGGAAGTATAGGCAGGAAAACCAGACATGAAGTAGAGGTGGGGCAATGAGAACAGGAGTATTCTGGAAAGAAGGAAACTCTATCCCGCAGTCCTGCCCAGACCACAGAAGAAGCAGGATGTGACCTGCCCTGCTGAAAAAGGTACTGAGCCATGTGGCTAACATAAACTAGAATAATGGGCTGGTATACGTTATAAGAGCTAATACAAAGCCTGAGCTAATGAACCAAACAGTTTACATTTAATGTAGACTTCTGTGTGATTCTTTGGGGCTAAACGGCTGTGGTAACTGGGCAGGACAGAAACCCCAACAAGCAGGCCCTCATGTTACAGTTATAGCCCTTCATAGAAAAAAGCTAAGGCAAGAAGTCAGTGATGATTATGAAACAGAAGCCAGGGGGGAATACTGTTTACTGGCTTGCTTAGCTAGCTTTCTTACATAGCTCAGGTTCATCTGTATAAGGTTGGCACCGTCCAAAGCATCTCAGCACCCCTGTCAACAAGCAGCTAATAAAATAAATCACAGATATGGCCACAGGCCAATCTGACCTGAACAATTCTTCATTGAGGTTCCCTTTTCATAGGTGACTCTAAGTTTGTGCCAAGTTAACAGCTGAAGCTAACTATAACAAGGTGTGACCACTAGTAGATTGCTCATCCCTAAATGGGGTGTCTGCATCCATAACCACATGAGCAGAACTCAGTGGGTCAAAAATAAAACTGAAGATGAGAACATAAAGATGGGAGGAAGATGTGTTAGAGAGAATTGGGGGTAAAGTGGCAGAATATGACCAAGATGCATTGTATACAGATAAGTACCATGAGGTTTTCAAAGAGTGAATAAGAAAATTTGATAATAAATAAATAATGAGTGAGAGACACTAATTGGACTCAGTGGGTTGCAGAGAGAGAGAGAGAGAGGACATGAAGTTGATAGAGGGACATATTGGGAGTTGTCTGTGAGGAGTAAGATGAAGGCATAGCCCTATGTGGAAATGATCAAGATACATTGTATACGTGTATAAAATTGCCAAAGACTAATAAAAATCCTTAAAAATAAATAAAATAATTTTTTAAAGAATGTCAAGTTCTCTGTAGACCATGCTGAATATATTCCCCCATCAGGCATGGGTATCAGATTTGCATATTTCACTTTGATTTTCTGTATAATTGCAGTGGAGTTGGAAATATTCAGGTTCCCCTGCCCTGGTTTGTTGGTTGGTTGCTTGGCTGGTTGTTTTTTTTTTTTTTTTTTGTCCAACTGTTAATGAGGTATAGAATAAGCAGGTGCACATTTAGATGCTACCCTGCGGCTAGTCCACTCCAAAAAGTTGAAGATCATTGCTGACAAAACCCTCCAACTTATTTTTGCTTGTAGCTTTTATTATATCAATTTTCATAAATCACCATGCTCCTGTGATCTAGATAATTCTTGGTCCCCATCAAAGGTCACTTATCTTGGACACATCGAACTCAGCAGGAACAGAAAGAAAATGCATAGCCTGAATTTCCATGCTGTGTGGGAACAAAAACTTCAACAACTCCAGTTCCATTTGTTGAGGCATTTTCACTCAAATGGAAGGCTTTGGGGCTAGGAAGGTAACATCACAAATTATATCTACTTGATGTAGTTGTTTTAAAACAAAGCAAGTTAAACATGACAGGTCTGTGCTATGACATATTGACACCAACAGAGGATGGGCCCTGTGTGCCAGAGGGCAGGGACGCCACTATGACTGAAGATGATAAGCAAAAGCTACTTTCCCTCATTGAAAGCTATCAGAGCAGATGAAATGGGGCGAGATTTCATCTGCTGGATCTTCTCTTCCTCTTCCTAAATGAAAAAGCAAAGCCGGTCTAGTAAAAGCCTAATTTACTGAAGTGTGTTTTCTTCTTATGAAACTTCCAGAAAATTGAAAAGGCATTTGTCATCCTTGTTCCCTGCAGCATGCATTATTGAGCTGCTTCTCTCCCTTTCGCTGCGCTGCAGCAGAGGTATTTAAAGTATTGACATTTGCATCTTCAGCTGACCATAGGTCTAACAGGCAGCTTCATACTGACAGCTCAAGGGGTTGCTGGCATCGGTGTTGATTTTTCCATCTTCTGGTATAACTAAACCTGTCAAAATCTTCTCAAATTAGTCTATCTGCTGTGGCTTACACTTCCTCAATTTGCATCGAGTAAATTTAAGGAAAGGCATGAGCACTCATTATATTTATATTATGTTTTACATATATTTATTATGTTTATATATGCATTTTTGCTTTTTATTATATATAGCTCATTATGTTAAATATACATTTTCAACTAAAATCCAATCTCACAATATTCTAACCACCTCAACCGAAGGTATATATGTGTGTGTATGTATAATCTATAAAAATGTATATCGTATATACATATGTAAGGTATATATCATGTATAGATATATAATATGTTTATTTTAACTTTCTAGGTGGTATCTTGCCTTTACAAAATCATTTTGTCAGAAATTTGTTCCCACCATAAAAGAAGTAAGAAGACATAAGTGTCACTTATTGTCAATGCTTTGTCATAGCGTCCCATGAAGAAATGTTGCTGAATTCTACCTCTAATCAACTCCCATTTCAAAGTTCATTTTTATTAAGATACTATAAAACATCTTCCATTAGAGATTGTTTACCAGTTTTTTTCTCCTTTTCTTTTTTCTTTCCTTTTTTTCTTTGAGACAGAGATCCTAGGCTAGCCTTAAAATGTGTGGCTCCATTAAGATCCATGTAGTCTCAAAGAGGAAAAGGGCTGAACAGGGACAAAATGGAATGAAATAGCCTAAGTAATAGGCCAGGGATAAATGTCCACTCTCAAGATCACATTAAACTGTGTATAATGTGTGACCCTATTGCTCCAACTCAGGACACGCACATGTGAAATGGAGCCTGGCACTTTACTGGAAGCTGTATTTATAGAGAAAGTTGAGATCCTACAATAAAATCT